>NC_053026.1:242972414-243272414 GCF_003073215.2 Triticum urartu | reverse complement strand
GACAGCCACATATTCCGCTTCCGTGAATGAGAGAGACACACAACTTTGCTTCTTGGAAGACCAACTCACCAAAGAGAAACCAAGAAATTGGCACCCTCCAGAAGTGGACTTCCTATCCACTTTGTCTCCCGCCCAATCCGAGTCCGAATAACCTACAAGCTTAAAGTTTGCTCCTATTGGGTACCAAAGGCCAAAGTTTGGGGTATGAGCCAAATATTGAAAGATTCGCTTGACCGCCACAAAGTGACTTTCCTTAGGTGCGGCTTGAAACCGTGCACAAATTCCCACACTCAACATGATATCCGGTCTAGATGCATAAAGGTAAAGCAAGGAGCCAATCATGGAACGATATACCTTTTGATCCATCGCTTTACCATTGGGATCAATGTCAAGTTGGCACTTGGTGGGCATGGGAGTGGAAGCCGGCTTGACATCACTTAGCTTGAATCTCTTGAGCATGTCTTGAGTGTATTTGGCTTGGTTGATGAAGGTTCCTTCTCTCCTTTGCTTCACTTTGAACCCGAGAAAGAACTTCAACTCTCCCATGGAAGACATCTCGAACTTTGAGGTCATGAGAGTGGCAAATTCCTCATTGAAAGCTTTGTTAGGGGAACCAAAGATAATATCATCAACATATATTTGGCACACAAACAACTCCCCTTTGACCTTCTTGGTAAAAAGAGTGGGGTCGATTAGCCCAACTTCAAAACCACGGTCTTGTAACAACTCGATAAGGTGGTCATACCACGCACGTGGGGCTTGTTTAAGGCCATAGAGTGCCTTATCGAGTTGATACACGTGATTGGGAAAGTAGGGATCCTCAAACCCTGGGGGTTGCTTGACATAAACCAATTCATTAATAGGACCATTAAGAAAAGCACTCTTCACATCCATTTGTTGTAACTTAAAGTTATGATGAGAAGCATATGCAATCAACATGCGAATGGATTCAAGATGAGCAACGGGAGCAAAGGTTTCACTGTAATCGATACCCTCGACTTGGGAGTAGCCTTGTGCTACCAAATGAGCCTTGTTGCGAATAATAATCCCATGAGCATCTTGCTTGTTCTTGAATATCCACTTGGTTCCAATGACATTGTGGTTCCCTGTTGGCCTTGGCACCAATCTCCACACTTCGTTGCGCTCGAAGTTGTTGAGTTCTTCATGCATGGCATTGAGCCAATCCGGATCTTCGAGCGCCTCATAGACCTTTTGGGGTTCAACACAAGAGACAAACGCGTGATGTTCACAATAGTTTGCTAATTGTCTACGAGTGCTTACCCCCTTTCTTAAGCTTCCAAGCACATTTGTCATGAGATGATCCTTGGTGGAGAGCTTGGAAGCAACCTTGGCAGCACGACGCTCCAATTCCTCCTCGGGGGTGAGACGAGGAGTGGTCACTTGATCATCTTGAGCGTCGTCTTGAGCTTGTTCTTGATCTCAAGGAAGCTCTTGATCTTGGACTTGCTCGGAGTAGGGAGCTTGACCTTGGGCATCACTTGATGTTACAACACCATCTTGAGATTGATCTTGCCCTTGGTCTTGTTATTGAGGTTGAGGGCCCTCACTTTGTTCTTTGGAAGCGTGTGGGTCTTGGGTTGGTGAAGGTTCCATTTGAGTAGAACATTGTCCTTCTCCTTCGGCCACAAGGGGTTCCTCAATGGGTAGGATAAGACCAACACCCATTCTTCTTATGGCTTGGGGAGGAATTTCATCACCTACATCACAAGTACCACTTTGCTCCACTTGGGAGCCGTTATTCTCATCAAACTCCACGTTACACGTTTCCTCAATAAGTTCACGTTACACGTTTTCTCAACACGGTAAGCATGAGAGTTTGTAGCATAACCAACAAATATGCCCTCATAAGCTCTAGCCTCAAATTTAGACAAATGGACACCTTTCTTGAGAATGGAACACTTACACCCGAACACCTGGAAGTACTTGAGGTTGGGCTTGTTACCGGTGAGTATCTCATATGGAGTCTTGTTCAAGCCTTTGCGGAGGTAGAGCCGATTAGATGCATGGCACGCGGTGTTGATGGCTTCGGCCCAAAAGTTGTACGGAGACTTGAACTCCTCCATCATGGTCCTTGCCGCATCCATCAACGTCCGGTTCTTCCTCTCCGCTACACCATTTTGTTGAGGGGTGTAAGGTGCGGAATATTGATGCTTGATTCCCTCATCACTCAAAAACTCGTCCAAGGTGTAGTTCTTGAACTTGGAGCCATTGTCACTTCTTATTGTCAAGAACTTTGCATTATGTTGTCGTTGAGCTTCATTTGCAAAGTTGATGACGGTTTTTGGGTCTCGCTCTTCCTCTTGAAGAAATATACCCAAGTGTATCTTGAATAGTCATCTACAATCACCAAGCAATACTTTCTTCCCCCAAGACTATCAAAGGATGGAGGTCCAAAAAGATCCAAATGAAGGAGCTCCAAAGGCCTCTTCAAGTAGATGATAGTCGTGGGAGGGTGAGCCTTCTCATGTAGCTTTCCTTCGATGCAAGCACTGCAAGCACGATCTTTGGCAAAACTAACATTTGTTAGTCCACGGACATGGTCCCCCTTGAGAAGACTTTGCAAAGATCTCATATTGATGTGGGAAAGACGGCGATGCCAAAGCCATCCCACGTCAACTTTAGCCATTAGGCATGTCTTGGTCTTAGTGGGTCGCTCTGAAAAGTTAATCACATAGAGACCGTTCTCGGCATGCCCAACAAAGGCTACTTTAAGAGTCTTTCTCCACAAGAGGGCCACGGAATCAATATCAAAGAAAGTGGCAAAGCCCATGAGTGCTAGTTGACGAACGGAAAGTAAATTGTATGCAAGGGACTCAACAAACATGACCTTCTCGATCGTAAGATCATGAGAGATGACAACTTTGCCGAGTCCCAATACCTTAGAAGACGAGGCATCACCCCACTCGACATTGGTGGGCATGGATGGAATCTTTTGCACGTCCACCACCAAGTCCTTGCTTCCGGTCATATGATTAGTAGCTCCACTATCGAGCAACCATGATCCCCCACCGGAAGCAAACACCTACAAGAGATCAATGCTTGGTTTTAGGTACCCATTTTGTAATGGGTCCTTTGATGTTAGTAACAAGGGTCTTAGGAACCCAAATAGACCATTCAATGTACTCATAAGGAGAACCAACAAATTTGGCATAAACATGCCCATCTCTAGCGCGGCACAACACATAAGAAGGGTTAAAGTCACCGACTTTGTTGGGAAGGGGAGCGTTTCCCTTCTTGGCATCACTACCCCTCATGGAGTTCTTCTCCTTCTCCTTAGTAGCACCCTCACCCTCCTTCACAAAGGTTTCCTTGAGAGGAGGAGGTCGTTTGGCCTTGTCAGTCTTCTTCTTATTCTTGGACTTGGGCACGTACCCAATCCCTTCCTTGGCCACAACTCCCTTTTGGTTGGTCAAAAGGTTGTTGAGGTTCTTCTCGCCTTGTATGCAAGACACAAGACCTTTATCAAGTTGCACCTTTAGCTTAGCGTTCTCCTCAACAAGATGCACATGCTCACAACATGGGTTAGTAGCATTTGCATTATCAATTAACATCATACGAGGAAAAGTGGCTTTCTCCTTGGTTAGCTTTATTTGAAGTTGATCATGAGACTCTTTGAGGCTAGCATGAGCACCCTTCAAGACCTTGTGAGCCTTGTCAAGTAGATTAAACTCCTCTTTGAGTCTAGCAAGATCAACCACAAGTTTGGCCTTCTTGGAGTTTAGCACACGAGAAAAAATGAGAGCATGATCAAACTCTTTCTTTAACTCAGCATGATCAACGTTGTGTGACTCCTCAAGAGCCAAACGAATACCATGCTCTTCCTCAAGAGCATTGGAAAGATCCGAAACCTCATCGGCATAGTCACGACTATGCCCCTCCATCTTGGAGATAGTATCTTCATGAGACTCGATCATCTCATTGGCTTCACCAAGTTGTTCCAAGAGAGAAACAAAATGCTTCTCGGATTTACCCTTGAGTTTACGCATAAAGGTATCAAACTCATTTTCCTCCACATTAGATCCCTCACATTCATCAATGCAATCCGTCAAGTAAGGATTATTAATGATGGTAGTTTTGATGTTGGGGGTTACCTTGTTGGTGGCTTTGGCCATGAGGCACTTGGCGATGATGTTCTCATTGGGTGAGTCGAAGAGGGACACTCGTGGAGTTTTTGCAATGGCAACGGAGGCCATGACAACTGACTCACCATCTTCATCATCATCATCCTCATGGTACTCTTCTTGAACCACCAATGCCTTGTGAGGGGTCTTCTTGGTGAAGTTGCTCTTGTTGGGGAAGGACTTGGCTTTGTCCTTTCGAATGAGCTTGCCACCATTGTCTTCCTTCTTCTCATACAGGCACTCCGCAACAAAATGGCTCACATTGCCACAATTGTAGCAAGTCCTCACACGTTGCTTGCCTTTCGTGCCACTTGAGTTGTTCTTGTTGAAGTTTGGCCTTGAGCTTTTCTTGCTCCAAAATTTCCTTGAAGCAAGTGCCATGTGTTCATGATAGGCATATTTTGTATCTTCGGGGTTGCTTCCCTCTTCTTCCTCTTCTTCTTCTTCTTCAACATGAACCTTGGCCTTCAATGCAAGGTTGGGCTTCTTTGCTCTTTGAGAATGAAGCACCGCATTGTCGGCGGTCTTGTCCAAGATGTTCATAGCCACAAACTAATCCAACACTTCACTTGAGGTCAATGTGTGGAAGTCCGGCCTTTGACGAATGACGGAGGACATCGCCTTGTGGTATGGCATCATTGCCTTGAGGAATTTGCGCTTGATCCAATTGTCGTCCGTGTCCTTGCTCCCATGATCTCGGAGTGAGACCGCGAGTTTAGTTACTCTCCGATAAAGCTCACGAGGTTCTTCTTCTTCTTTCATTGCAAACTCATCGACTTCGTCTTGCACTACTTCATAGTTGGAGCGTTGAATGCTTGCGCTTACCCGGTATAGAGAGACCACACAAAGCCATGCATCTTTGGCTAAGGCGAAGGGCCGAAGATGAGGTAGATCTTCGGGTGGGATTGCATCTTGGATGATGAAGAGAGCATTCTCATTGAATTGATTATTCGCGGCTTCTCGAGGAGTGAAGTTGCTTGGGTCATGCGGATAGAAACCTTCTTCAATGATTCTCCAAAGATTAGTGTTCACATGATTTAAATGACACTTAAAGCGATAAACCCAAGAATCAAAGTCCTCATTTTTCACAATCTTAGGGGGAGGACCAGCATGATTCAAGTGAGTGGAAGGAATCGGTCCACCATAAACAAGTGGTGGTTCCACATGGGCAAAGATGCCGGTGCCATTTTTACCACTGGAAGAAGGAGCCTTTTCACTACTAGCTTCCCCCTTGTTGGAGTTAGCATCCGTCACCTTGTCCGTAGGATCACCCACTTTCAAAGGTGCGGTAGATAGTTTAAGCCCTTCAATGAATTTAGTAAACATGCTTTCAACCTCGGTCGTCGTTAAGGTTTTCAATGCCTCCAAGGCTACATTGAATTCCTCGCGGGAGATCGAGGTTCCCCCATCACCCGTAGACGAGATAGGATTCACACCGGAGTGCTCCTCCACACCGTCTATTGTGTCAACCATACTCTTCGGATGGCAAAGTCTTAGTAAAGAGACAAGGCTCTGATACCAATTGAAAGGATCGATATGGTTGACTAGAGGGGCGTGAATAGGCAACTAACAACTTTTAGCTTTTCTTTACCAAATTAAAACTTTGCATCAAAGTAGGTTGTCTAGATGTGCAACTAGGTGAGAAACCTATATGATGCAACAACAATGAACAAACGAGCAAGCAAGAGAAGTAACACTAATAAGCTTGCACAAGTAAAGGTAAGAGATAACCAAGAGTAGACCCGGTGAAGACGAGGATGTGTTACCGAAGTTCCTTCCTTTTGAGGGGAAGTACGTCTCCGTTAGAGAGGTGTGGAGGCACAATGCTCCCCAAGAAGCCACTAGGGCCACCGTATTCTCCTCACGCCCTCACACAATGCGAGATGCCGTGATTCCACTATTGGTGCCCTTGGAGGCAGCGACCGGACCTTTACAAACAAGGTTGGGGAAACTCCACAACTCAATCGGAGGCTCCCAACAACACCACGAAGCTTCACCACAATGGACTATGGCTCCGTGGTGACCTCAACCGTCTAGGGTGCTCAAATACCCAAGAGTAACAAGATCCGTTAGGGATTAGTGGGGGAATCAAATATCTCTTGGTGGAAGTGTAGATCGGGGCCTTCTCAACTACTCCCGAGCAAATCAACAAGTTTGGTTGGCTAGGGAGAGAGATCGGGCGAAAATGGAGCTTGGAGCAATAATGGAGCTTTTGGGGGAAGAGATAGGTCAACGAAGAAGAAGGGGACCCCCTTTTATAGTGGGGGTAACAATCCAACCGTTACCCCACAAAACAGCCCTGCAGAGGGCGGTACTGCCGCAGGGGGCAGCGGTACTACCGCTGGACCCAGCGGTACTACCTCTCCCCCTTACGGTACTACCGCCCAGCCAGAGAGGGCTTGAAGATAGAGGAGGGACTGGCCCAGCGCGGTACTGCCGAATAGGCCCAGCGCAGTACTGCCACGGTGGTAGGGCGGTACTACCGCTCTCGAGCGGTACTACCATACCTACTACCGCTGCAAGTGCCGCTCAACCCGACACGAGAAGTGCCCCCCTCGAGTCGAGGCGGTGGTGGCCCGGTACCGCAGCGGTACTGCCTCTGAGGACCCTCAAGCGGTACTACCGCTGGGCACCGCGGTAGAACCGCTAGGGCCAAAGACTGCCCAAACAGCAGAGAATCAAACCTCCAACGACGCACGAAGGCCCAGAGGGTGTGAAACGAAAGTGTACGTGATGATTCCACCCTACCCTTACCAAAGTGGACCCCTCTTGATAGTACGGTGACTCCTACGAAACTAGTCCACCAACAAGAAACAAAAGAGCTACACCATCTTGAAAAACACTCCGAGGGGAAAGAAATCGTCTCGAGCAAAAGGATGAATCTCTGAAATGCTCAAAGCACATGGTTAGTCCGCAAATATGTTGTCATCAATCACCAAAACTACATCGAGAGAGATATGCCTTAACACCGGGCCTGGCCCGAACATGCTGTCGAGCGTCGTTGGGGTAGGCCCTATCAGGTACACAGGCAGAGGGTTTGTGGTAGCTCATTCCTTGATATTTTCCTTGCTTCTTCATTAACCTGCGCTTGAGTCATTTTCTTGTTTTTCTATGCATGGTGCAAGATGCCCAACATGGTGGGGCCATCTCTATACCGGCCCGTGAATGACTTTAACCCACGAGGAGGTAACTGCCATCTCACTCTTCCCACGGCGCTCGCTTTTTCCGCCAGGTACGTTGCATGCATTGCGTGGGGTAGGTGATGGATGGCGCATGGAAGGGCGCCATGGCAAAAACCCAATCGTTCTGGATTGGCGTAAGGGGGCGATGAACGGGCCCGGTTGCTGCCAGCGATGCGAGCAGGTTGGGTTCGAAGGAGCCCCTGATACGTCTCCAACATATCTATAATTTTTTATTGTTCCATGCTATTATATTATCTGTTTTGGATGTTAATGGGCTTATTTATACACTTTTATATTATTTTTGGGACTAACCTACTAACCCAAGGCCCAGTGCAAATTGTTGTTTTTTTCCTATTTCAGTGTTTCGCAGAAAAGGAATATCAAACAGAATCCAAACGGAATAAAACCTTCGGGAGAGTTATTTTTGGAACAAACATGATCCAGGAGACTTGGAGTGGACATCAAGAAATCAACGAGGAGGCCACGAGGCAGGGAGGCGCGCCTGCCCCCCTGGGCGCGCCCCCCACGCTCGTGGGCCCCTCATGGCTCCACTGACATACTTGTTCCTCCTATATGTATGTTCATATACCTCGAAAACATCCAGGAACACCACGAAACCCTATTTCCACTGCCTCAACCTTCTGTACCCAAGAGATCCCATCTTGGGGCCTTTTCTGGAGCTCCGCCGGCGGGGGAATCAATCACGGAGGGCTTCTACATCAACACCATAGCCTCTCCGATGATGTGTGAGTAGTTTACCTCAGACCTTCGGGTCCATAGTTATTAGCTAGATGGCTTCTTCTCTCTCTTTGGATCTCAATACAATGTTCTCCTTGATCTTCTTGGAGATCTATTCGATGTAACTCTTTTTGCGGTGTGTTTGTCGAGATCCGATGAATTGTGGGTTTATGATCAAGTTTATCTATGAACAATATTTGATTTTTCTTTGAAATCTTTTATGTATGATTGGTTATCTTTGCAAGTCTCTTCGAATTATCAGTTTGGTTTGGCCTACTAGATTGATCTTTCTTGCAATGGGAGAAGTTCTTAGCTTCGGGTTCAATCTTGAGGTGTCCTTTCCCAGTGATAGCAGGGGCAACAAGGCACGTATTGTATCGTTGCCATAGAGGATAAAAATATGGGGTTTATATCATATTGCTTGAGTTTATCCCTCTACATCATGTCATCTTGTCTAATGCGTTACTCTGTTCTCATGAACTTAATACTCTAGATGCATGCTGGATAGCGGTCGATGGGTGGAGTAATAGTAGTAGATGCAGAATCGTTTCGGTCTACTTGTCGCGGACGTGATGCCTATATACATGATCATGCCTAGATATTCTCATAATTATGCACTTTTCTGTCAATTGCTCGACAGTAATTTGTTCACCCACCGTAATACTTATGCTATCTTGAGAGAAGCCACTAGTGAAACCTATGGCCCCCGAGTCCATTCTCCATTATATAATTCTCCTGTCAACTATCTATTTCTGGCACCGTTTATTTTGCAATCTTTATATTCCAATCTATATCATAAAAATACCAAAAATATTTATCTTATTATTATCTCTATCAGATCTCACTCTCGTAAGTGACCGTGAAGGGATTGACAACCCCTTTATAGCATTGGTTGCGAGGTTCTTATTTGTTTGTGCAGGTACGAGGAACTTGCGTGTAGTCTCCTACTGGATTGATACCTTGGTTCTCAAAAACTGAGGGAAATACTTACGCTACTTTGCTGCATCACCCTTTCCTCTTCAAGGGAAAACCAACGCAGTGCTCAAGAGGTAGCAAGAAGGATTTCTGGCACCGTTGGTGGGGAGATCTACGCACAAGTCAAGACATACCAAGTACCTATCATAAACTCTTATCCCTCGCATTACATTATTTTCCATTTGCCTCTCGTTTTCCTCTCCCCCACTTCACCCTTGCCGTTTTATTCGCCCTTTTTCCGTTCCCCTTCTGTTTTCTAGTTCGTCTCTTTTCGCTTTCTTCTTGTGTGCTTGTGTGTTGGATTGTTTGTCATGATGGCTCAAGATAATACTAAATTGTGTGACTATTCTAATACCAACAATAATGATTTTATTAGCACTCCGATTGCTCCTCTTACCGATGTCGAATCTTGTGAAATTAATATTTCTTTGCTGAATCTTGTCCTGAAAGATCCGTTTTCCGGCCTTCCTAGTGAAGATGCCGCTACCCATCTAAACAGCTTTGTTGATTTGTGTGATATGCAAAAGAAGAAAGATGTGGATAATGATATTGTTAAATTGAAGCTATTTCCGTTTTCGCTTAGAGATCATGCTAAAACTTGGTTTTCATCTTTGCCTAAAAATAGTATTGATTCTTGGAACAAGTGCGAAGATGCTTTTATCTCTATGTATTTTCCTCCCGCTAGGATCAACTCTCTTAGTAACGATATTATGAATTTTAAGCAACTTGATTATGAGCATGCTGCACAAGCATGGGAGAGGATGAAATTAATGATTCGCGATTGCCCTACTCATGGTTTGAATTTGTGGATGATCATACAATTTTTTTATGCTGGATTGAATTTTGCTTCTAGAAATCTTTTAGATTCGGCCGCAGGAGGCACTTTTATGGAAATCAATTTAGGAGAAGCTACTAAACTCCTAGATAATATTATGGTTAATTATTTTCAATGGCACACTAAAAGATCTACTAGTAAAAAGGTGCATGCAATAGAAGAAATTAATGTTTTGAGTGGAAAGATGGATGAACTTATCAAGTTGTTTGCTAATAAGAGTGTTTCTTCTGATCCTAATGATATGCCTTTTTCTACTTTGATGAGAATAATAATTAATATATGGATGTGAATTTTGTTGGTAGGAATAATTTTGGTAATAACGCGTATAGAGGTAATTTTAATCCTTGGCCGTTTCCTAGTAATTCCTCTAATAATTATGGTAATTCCTACAACAATTCTTATGGAAATTATAATAAGATGCCCTCTGATTTTGAATCTAATATTAAAGAATTTATTAGTTTGCAAAAGAGTTTCAATGCTTTGATTGAAGAAAAATTGTCTAAGATTGATGAGTTGTCTAGGAACGTGGATAGAATTTCTCTTAATGTTGATTCTTTGAAACTTAGATCTATTCCACCTAATCATGATATCAATGAGTCTCTCAAAGCTATGAGAATTTCCATTGATGAGTGCAAAGAAAGAACCGCTAGGATGCGTGCTAAAAAAGATTGCTTTATAAAAGCGTATTCTTCTAGTTTCGATGATAACAAGGATGAAGATCTAAAAGTGATTGATGTGTCTCCAATTAAATCTTTGTATTGCAATATGAATCTTGATAATGATGGGACTGGAGATTAGTCAACTTTAGTTAAAAGGCGTCCCAATGATTCGGAGTTTTTAGATCTTGATGCAAAAATTGGTAAAAGTGGGATTGGAGAGGTAAAAATTTTACATAGCAATGAACCCACTATTTTGGATTTCAAGGAATTTAATTATGATAATTGTTCTTTAATAGATTGTATTTCCTTGTTGCAATCCGTGCTAAATTCTTCGCATGCTTATAGTCAAAATAAGGCTTTTACTAAACATATCGTTGATGCTTTAATGCAATCTTATGAAGAAAAGCTTGAATTGGAAGTTTCTATCCCTAGAAAACTTCATGATGAATGGGAGCCTACTATTAAAATTAAAATTAAAGATCATGACTGCTATGCTTTATGTGATTTGGGCGCTAGCGTTTCCACGATTCCAAAAACTTTGTGTGATGTGTTAGGTTTCCGTGAATTTGATGATTGCTCTTTAAACTTGCACCCTGCGGATTCCACCATTAAGAAACCTATGGGAATAATTAATGATGTTCATATTGTTGCAAATAGGAATTATGTGCCTGTAGATTTCATTGTTCTTGATATAGATTGCAATCCTACATGTCCTATTATTCTTGGTAGACCTTTCCATAGAACGATTGGTGCAATTATTGATATGAAAGAAGGAAATATTAGATTCCAATTTCCGTTAAGGAAAGGCATGGAACACTATCCTAGAAAGAAAATTAAAATACCTTATGAATCTATTATGAGAGCCAATTATGGATTGCATACCAAAGATGATAATACCTAGATCTATTCTTGCTTTTATGCCTAGCTAGGGGCGTTAAACAATAGCGCTTGTTGGGAGGCACCCCAATTTTATTTTTGTTTCTTGCTTTTTGGTTCAGTTTAGTAATAAATAATTCATCTAGCCTCTGTTTTTAGATGTGGTTTTATGCTTTTAATTAGTGTTTGTTCCAAGTAGAACCTTTGGGAAGACTTGGGGAAAGTCTTTGCGATCTTGCTTTAAAAAACAGAAACTTTAGCGCTCACGAGATTTGCTGACATTTTTTACTGGACTGTGTGATTAGGTTGATTCTTTTTCAGATGATTAATAGATAAATTCCTCACATCTAGCAGTTTATTTCAGAATTTTTGGGGTTACAGAAGTATTCGAAACCTACAGATTACTATAGATTGTTCTGTTTTTGACAGATCGTGTTTTTCGTGTGTTGTTTGCTTATTTTGATGCATCCATGGCTCATACATGAGGTTAACATGCATATCTATTTGAATCGAACAGGCCGCGATGCAGGCATCAGCTTCCCATGCCGCCGAAGCGTTTGAGCTAAGGCAGAAGTTAGCAGAAAAGCAAGGTATGTGATACCGAAAATGCATCTGAAATAATATCAGCAATAATTTGTTATCTGAATGAGTGTTATAACTTTGCTCATAGCTAGCGCGTCTGAGGTCGAGACCCTCAAGAGCACGCTGGCTGAGGCCAAGAAAGAGGCAGAGGAGGAACGAGCCGCCCGCCTAAAACATGAGTCAAGGGTGGAGGAAGTCTAGCAAGAGCTCAAGGATGCTATAAGCAAATGTGAGTCCTTAGAGCGCAAAATTTCGGATCAAAATCTGAACTTGCTAAGGCTCTCCAAAGTGCACAGGAGGCCCTGGCCGAAGCCCAGAACGCCTGCCGGGAGACCCAAGAGGCGAAGAAGATTGCGGCTGGTAAGGCCTTTAATGTGCAGAGCAAATTTGTGAGAAGGAAATACATCTTACTGACCCGGATTTGGAGTCCTCTAGGAGCGTTTGCGAACCTGCCCCGGAGTGTTGCTGATGCTGCGAAATTCTTCCGAGCTGAAGAGGGGAGCTCGAAGGAAAAACTATTCTGGTCGCAGTACCTTACGCCTGAGCATCCCGTGCCCCTCAGCGATCAGCTGAAGCAGTTGACCGAACTGCATAGGGTGGCCGGATTGGCCATGAGGGATTTTATAATCTGTCTGTGGCTTGTCGAACCCATACCCAGCAGCTACATTGGGCTCGTGAAGCGGCTAGTCAGTGCCTACCCCCGGCTTGATGTCGTGAAGCGATCGGTCTGCATCGAAGGTGCGCGGATGGCCTTTGCCCGTGTCAAAGTGCAGTGGGCAAAGATGAACGTTGTCAAGCTCGCAACCGAGGGACCGCCCGCAGGCAAAGAGCACCGCTCACCAGAGCGGTATTTCGATGATGTCCTGGAAGGATCCCGCGTTGTAGAGGGCCAGTGTTCGAAGGACATCATTTTTGAACGAATGTATCTACGTGCCCAATTCTGTATTATAAAACAAGGCTTATGTATGATATGTTGCTTATTTTACTTTAAATATCTCCTCCTGTGCGGCCGTTTACGACATCTGAGAGTTGGCCAGTCATCGGCATCAGCCCCCACGTAGGTAGTACGGGGGTTTTCGGGATAGCACTTAAACACACTTGACCCAATGTCATGGTCCATGAAGGAGGTGTTAGTGCGGTGAACCAGGCAATCGGACTATGTGGCTTTGTCGCTCTCACTTAGCCATAGGAGTTTTACAATGGGAGTGTGGGCGCAGCCCCTAGTATTGTTCGATTATCCTAACTTGGGTGTTGTGGATGCATGGCTGGGTGAAGGCCGGCTTGTCGCGTAATGTGGAAAAAATCGCAAGAAAATTATACGTAGTCTCCGAATAGCTGACCAGCTCTCGCCGCATCATGACAGTTAGTTTTCGGCTTTCTCTACTAAGGTGTTTGTCCGGATGAACCGGAAACACAATCGTAGTAGTTCTCCCTTTACTACCTTAGCCGAAGAAGCGGAACGTAAGGTAGTAACCACAGGAGCCGTGAAACCCAACTATTGACCAAAGACATGATTCAGAGGCGATGCATATAATGCTATATTTGGGACGCCGAATTGTACTATAAAAGTGTTCAGACTTTATTTAGTGTTTAAGAGATGTGTGTGGCTCAATAGAGCCCCTGGAGATTTAAGTCGTACCGAGGTGTACATGACAATCGGACAAAAACAGGGAAATACAGATTAAGAGGTAGGCCAGTACCGCATAGGTTGGGCTAGAAATTGCTTCCATTATAGTCTGATTGGTACGTCAAAACGTATTGGTACAAATAGTGCGGTAAGCAACAAGACTATTTTTACATGCCGAGCATAAGGGAAAGTTGTGTATATGTCCTGAAAACGGATGAGGTGATCTTTAAAGACCATTTAGGTACTCTGCCCCACGTCTACGCTGCTTTTCTCCTTGGTGTATTGTCCTTCGAGAGGATCATCGATCGGTGTTTTCACGATAGGCCTCGAAAAGAGGACTTGGTACCGTCGAAAAGGTGATGTGGGTTGTAAGGAACCTGGAAAAATAAAAGGAAGAGAAAAAGAAAATATGAGTGTCCAGATAGGGTCTAGCCGTATTATGGATTTTATCTTTATTATGCCTCCATCCTTTCCCATGGTATCTTTAGTGTGTAATTATGTACGCGTGGTACATATGCCACAATTTGGTAGGGGCTAAGATGGAGGCCGAATTGCTAGTCGAGCTCCTGACGAGCTGGACTGTCGTGCTGCGGGGTAGTCCGGACTCGTTTCATAGTGTCCATGGGCTTGCCTACCGATATATTATTTGGTATGATAAGGCCGCTCTATACTTCCGCTGCCAAGGCCACGATGTGCTCCTCGGTGCGGAGGGAGCGTTCAGTGTTTCCACTGACTGTTATAACACCATGGGGTCCGGGCATCTTGAGTTTGAGATAGGCATAGTGTAGGACCTCGTTGAAACGAGCGAACGCGGTTCGTCCGAGCAGCGCATGGTAGCCACTGCGGAAAGGGACGATGTCGAAGATCAAGTCTTCGCTTCAGAAGTTGTCTGGCGAACCGAAGACAACCTCCAGTGTGATTGAGCCCGTGCAGCGGGCCTCTACACCAGGTATTACTCCCTTAAAGGTGGTTTTAGTGGGCTTGATTCTTGACGGATCAATACCCATCTTACGGACTGTGTCCTGATAGAGCGGGTTAAGACTACTGCTACCGTCCATGAGGACTCGCATGAGGTGGAATTCATCAATAATTGGGTCGAGGACTAGCGCGGCCGAGCCTCCGTGACGGATACTGGTCGGGTGGTCTCTGCGATCGAAAGTGATCGGACAGGCTGGCCATGGGTTGAATTTTGGGGCGACTGGCTCGATCGCGTAGACGTCCCTTAACACACGCTTGCGCTCCCGCTTGGGGATGTGAGTAGCATATATCATATTCATCGTTTTGACCTCGGGGGGAAATTTCTTTTGTCCCCTTGTGCTCAGTGCGCGAGGTTCCTCATCGTCATCCTCGCTGGGCGACCCTTTCTCCTTATGTTCGGCATTTAACTTGTCGGCCTGTTTGAAGACCCAACAACTTATGTTGGTGTGGTTGGCAGGCTTGTCAGGAGTGCCGTGGATCTGGCAAGGTCGATCAAGTATTCGGTCCAGGCTTGATAAACCGTCTTTGTTTCATTTGAATGGCTTCTTCTGTTGACCGTATTTGGAGCCACTGAATCCGGCTTTGACCGTCGTATCCTTTGTATTATCATTGTTGCTTCGACGCTTATGTTTGTTGCGTCGGGGCCTTCCGTTGCCGTTTCTAGCTTCAGAAGTGCCAGGGTCGCTAGTACTGTTGCTGCTACAAGCTAGCCAGCTATCTTCGCCCGCGCAAAAGCGGGTCGCTGTAAGGGCTGCCATGGACTTCAGCTTTTCTTGGCCGAGGTGTCGGGCGAGCCATTCATCGTGGATGTTGTGCTTAAAGGCCGCTAGGGCTTCGGCGTCCGGACAGTCAACAATCTGGTTCTTTTTAATTAGGAACCTTGTCCAAAATTTCCTGGCTGACTCTCCGGGCCGCTGGACAATATGACTGAGGTCATCGGCATCTAGAGGCCGGATATAAGTGCCTTGGAAGTTGTATCTAAAGGCATCTTCCAAGTCTTCCCAACTTCCAATAGAGTTTTCTGAGAGGCTATTTAACCAGTGCCGAGCTGGTCCCTTAAGTTTTAGGGGAAGGTATTTGATGGCGTGTAGATCGTCCTCGCGAGCCATGTGAATGTGGAGAAGAAAATCTTCAATCCATACTGCGGGATCTGTTGTGCCATCATATGATTCAATGTTGACGGGTTTAAACCCTTCTGGGAACTGGTGCTCCATTACCTCATCGGTGAAGCATAGAGGGTGTGCGGCGCCTCTGTATCGGGCCATGTCACGATGTAGTTCGGATGAAGTCCGTATGCGGTTTTCAGCCCGGGCGTGATTATGCTTGTCGCGCCAGGCTTGATAGTCGTCTTCTCGTGTCGGGGCACGCCCCCGCGATCCGTAGATTGATCTGGTCTGACCTGCTCTATTTTCCAGGTCCTGTCGTAGGTCATACGTGTATCCCCGAGTTGTTGTTTCTCTGCTTTTATGGTGAGGTGGTGCGGGTTGGTGTTCGGCTTGAGTTGTCGTTCTGTCCCGGCCACGTGGTGGTCGGTTAGGTCCGCCAGCCACGTTACGCGTGGGTGATATGGGCTCCAGCGCCTCATCGTCGAATTGGGGTAGCAGCTTACGCTTCGAGTAACTCTTTGCTCGGTGTTCGAGGTCGTATTCCTCGGACGCCAGGACGTTAGTCCATCTATCAATGAGCAGGTCCTGATCAGCTTGAAGTTGTTGTTGCTTCTTTTTTAGGCTTCTTGCAGTGCCTATTAGCCGGCGCTTAAAGCGCTCTTGTTCGAGGGGTTCCTCTGGCACGATAAAATCTTCGTTGATGAGGCTCACGTCATCCTTGGAGAGTGGTAGATAGTTGTTATCCTCCAAGTCTTCATTCCCTGCTTGCTCATCAGGGTCAACTTGCCCATCCTCCCGATCATCCTGTTCGAATATTGGTTCGACGGGGTCTTCTTGGTCTTCAGCGTTCTCCGGGGTGTCATTGTCTCTGGTGCCAGTATTGCTATCTTTTCCGCGATGCGATTTAGAGCGGCGGTGCTGGCGTCGACGCTTTGGTGGTATCTCAGGAGGTTCGTCCTCGATTGGATCCTTCTCATCATCGTCGTCGCCTTCTTTAGGTGTGTCCACCATGTACACGTCGTATGAGGAAGTGGCCATCCAGCGTCCGGTGAACGGAGGGTTTTGGGCCTGCTCTTCTCCGGCATCGTCATCCATACCGTCAATGTCTTCGGAGGTGTAGTCGAGCATGTCGGTTAGATCCTCGACATTGGCTATGAAGTGGGTGGTGGGTGGGAAGTAAAATTCCCTATTTTCAGCCCCTAGTCCGGGCTGGGCGCAATTCGGAAGCGGTTCCTCTGTGATGGCGAGGGATCGCATTAAGTTCAAAGCCTCGTTTAAGAGCGAGGTTTGTATGGGGATAGAAGTCCCCGGGCCGAGCTCGCATGACGCGGACTTCGAGGGTTCAGAGTTAGTGTCCAGATGAGAGTCCGGCTCTATGATGACTATCGGAGACTCTATTCTCTCCAGTTCTCCAATGTTGAGCTCTATAGCTGAAGACAGTCCAACGGGCTAGACTCCCGTCTTCGGACCTGGTGACGCGCTCCGGATCTAAGGCCTGAGTGGTGGTTGGGGTCGTGAACCCCTGGAAGATCAAGTCTCCTCGGATATCAGCGACATAGTTTAGATTTCCAAAATTGATCTGGTGACCAGGGGCGTAACTGTCCATCTGCTCTAGGAGGCCGACCGAGTTGGCACGCAGTGCGAAGCCGCCGAATACAAAGATCGGGCCGGGGAGAAAAATCTCCTTCACAGCAGCATTGTTGTAGATGATCGATGGAGCCATCGAGCCTTTCGACGGCGGCACAGTGGAACTCTTAATGAAAGCACCAATGTCAGTGTCAAAACCGGCATATCTCGGGTAGGGGGTCCCAAACTATGCGTCTAAGGATCGAGGGGAACATGAGGCAGGGGACACGATGTTTACCCTACTTCCTACTTGATTGACTTTGATGACTATAGGGGTTACAAGAGTTGATCTACCTCAAGATCGTAATGGCTAAACCCTAGATGTCTAGCATGTATGATTATGATTGCCTCTACGGACTAAACCCTCCGGTTTATATAGACACCAGAGGGGGCTAGGGTTGTACAAAGTCGATTTACAGAGAAAGGAATCTTCATATCCGAACGCCAAGCTTGCCATACACGCAAAGGAGAGTCCCATACGGACACGGGAAAAAGCCTTCTATCTTGTATCTTCGCGGCCCAATAGTCCGGCCCATGTCGCATAGCCCAGACGCCCGAGGACCCCCTAATCCAAGACTCCCTCAGTGACCTCTGGTATTCCGGAACTGAAACGATAAGTAGTATGACAAAAACACCTTGGAGATCAACTCCCCGGGACACTGCCACAACCCCTAAATGACAGGAGGCACCAAGACAGAATCCTCGTCACAGTGATATCGCAACAATCCAATAATACCCGCGTGATCCTTAAAAATTGACTGAAAAAGAGGAGAGTGAAGTCAAAACACCCACGTCAGGAGTCCTCACCAGAGCGACGAAGGGGATAAGGAGTAAAAAGAATCCCTACTCTCCGATATAACTAGACTCAAAATAGTTTTCTTCTAGACTCAACAACGGCAGCGGTTCAATCAATCAAGGGGGGTCCTAAGATCTGTAAGGCCCTAATACCAACTTGTAGCGCCCAAGATGCGATTTCTATCCCAATCACGTGATGAATTCATGATTGGGGCACAATCGCATTTCGAGCGCATAGCAAGGTGGATATCATTACAACATACCATGTACTGAATAGATGAGAATACAAGGTAAAGGCTTACACTCACCACAAGCCACAACACGAATATATCAATACATCAATACATAGCAATCATCATACAAAAGAGCAGGATCCGACTACCTATAAAATCAGACGAAAAAGAAGAACGACATCCACCCTGCTAATCCCAAGCTCCCCTGACCCGGAACCTATCCCTTGATCGAAGAAGAAGAAGAAGAAGAAGAAGCAGAATAACTCCAAACAAGCAAGCATCACACTCGCATCAGATCATCGCATTACCTATACC
Source organism: Triticum urartu (assembly GCF_003073215.2). Classification (NCBI taxonomy): domain Eukaryota; kingdom Viridiplantae; phylum Streptophyta; class Magnoliopsida; order Poales; family Poaceae; genus Triticum; species Triticum urartu. Next base: position 243,253,745 of record NC_053026.1, on the reverse strand, counting down.
TACAACTATTGTTGTAGTAATCTGTGGGCCACGAGGACTCAGCAATCTCATTACCATGGGTATCAAGACTACCAAAGCTTAATAGGTATGGAGTGGATAAGTGGTGAGATTGCAGCAAGCGGCTAAGCATTGTATGCTGGCTAACTTATGAGTACAAGAGTAAGATGAGAAACTACGCAAACAGTCGCAAACTAGTAATGATCAATAAGTGATCTTGAACTACTTACGTTCAAACATAACCCCATCGTGTTCTCTTCTTGAACTCATTCGAAAAGAGACTGTCACGGTTACGCACACGGTTGGTGTATTTTAATTCGAATCTGGTGTCATGTTCTCTACAACTGGACATTAAAAATACCCATCTGCCACATAACCGCGGGCACGGCTCTCAAAAGTTTAAACCCTGCAGGGGTGTCCCAACTTAGCCCATGACAAGCTCACGATCCGCGGATACAATCCTCCATCTCGGGACAATCCGATCAGACTCGGGATCCCGGTGCACAAGACATTTCGACAATGGTAAAACAAGTCCAGCAAGACCTCCTGGCGTGCCGACACCCTGATAATAGCCGCGCGTATCTCGTCTCAGGCCACGACTAGATGAATACTATGTACGGCAACCAAATGCCCTGGGTGAAGGGCGCAGCACCGCAAGTGGCTCTGTTTGGGACTAACACCATCAGCACTGGCCCCCCTGTATTATGTTGAAAGAATCCTCGGGGACGCGACCCCCTATGCCAATTAATTAATTATCAGGTTTAGTTATTATGTTGGGCAAATGGTAAAACCAATGTTGGGCCTTGCTGGAAGAGTTTTATTCAAAGCGAACTGTCAAGAGGGGCCATAAACCCTCATCATGTTAGGGACGCAAAATCAAGGAACATAACATCGGTATGACAGAAACTAAGGCGACAAGAGTGGAACAAAACACCAAGCAAAAGGCTGAGCCTTCCACCCTTTACCAAGTATATAGATGCATTAATTAAATAAGAGATATTGGGATATCCCATGAAATCCATGTCCCAACATGGAACAACCTGCACTGCACCTGCAACTAGCAACGCTATAAGAGGGGCTGAGCAAAGCTGTAACATAGCCAAACAATGGTTTGCTAGGAAGGGTGAAAAGGTTAGAGGCTGTCATGGCAATTTGGGAGGCTTGATAAACAAGTGGTAGGTAGCGCGACATAGCGATAGCATCGAGTCAACTAGCATAGCAAAGATAGTAGTGAGATCCAAGGTGACGGTCATCTTGCCTGAAATCCCGCTAGGAAGAAGACCGAATCCATGAAGAAGTCGAACCAACATAGTCGAACGGATCCTCACAATCGCAACGTAACCGGAACTATCGAGAAGAAGTACAATCGGAAAGAAGCAAACAACATGGTAAACAACCACCACATAAACATGACATGTTGCGCAACCAAGTATGATGCATGTCCGGTTTAATGAGTCATGGCATGGCAAAGTGCAACAAACAATACTACAAGTTAAGTGGAGCTCAATATGTAACGAATTTCATATTGAAGAAACGCCACATTTAATTATTTAGTTCGCTCTCATTAAAGCTACTCAACAATATTAAATGTTGGTTAACATGGTAAGAGGTAAAGCATAATTGAACTACCTATATAGGCAAGTTTAAGTGAGGCCGGAAATAACAAACAACAATTCCGGTAAATCCCCACATGTCATTTAGTAATTTGATGCAGACAACAATTTTAAACATTTTAAATGTTGTTACCATGATGCGGATGCCATATACAAGTTTTATGCAATTTTTATGAAAATGTTGACATGAGCATGTTATGAAGCATTTGTCACTGTGGCGGAACGAAAGGGGTGCCATGGCAATGATAACGGAAATGGTGCCACAGCAGCATTCCGATGATCCAACAACTCATCGAGATTTCGGTGCAAAAGAAAGTGTGACATGAGCGTGTCATGCAAGTATGGTGGGGTGATTCCGGATACCAGGTTCCCACGAGGCGACGGCATGGAAAACGAGGAGGAACGTGCAATGACAACTCGGACACGGTGCAAACACGAGCATCTCATACAACACACATGCATTCGTTCATGGGCGTCATCTTGGGGTTATACCTTTGAAGCGTGCATTTTCGGAACGGATCAAGTTCGTTGAGGGAAGTAGACGTTCTAGAGACGGTTGTAGTGGAAGTAGTGGTACACGGCGACGGTAGTTGTACACGGGTCTTGTGACCCACGGTTCTTCGGGCAACGGTACTCGTACACGTCTGTAGGTGTTCGGAGTCATCGGTAGAGGTACTTGACGCATCACCGGTGCCCTTGTGGTCTTGCCGTTGGGGTACTTGCGCTTGCAGTTCTGACATGGGGGTGCATGTGCCCATGGCAACACTACATGGTGCATACAGCGTGTTTGTTTGGGGGGAGTTGGGCGTGGGGAATGGGAGTTTATGGCCCATGGGACTTAATTTCCTTTGATTGACTCAGGGACATGGGAGTTAAGAGGGGAAGGGGAAGGGGAGTTAGGAGGCCCAACTCCCGTAAAACTCTTCCCAGGGGGGACCCTAGTAATTCAGCGTGGGAGTGGGAATTGATGCCAAAAGAACTCGAGTTGTTCGTCACGTCCCGCGGCGGAAGGGGGAAAAGGCGCGAAAATCCCAGCGAAAGTGTGGTAAAATCCTAGCTAATGACCCCTATTTAGCAGCGCCACCATTAGTCCTCCAAATGAATCGGCGGCCGCTAACTCCTCCCCAATCTCCTCCAGAGCTGGCGGCAAGCACGAACAGGAGCTGAGGTAACCCGTTTTCCCCCTTTCCATCTTGAATTCGTGGAGATTTTCCTGCCAATCCATACCTACAAATCCAGCTGTATCCCATATGGTTTGGCTAACAAAGTTGGATTCATTTCTTTTCCTATTACAAACTGATGCAAATCTATTCTTCTTTCTATTTTTTCCCCTGATTCACAGGTCACAGATTTGTTCCATCACTTCGGTCCCCCCCCTTGCAGTTCAGGAGCAAGAGTCACCAAAAGGCCAGAGGTGTGGATTACTACATCGATTTAGTATTTCATTTGCCCCCTTGTTTGATTCATAGAAATACTGTACAGAGGTCTCTGTCTTGATTAGTTCTTGATATCCTTTTTAGAAGCATAGATGGGACATGGATGTGAATAATTACTGGATGCAATCTCTTGTTCTTGTATAAATGTATTTGCTAGTCTTTGGCTGTAGTTGTTGGTCATCACTGGCTTGCTGTTGTGGCTGCTATTTGTACATGTAGAGAACCAAGATTGTTCGTGATGCCACCTGACATATACATGAAAAAGGGCAAACCACAATAGCTGCTAACTTGACGTTGTGGCTGCATATAGAGAACGATATGTATATGTCATATAGCACTTGCCTTTGTGTACCTGCCTGCTTCATGCTTCCTGTACTTTCTAAGTTCAGTTTTACATACGAAATTAAGTGTCAAATGTACACACAAAAAAGTCTTGATAGCTGCTACAGATTTCAATGACTTCCAAGTCCCAGCTTTCAATCATACAGACATTGCATATTTTCATGATGTACTCACAATATTGTTTCATATTGGGGGGAATATATATAATATAAAAGTAGGAAGTACATTCATGTCAAATTCCATTCCTGGGTATCGGACGTCGCTTCTTTGGCCAAGTCACTTCATCACATCAGAACCTCCTTTGAGTATCTTGTAACAAAGGTTAAACAAGCTGCTAGCTCGCATGTGCATAATTTGTCTCTCAATTTACTTGTGTACAAAAACCCCTTGATACTGTAGCAGAACTCAAATAACAATAATAGTTTAAGTAATAACCATGGATTTGAAATATGTCTTTAAATGCCTTATATATGCAGAATGGAGAGGGATTTCATCCATATCAAAATGCATCACGGGGGTTCTTTTTTAATGGAAGGTCCACTTATGATGGAGGCGAAGTATCTATTTTTCGAGATTGTGATAGTGAGCGTACATCCTATGTTCGTCTAGTTCGCATGGCTAAAGATGTAGGTTTCAAGGATGGCGATGAGTTATATTATACAGTTCCTGGGTGTAGCCTTGATGAAGGAATTGATCTAGTTCACGATGATAATTCTGTTCATAAGATGTTGAACTTCGCAAAGAAACACAACTTTGCAGAAATCTATGTTAAGCATAAAGGCCATGAAAGTGCTTCTGCTAATCCAAATCCAAGACCTCGTCCGGACAGTAACAAGAAACTTCCAGCGGAGGTACTTCACCAAAAAAAGTTATTTTTCTGCATGCATTATTTTTCTTGGGTGCTCATGTGTGACTTGCTGATTGCTTGTTGTTTGGTTGTGTGGTGTTTATCGCATCCTATCTTATTTCTTATAGCTGATGCTTGTACATAACCATCTTGAATCATGAAAATATTCTAATTGTGCGACACTATCATCTAATTTTGTTCACAGACATGGCACGTCCACCAACAAACCGGGAAACCATAATCTTATGGCACGCAATGAGGCGACGAAGAGTGAAAATACTCATAATCTTATATCTGTTGTTGCAAATATTGATAATGTTACTTAGGAGGAGTAGATACGATGGGCTAACATTACGAATCTTAAGTAACACTTGTACCTTAAACCACTTTGCAGTTATATCTATAGATGCGATGGGCTATCATTAGGAATCCCTCTTATTATCATTTTGATACACAAGTTGACATAATTTTAGCATGCTGCTATATTCACAATCTGATACGACAACAAATGCGTGTTGATCCCTGCGAACAGTATCTAGATGAGTACATGCTATGCCTTCAACAACAACAAGTAAATGAGGATGTCATTCAGTCCACCGAAACATCATCAGAATGGACTGAGAAAAGAGATAAATTAGCTGATGAAATGTGGAAAGCTTGGACAGAGAAAAGACATGATCGCTGATACACGCTACTAGATGTTAGGTGGAGGATCTTAATTGTTTATTCAGCAACGTATGAGTGTCCAAACATTCTTCATCAATATTTGTTTCGTCCCATATGTCGTAGTTGCTTATGTTTCTTTTTATTCACTTTTCTGTGACAGGAGATATTGATTAATGTATGAACATCATATTTCATTTATGACCATCTATATTCTTTATCATTTGTATATACATTTTTATTGTCCTATTAAAATCTAGCAGAATACCAAGCCAAAGAAGAGCAAATTGACATCCAAAAAGAGAGACAAGAGGACATGGACAGCGGAGGAGGAAAAGTTACTTATTGACATTCTATATGACATGATTGATTCATCTTGGAAAGTAGACACGGGTCACAAGTCCGGCTATCTTACATATATTGAGAAGAAAATGGCTGAAGTACTCCCACATGCTGATCTCAAAGCTGATCCACATATCAGGTCAAAAGTTGAGATTTTGAAGAAACAACTTTCCTATGTTCTGGAAATTATGCAAAATGGTAGTGGATTTGGATGGGATGATGAGAAGAAGATGGTAATCGGAGATAGAGAGACCTATATGGGTTAAGAGGAAGTTGTAGAAATTGAAGAAACAGCAGATGCAGAACCTACTAGCCAACCGGCCAAGGAGAATTCTCCTCAAGCACATGAGAACACCAACCCATCTGGTGGTTCTAGGCCTGGTCGTAAGAGAACATACCCTGATGATGATGCACTAGAATCAGGCCTTATAAGTGTGTCCAACACAATTGCAAAGTTCTTGGAAGCAGAACAGGACAATGCAAAAACCATGAACGGTTTACAGAGGGCGTTTATGCATGAAGCTGAAGTTCATGAGCAAGCATCAGCCAACAAAACCAAGTTACTTGATATTCTGCAGAATCTTAAAGATCTCAGTAAAGAAGTTGTTATGGTTGTTCGTGTCATTGGTGGTGACGCTGGAAAGACCGAGCTTTTCATAAAGTTGCGTGATGATTTCAAAGTACTATTTGTTCGCCAGGAGGTTGAGGCGGCCAAAAAATAAGCGAATACCCAGATTTGAACTTCCAGATTAGCAGCTCATATATTCTTTTCTGCTCAGGACTTGTAGTTGTTTTCTTTCAACTCATCACTTGCAACACTCAGTGCCTCCATTTATTTTTTTATATAATCTCGTCTTATACTCTTGGAAAGGATACTTTCATATGTTCATCTGCTAGTTAAAATACTTGCTTCATGTCTTTGCTCTCATTTGCTGGGATTGAATGTTGATGATTTGTTTGATGGACTATTCAATACATCCAGCAAGCATGATACCTATTATCTGGTATCTCCTTCCTGACCTGGTATCTTCTGATATGTTGTATGTATGCAAGTCTATTGATCAAATGCAAAATTGTTGCTATCAACATTTTCTCTCTTTCTTAGGCGTGGAGCAAATAAAGTCAAAATATGAGTATTTTCTTATTGCAGACCTGATTAACGGTAACACTCATTTGCCCAGCTCATAGAATAATTCCCATTCCTATAACCACGAACCAAACAAAAGAAAATAACTCCCTGTTGATTTCCCACTAATAATTCCCACCACACACCAAGCATGGGATTGGGACTAATAGTCTACTTCCCAAGTCCATTCCCTTCATAAACTCCCCCTCCTAAACTCCCATTCCCAATCCCTCAAGCTGCCAAACACGCTGAGGCAACGACTTGGGTAGTTCTGGCCAAGGTGGTGGGCAGCTTGTGAAGGAGCTCGATGGGGTGGCCGAGATCGGCTCGTACAACACATAAGGGGTGCTCAGGAGGAGAGCAAGCCGCGTGCGTGACAGGGATGAGGCGGATCTGGGCAACGGGTGCGACAACACTGGGAACCAGGCAGACGCGAGCAGGTCCTGGAGGCGGAGGCAGCAGGGTTGGCTGGAGAGGACGGCTGGGCAGGAGCTCCTCAGCACGGGGAGGAGGCCAATGGAGAGCAGCGAGGTGGAGGCGTGCAGGCAGTGTAGGCAGGGAACGGCGAGAGTAGAGGAGCGTCTTGGGTGGCTGCGCGCGAGAGGAAGGAAAAGGCCGACGCTAGAGCTTGAGGGCGCGAGCGCCATGGCATGCATCAGGCACGACAGAGGGAAGTAGAGGCCGCAGCGCCGTGGAGGCTGGCCGACGGGCGCGAGGGCTGAGCGGCCATGGTTGAGGACGCCTCGGGGCGCAGGAGAGAAACGAGGCACAAAGGAAGGGGAGCAAGGGAGCCGGAGGTGGCAGGGCGTCGGAGCATCGCTGGAGTGGCTGTTGGTTGCGGCGGCAACGACGCAATGAGGCCACGGATCGGGAGGCGCGGGTGTATGGGGCTCTGCTCCTCTCTCTGCGTGGGTGTGGCGGCGCAGGAGGAGGATGAAGGGGAAAGAGGGGCTCGATCAGGAGGAGCTCGGGTAGGTTAGGTTAAGAGGGAACCCGGGTGGGCCTAGGTGTAGATGGGCCGGCCTGCTGGGAGGACCAAGTGGCCAGCTGGGCATCTCTTCTCTCTCTCTTATTTCATTTAGCATAAAAGAATTAGAGAGAAGAAAAAGAAAGAGAGGGTTAGGGAAAGAATTTGCGCATGGGGTTAATTTTTCCGGGCTCACAAAAATGAGCTTGATCCTAGAAAAATAGAAAGTGAGCATGGGCATGAAGTTGAATTTAACCTCATTTGAATTTAATTCAAATGAGTGAGAAAGAAGTGGGTATTCGGTAGGTCCAAAAGTGTTGAGAATTTAGGAGGAGCCTCGATAAAAGGAGAAAGAATTATGGGGAAAGTTTGGAGAACAAACTTGAAGCAAACATGCATGATAATTAAATTGCAAGTGGGTTGCGGTTAACTCCAAACTAATGGCATATGTATTATAGCTCCCTAAATATCGAGAAGATATGTTATAAAGAGAAATCACCATGTGAGTTCCCTCAATTTAAATGGATCAAAGACCCATACAATTTATTTAGTTGAGTTTTCAAAAGGGGGTTGCATGATGACATGATGCAATGCAAATGATGCAATGATGAATGCAACAAACAAAACAAAGCACACAACGAAACTGGGAATACATGGAAGGCATCTGAAGCATCAGTCTCGGGTCGTTACACCACCACCAAAGCAAGATGACCCGGATTTTCAACCCGGGGCGGGTGATCCTCCCGACTCCAGGTGATTGGAAATTCTGACCATCGCAAGTACTGAGGTGCGGCCGGCTCAACAGTGTTGACCACACGCTTATGAACCTTCTGATCTCGTTTACAAAGACTGGTGGTAAAAACATGGTATTGGCCACCATTGAGCTGCTTTGGATTACTACGGTATCCTGGCTGATTACCCTGTTGTTGGTTGCCCTGACCAGACTATTGGTGATATCCACCTTAACTATTATGGCCTTGATAACTGGAATTAGACCGCCTCCACCAAAGCCAGGCCCCTGTGCACCAGATCCTGACCCGCCGGGCGGCCCATGGTTATTACCGTGATTCTAATTAAAGTTGGAATTCATGTACTCTCGCATGATGAAACAATCCTTCCAAGCGTGACTCGCTGACTTGTCAAGCAAACTGTGCTTTGGGCTCGTTAAACATTGCCTCAAGATTAAAGTTTTTCCCACCAAAGAACGGCTTACCATTACCGTTGCGGCGCTGGCCCTTATACCCAGTGTTGGTGTTAGCCATGAGATCAGACCCGCCATCGGAGTGTGTGCGTTTCCAACCATTACCTCGGTTGTTGCCATTGTCCATCGCCATATTCTGCTGCTGACCTTTACCAGTGCTACTCTTCTTACCCTTATTAGACCTCTCATCATCAGATCCAGGGTCCTTGGTGTTGTCATAATCGACATAATTAATTAGAGCTGCCATAAGCTTCCCCGTGTCATTACAATGACGCTTAAGCCGCCCAAGCTTCTGCTTGAGAGGAGTAAAATGACAATTCTTCTCCAAGACTAGAACCGCTGAACCAGCCGTGATACTATCTGATGAGTGCATAATAGCTGAGACCCGACGGACCCAATGGTGGGCCGGGTCATCCTCCCGTTGCACACAGTTACCTAGATCAATAATTGTCAGAGGATTCTTACATGTTCCCTTGAAATTCTGAACGAAGCGTGCTTTCAACTCAGCCCATAAATTGATGGAACTGGCAAGCAATCCTTTTAACCAGGTTCGTGCCGGCCCATCCAACATCATGGTGAAGTACTTGGCACATACAACATCATTAACATCCACCTTCTCCATGGCCAATTCATAGCTCTCAATCCAAGCCTCAGGGGAAGATCGGATGTATAATTAGGCACCTTGTGAGGCCCTTAAAATCCTTGGGTAGACGTTCATTACATAGAGCATGTACCAAACATGGTAGACCAACTGTCCTGGAAGTCGTCCCAGCTTCAACGGAGGCTGAAGGGATCACTGGAAACTGCTGATGAGCCCCCAATTGAGCCGCCAATTCCGCCTCACGACAGGCTCTAGCCTGATCCACAAGTGCATGAGCATTGTTCAATAGATTATCATCACTGGGCGGGTTATGTCCACGGGGTGGGTCATCATTACAAGGCAGGTTACGACATCATTCACTGCTGGAAACCGCCAGCGACTCAATACACCGGCTGTAGCTTCGCCTTGTGCAGGGAGTTGAGTGAACACGCTCATGACTGTATGAATAAGCCGCCTGTTGTGCCACAGCCGTCTGAAGAAGTTCCACAGCATTCCGGGTCTCCACAGTAGCCGAAGACTCTCCTTCAATTGGGATAGCTGTTAGTCGTGTTGCCGCTACTATCATATTATCTAGCGGGTTAGAATAATGGCTAGAGGGTGCTGGAACTCATTGAGGCGGGGTCTGATCCCTACGAGGTGGGTTCGGCAAACGAGGCTGAGCCGTCGCCCCGATCCCTGGCACGTCAGCAGCCCGGGTTACACCGGGCGGGTTACTTGTTCCTGCCCCAGGTGTGTTAAAAAGGTTCCGTCCCTCATACTGCAAAGGCGGGCGGCTCTGGTGCCTCCTTCAAAGAACAACATTGGACGCATTTTGATCCAGACTCAGGCGAAAATCCTCTGCCCTTATCCGTTGTCACTCGGCATCCATCAGGGCTCGCTCCATTGCCATCCTGGCATTTTGTGCATTAAGATCCTCCTGGGCTTTGGCCACCACATCTCACAACTTTGCAACTTCTGCGTTATGTTGTGCTTGATTCGCCGCAGTAACCTCTGTGGCTAACAAAGTCGTCAAAGTGTCCAAGAGTTCAGATAAAACCTGAGCTGACGGCCGCACTGAGACGCTCCCCCAGCTGTCGCAGCAGTAGTTGAGCCGGATGTCATGGCAACAACTGTTGATGGGTTTAGAGCTGGCTGCATAACAGCCATAAAAATAGCAGCTCTGCTCGGCGGATCATAAGGGTCCGGAATACTGTCACCATCGGAATAGCCCCCAAGCCCACCGTCTTGAAACTGATAGATTGACTTGATTTTTCCGATCGAGGACTCATCATCTGAGTAGACGAGAGTCTGTCCTTCGGACACAAAATTCTCTGCTAGGTCTGTGCCATGTGCGCACCTGACGAAAACATGCATCCGGCCGGGTTGAATCCTGGCGGGTCACACACGCTGAGCCGGCTCGACGATGTCGGTGCAGATGTCCGGCTCAGGCTCAAATTAGCCGATCTTGCCGATGAAGACATGGATTCCGCTGAAGGGGACTTGGTACCCGTACTCGATTGAGCCGGCCTCGGGGCCCCAGCAAGCGTCAATGTAGAGCTTACTGCGGTAGCTCTTGGTCATCCTGCCAACGTCCCACCCTTCTATCCCTAGGAAGGAGCCCTTCAAAAACTCAAAACCACCATGCGCAGGCCCCACGATGGGCGCCAACTGTCATGGTTTTGTCACGGCAGATGCCCTTGTGAAAGGACTTAGGTGTGGAGCCATCGCAACGTAGGTTAGCTTGAAGGGGTTGAACAGGACAAAGGACACATGGTTTACCCAGGTTCGGCCCCTCACAATGAGGTTAAAGCCTACTCTTGCCTTTGTTGACTATTGCTTGAATTTTGATTACAAGGGAGCGGAATCGCTTTACCTAGCTATCGATCAATTGTTTCTTGAGTTAACCCCTCATAGGGTCTCGCCCTTATATACACAGGTCAAGCCCTTGGGCTTACAAGAGTCCAAGTCGGATCGCACAACGTGGCCAACTCGGTTCTCAGTCGCCTTGCCTTACCAGACAAGCCACCATCGGGTGGCTCACACCTCCGGGCCTTGGGCCTTCAACAGGCCCACCTCTTAAGCTGCCTCTAGTCTTCATGTCTCCTCGGGCCCATCTTAAGCCTTTTATTCTTGAGTCGCCAATAGTGTACCCCGGCCCCTCCTAGGCGAGTCACACCGCGGGTTCATATCCCCAACATATCCCATCAGACAAGAAGGACACAATTATATGCGTGGATAAGATGTACCGGGATGCGGTCGCTGTTGAGGTGGCAGAAGTCGCAGCGCCAAGGAAAACAAGGAATCCAATAAGAAAATCTAGCAGGGATACCAGCAAGGAATCCGAGAAGCGCGCCTCTCAGGAGTGCGCTGCGCCTGTTGACACTTGACAGAGAGTTCCACTAGCAAGAGATCCAAGGTTGTTGCACCTGCTGTGAAGAAGGTCCCGGCAGGGCTGGTTGGCACTGATGGGAGGTAATCAAGCAACACCTTGATGTCTGCCCACATGCTCGGCCCATCAAGCAGAAGGTCCGGAAGCAAGCTTTGGAGCGGCAACAGTTCATTACCAAAAAAATCAAGAAACTTAAGGCAGCTGGTCTGGTTAGAGGAGTATTGCATCCAATGTGGTTGGCAAACCTAGTGGTGGTGCGCAAGACGAATGGGAAGTGGAGGCTTTGCATAGATTTCACAGATCTAAATAAAGTATGCCCGAAGGACCCATTCCCCTTGCCGCGCATCAATAAGATTGTGGGTTCCACCTTCGGATGTGATCTGCTCTCCTTCTTGGATGCCTACTCCGCGTACCACCAGATATTCATGTCCAAGGAAGATGAGGAGAAGACCGCGTTCATAACCCCATGTGGCACATACTACTTTGTACGGATGCCCTTTGAGTTAAAGAGCGTTGGGTCAACTTTTGCAAGAGCAGTGCAAATAGGTTTTGAGTCTTAGCTGCATAGGAATATTAAGGCTTACATGGATGACATAGTGGTCAAGACCAGGGATAGATCAACACTTCTTCAGGACTTGGAAGAAACCTTTGCAAACCTGCGCAAGATCAACTTGAAGCTAAACCCAGAGAAGTGTGTGTTTGGTGTTCCCTCTGGCAAGCTACTTGGCTTCTTTGTGTCTCACCGAGGGAGAGAGGCCAACCTTGACAAGATCAGAGCAGTTGGGCACATTCAAGCACCCAAGACAGTCAGGGGCGTGAGACATTTAACTAGATGTGTTGTCGCACTGAGTAGGTTCATTTCCAAGTTTGCCGAGCGCGCCCTACCATTCTTCAAAATTTTGAAGAAGGTAGGGCCCATAAAGTGGACCTCGGAGGCAGAAGCGGCGCTGCAGGACTTAAAACGTACCTTTCCTCTGTTACCACCTTGGTCTCTCCTAAACCACAAGAGTCGTTGCTGCTATATCTGGCGGCAACCAATCAAGTGGTTAGCGCAGCACTGGTGGCACAGCGGGAAGTGGAAGAAAGAGCATCTACAGCTACGGTCCTCTCTAGAGAAGGAAGGGAACCACTCACAGAAGGATTAAGTGTGGATCAGGAGAAAGAAGAGCAGGGTAGTGAAGGCAATCCCAAGACCATGGCAAAGAAGAAGGTGTTGTAGCGACCAGTCTACTTTGTAAGATCCTTGTTGCAAGGAGCTAGGTCACGGTACTATGGGGTGCAGAAACTAATCTTCAGCCTCATCATGGCCTCGAGGAAGCTGTGCCACTACTTCTGAGCCCACAAGATCATAGTTGCCACCCATTTCCATCTACAACGCATATTAAGGAACCCTCAAGCCACAGGCAGGATAGTTGAATGGGCACTGGAATTATCAAGCTTTGGACTGAAATACGAAAGCACCTCGACCATTCAGAGCAGAGCACTGGTGGAGTTTATCGCAGAGTGGACACCTACCCCAGACGAAGAGACGCTGGAAATAGTTATCCCCGGCAAGGAAGCACCCCAAGAGTGGATCATGTACTTTGATGGTGCTTTCTCGCTGCAGGGTGCGGGGGTTGGCGTGCTCTTCATCGCACCCACCAGAGAGCACATGAAGTATGTGGTCCAAATGCACTTTCCCCAAAAGGAGGCTCCAAACAACACTGCTGAATATGAAGGGCTCCTTGTCGGGCTCAGGATTGTGGTAGAGTTGGGGATTAAGAAGTTGATCATCCGTGGAGATTCACAACTTGTAGGCAAGTAAACAAGGATTACCAGAGCCTGTTAATGAAGGCATACATTGAAGAGGTGAGGAAGTTGGAGGAGCACTTTGACGGGTTGCAAATGAAGCATGTGCCACATGCGGAAAACAACACTATTGATTATCTATCAAAGTGTGTCGCACAAAACCTACATGTGGAACCAGGGACCTTTGTCCTCCATCTGACTCAACCATCAATATCTCCATTAGCAATGGCTAGGAAGAGGAGGAAGCTAGACTCCGACAAGGCTTCACCGGCAGAACCTTCAGAGGTCCCCGGTAAGGGGGCTACCGGGAACAACTCCACCTCGCTTGGCAAACCGCACTCTTCCGCAGGACCGCGGGTCTTTATGATCGAGGCAAGCACTCCCACGAGTGAGGAGGTGCCATTGGCCCTAGTTGTCGAGCCACAAGCTCTAATCTGGGCACAGCACATCGTCCACTACCTCCAAACTGGACAAATTCCCGAAGAGCAAGAATAAGCTGAAAGAGTAGCTCGAAGGGCCAGTATGTATCAGTTTGTCGATGACACGTTATACAGAAGGAGGCCCAACGGTGTAAAATTGAAGTGCATTTGCCGGGAACAGGGGAAGGAACTGTTGGCAGACATACACGAAGGCACGTGCAGCTCTCATATTGGATCAAGAGCCTTGGTTGGAAAGGCTTTTCGGCAAGGTTTCTACTGGCCCACGGCCTCCAAGATGCAAGTGAGCTAGTCACCGGATGTGAAGCCTGCCAGTTCCACTCCAAGAATATCCATCAACCTGCTCAAGCTCTCTAGACGATCCCTTTATCATGGCCATTTTTGGTTTGGGGGCTCGACATCTTGGGCCCCTTCCCCGTGCTACCAGGGGCTTTGAATTCTTGTACGTCACAATAGACAACTTTGCAAAGTGGCCGGAAGAGGAGCCCGTGAGGAAGGTGACCGCACAATCAGCTATCAAGTTCTTGAAGGGATTGGTGTGCCGTTGCTACCTCTTGAGCATTGCGTTGGTTTTCCCCGAAGAGGAAGGGATGATGCAGCAAAGTAGCGTAAGTATTTCCCTCAGTTTTTGAGAACCAAGGTATCAATCCAGTAGGAGGCTATGCGCGAGTCCCTCGTACCTGCACAAAACAAATAAATCCTCGCAACCAACGCAAATAGGGGTTGTCAATCCCTATAAGGCCACTTACGAGAGTGAGATCTGATAGATATGATAAGATAATATTTTTGGTATTTTTATGATAAAAGATGCAAAGTAAAATAAAGGCAAAGGAAATAGCAAAGGAAATAACTAAGTAGTAGGAGATCTATATGATAAAGATAGACCCGGGGGCCATAGGTTTCACTAGTAGCTTCTCTCGAGAGCATAAGTATTCTACGGTGGGTGAACAAATTACTGTTGAGCAATTGACAGAATTGAGCATAGTTATGAGAATATCTAGGTATGATCATGTATATAGGCATCATGTCCGAGACAAGTAGACCGACTCCTGCCTGCATCTACTACTATTACTCCACTCATCGACCGCTATCCAGCATGCATCTAGAGTATTAAGTTAAAAACAGAATAACGCCTTAAGCAAGATGACATGATGTAGAGGGATAGACTCATGCAATATGAAGAAAACCCCATCTTGTTATCCTCGATGGCAACAATACAATACGTGCCTTGCTGCCCCTACTGTCCCTGGGAAAGGACACGCAAGATTGAACCCAAAGCTAAGCACTTCTCCCATTGCAAGAAAGATCAATCTAGTAGGCTAAACCAAACTGATAATTCGATGAGACTTGCAAAGATAACCAATCATACATAAAAGAATTCAGAGAAGATTCAACTATTATTCATAGATAGACTTGATCATAAACCCACAATTCATCGGTCTCAACAAACACACCGCAAAAAGAAGATTACATCGAATAGATCTCCACAAGAGAGGGGGAGAACATTGTATTGAGATCCAAAAGGAGAGAAGAAGCCATCTAGATACTAACTATGGACCCGTAGGTCTGAGGTAAACTACTCACACTTCATCGGAGGGGCTATGGTGTTGATGTAGAAGCCCTCCATGATTGATGCCCCCTCCGGCGGAGCTCCGAAACAGGCCCCAAGATGGGATCTCGTGGATACAGAAAGTTACGGCGGTGGAATTAGGGTTTTGGCTCCGTATCTGATCATTTGGAGGTATGTGGATATATATAGGAGGAAGGAGTACGTCGGTGGAGCAACAGGGGGGCCACGAGGGTGGAGGGCGCGCCTGGGGTAGGCAGGCGCGCCCCCTACCTCGTGGCCTCCTCTTTTCTTTCTTGACGTAAGGTCCAAGTCTCCCGGGTCTTGTTCATTGAGAAAATCACGTTCCCGAAGGTTTCATTCCGTTTGGACTCCGTTTGATATTCCTTTTCTTCGAAACCCTAAAACAGGCAAAAAAGAACAATTTGGGCTAGGCCTCCGGTTAATAGGTTAGTACCAAAAATAATATAAAAGTGGATAATAAAGCCCAATAATGTCCAAAATAGATAATATAACATGGAGCAATCAAAAATTATAGATACGTTGGAGACGTATCAGCCGTTTCGGAGTACTCGCTAGGGTCATCACTAACAACGACACCCACTTCATAAGTCGCGCCTTCATGCAATACATTCTAGCCCTCAGAAGCAAGATCTCATTCACCTCTATTGCCCATCCCAGAAGCAACGGACAACCTGAGAGGGCGAACGCTGAAGTACTGCGAGGACTCAAGACAAGAACATTTGATAGGCTACAAAAGTGTGGCAGACGATGGATCGATGAGCTGCCGGTGGTTCTTTGGTCCCTCTGTACGACACCAAATCGAGCTACTGGCCAGACTCCCTTCTCCCTAGTCTATGGGACAGAAGCAGTGCTCCTGCCGGAACTCATATACGGGTCACCTCGAGTATTTTCATATGATGAAGTAGCTCAAGAACAACACCGGCGTGACGACATTGTGCTCCTTGAGGAGAACCGTCTCCGGGCTGTTGTACATGCTGCACGGTACTAGCAAGCCATGCGTCACTATCACAACCACATGGTCCATGCCCGGAGCCTTGAGGAAGGCGACCTTGTCCTTAGGCGTGTCGAGTCCGCCAAGGGTTCCAACAAGTTGACGCCAAAGTGGGAAGGCCCTTACCGGGTAGTACGAGTCACCAGACCTGGCGCAGTCCATTTGGAGACCGAAGATGGCATCAAAATGCAAAACTCATGGAATATTGAGCATCTTCGCAAGTTCTACCTGTAAGGCGCGACTGCCAGGCCCTGCCCGGCAGCCACCCTTTTGTACAAGCCTTGCCGATGTTGCATGTAACCCTTTGTACAAAGCCAGGCGCAGACCCTGAGCAGCAAACAAATAAATGAAGCGCTGGCGCCCTAAAAACAACATGCATGCATGATTAGCTTAGCAAAAGCATGCCATGATCATTTAGATGAGGTCATATGCTGCTATGTTTTCCCCCTACACTAACTACAGGACTCTTGCCACGGATACGATCCTGGGGAGAAGAGACGGGAAGCAATTTTACATATCGATCCTCTGCGAGCCAAACAGATAAGTTTTCTTGTTACCCATACATGTCTTTGTAAGAAGAAAACTTGTGCATAGAGAAATGATACGTCTCCAACGTATCTATAATTTTTTATTGTTCCATGCTATTATATTATCTATCTTGGATGTTTAATATGCATTTATATGCTATTTTATATGATTTTTGGGACTAACCTATTAACCTAGAGCCCAGTGCCAATTTCTATTTTTTCCTTGTTTTTGAGTTTCACAGAAAAGGAATATCAAACGGAGTCCAAATGAGCTGAAAATTAACGGTGATTTTTTATGGACCAGAAGAAGCCCCCGAAGCAAAGGAGTTGGGCCAGAAGAGCCACGAGGCCTCCACAAGGGTGGAGGGCGCGCCCTCCGTCCTTGTGGGCTCCTCGTGGACCCCCCTGATGTGAAACCGACGCCAAAAATTCCAATAAATACATAAACCCACGAAAATAAACCTAGATCAGGAGTTCCGCCACCGCAAGCCCCTTTAGCCACCAAAAACCAATTGGGACCCTATTCCGCAACCAGCCGAAGGGGGGAATCATCACCGGTGGCCACCTTCATCATCCCGGCGCTCTCCATGATGAGGAGGGAGTAGTTCACCCTCGGGGCTGAGGGTATGTACCAGTAGCTATGTGTTTAATCTCTCTCTCTCTCTCTCTCTCTCTTGTGTTCTTGATTTGGCATGATCTTGATGTACCGCGAGCTGTGCTATTATAGTTGAATCTTATGATATTTCTCCCCCTCTACCTTCTTGTAATGGATTGAGTTTTCCCTTTGAAGTTATCTTATCGGATTGAGTCTTTAAGGATTTGAGAACACTTGATGTATGTCTTGCATGTGCTTATCTGTGGTGACAATGGGATATTTGCGTGATCCACTTGATGTATGATTTGGTGATCAACTTGCGAGTTATATGAACTTGTGAACTTATGCATAGGGGTTGGCACACATTTTCGTCTTGACTCTCCGGTAGAAACTTTGGGGCACTCTTTGAAGTTCTTTGTGTTGGTTTGAATGGATGAATTTGAGATTGTGTGATGCATATTGTATAATCAAACCCGCAGATAGTTGTGGTGACATTGGAGTATCTAGGTGACATTAGGGTTTTCGTTGATGTGTATCTTAAGGTGTTATTTTAGTACGAACTCTAGGGCTGTTTGTGACACTTATAGGAATAGCACAATAGATCGATCAGAAAGAATAACTTTGAGGTGGTTTCATACCTTACAATAATCTCTTCATTTATTCTCCGCTATTAGTGACTTTGGAGTGACTCTTTGTTGCACGTTGAGGGATTGTTATATGATCTAATTATGTTATCATTGTTGAGAGAGCTTGCACTAGTGAAAGTATGAACCCTAGGCCTTGTTTCGAAGCATTGCAATGCCGTTTCGCTCATTTTTGTTACTTGCTACCTTGCTGTTTTATATTTTCAGATTACAAAAACCTATATCTACCATCCATATTGCACTTGTATCACCATCTCTTCGCCAAACTAGTGCACCTATACAATTTACCATTGTATTGGGTGTGTTGGGGATACAAGAGACTCTTTGTTATTTGGTTGCAGGGTTTTTTGAGAGAGACCATCTTCATCCTACGCCTCCCACAAATTGATAAACCTTAGGTCATCCACTTGAGGGAAATTTGCTACTGTCCTACAAAACTCTGCGCTTGGAGGCCCAACACGAGTCTACAAGAAGAAGGTTGCGTAGTAGACATGAAGCTCTTTTCTGGCGCCGTTGCCGGGGAGGTTAGCACTAGAAGGTATATCTTTAGATCTTGCAATCGAATCTTTTAGTTTCTTGTTTTATCACTAGTTTAGTTTATAAAAGAAAACTACAAAAAATGGAATTGAGGTTGCCTCATATGCTTAATCTTTTTAATATCTTTTGTGAAAATGATGGTAAGGAAAATTGTGCCAAACTGTTAGAAAAAGAATGCAACAAAATTTTTGGCATTAAATCTTTGAATGATGAGCATGATTTCAATGTTGTTAGTATGAATTTTTGAATATCCATACTACTAATGATGATTGCACTAGTCATGATAAAAATGTTTCTTATAAGCATGTCAATTTTTGTGGAGTGAATAGAATTTGTGAAGACATGCCTTATAGGGATGATACATTTTGTATGAAGCATAAACATGATGAAACAAATTAGTGGCTTAAGGTGATAGATGAATTTGCTACAAAATTATGCTCTCTTCATCCCATTACTTGTGAACTTTGCAATATAGTTGGTCATCTTAATTTTCAATGCATACTTTTTCATGACTGAATTGTAGCCAAATATTGCAATAACTTGATCACCCTTGAACTTTATAATGAACTTTGTTTATTTTTAGGGTGTGAAGAATTGTCACATAAAAATAGTTGGTTTGAAGCATTCATATTCACGGACCATGTTGAACATAATTTGAAAGAAATCTATATTTTTTGTATGATAAATTGCAATGAAAATACTTATATTGCCAACTATATAAAGATGGGAAAACCATTAGAATATAAAAGAAATACTAATGAAAGGGTAAATCTCTCCACTTTCCCTCCTGTTGTCTCTCGTGATGAAACAGGTTACGAGAATGAGCTTCATATGCAACCAATCTCATCAATAAGGAGCTCCAAAAGGTCGATTAAACCCACACATGATGTGGAGAATAAAAAGAAAAGACGGAAAAGCAAAGGTAAAAAGGTATCTCTCCCAAATGATGTTGCTCCTATTATTGTTGTGCCTCATGGGAGTGAATCAAAAATAGATGTGGATGATGATATACTTGATGGTGATATTGACTCTTCGCCTTATGATACTATGTCCGAATAAATTATTGAGGATAATTTCGTTATGCCTATTACTCATTGAGATGATTATGATTGGGAAAGTAAAGATACTTGTTATAATCTTGAGAATCTTTTTGGCACCAACTAAGAAAATTGTGATGATAATAATTGCTATACTATTGGTGTTATTCATATTATTAGTGGTGAGAGTGATTATACTTATGATATGCAAAACCACAAGCTTGGGGATGCTATGTTTTATGAGAGTGACATGTTTGAGAATTTATTTGCTACAATTAATGTTTGTCCCAAGCTTGGGGATGCTATGTTTAATAAAGATGATACTTCTAGTCCCCCAAGTTTTGATGGTAGCATGCCAACTATTTATGATGATTGCAATATTTATAAAAGTGGATTTGGAGAGTTCATCACTTTATTTAGTAATTATTCCACTATCTTGGGAGAGGTTTCAATTGATTATGATGAGAACAAAGTTGCTACTTATGATGATTATTGTGATGACACTTATGCTATAAAAAGTAGTGATGGTTATATTTATAAAGCTTGTCATAATTATGATTACCCTTTTTATAAACATTATTCTTTTAGTATGGAAACAATTTATAGTATTCGAGTCTCTTATGATACTCGAATTATTCCGAATGAAAAGAGTTTTGCTTATGTGGAGAGTAGTAAAATTTATATGCTTGTGCATCATGAAAATAATGCTTTATGTGATAGTTATATTGTTGAATTCATTCATTATGCTACTGAAAATTATTATGAGGGAGGAATATATGCTTGTAGGAATTGCAATAATATCAAGTTTCCTCTCTATGTGTTGAAAATCTTGAAGGTATGCTTGTTTTGCCTTCCTATGCTAGTTGATTCTTGATCCCATAAGTTGTTTGCTCACAAAATACCTATACATAGGAAGTGTGTTAGACTTAAATGTGCTTTTCATATGCTTCATGATGCTCCGGTTATGTTTCAATTCTTATCTTTCATGTGAGCATCATTGAAATCATCAGGCCTAGCTAGAAAGGCAATAAAGAAAAGCGCTTGTTGGGAGACAACCCAATATTTATACCTACTGTTTTGGTGTGTTCACATGATTATGCTACTGTAGTAATCATGTTTTATTGTTTTTGTTTCAATAAAGTGCCAAGTAAGACCTTTGGGATGGCTTACGGTGATAGTTGATTTGATCTTGCTGAAAACAGAAACTTTTGCGCTCAGGAAAACAATTGTCATTTTTACCAGAAGCGTGATGAAATACTGATTCTTTTTTAAGAAGATTAATAAACAAATTGCTCAGCTGGTCCTAATTTTTCAGAATTTTTGGAGGTACAGAAGTATTCGAGAGTTACAGATTACTACAGATTGTTCTGTTTTTGAAGATTCTGTTTTCGATGCATAGTTTGCTTGTTTTCTAGTTTCTATGGCTTATATTGCTTAATATAAATTGTAGAAATGATAGGGTACAGTAGGAATCATGTTAGAAAAATTATGAATCTTGTCTTGATAGTACCCAAGTAGTGATTTTCTTTATTATACTAACGGAGCTTACGAGTTTTCTGTTAAGTTTTGTGTTCTGAAGTTTTCAAGTTTTGGGTAAAGTTTTGATGGACTATGGAATAAGGAGTGAAAAGAGCCTAAGCTTGGGGATGCCCAAGGCACACCAAGGTAATATTCAAGGACAACTAAGAGCCTAAGCTTGGGGATGCCCCGGATGGCATCCCCTCTTTCGTCTTCATTCATCGGTAACTTTACTTGGGGCTGTATTTTTATTCACCACATGATATGTGTTTTGCTTGGAGTGCCATTTTATTTTATTAGGATATGATTGATGTTATTTAGAGTAATGTTTTGCATTTTTAGTTCAATAAAAAGGTCAAGTATAGCCTTTACCATGCTTATTTTGCAAGTCCATATGTTGTTGTTTTAAAAACAGAAAGTTTACTGTTATGTTTTGAATATTTGTGAATAGTCAGAACATGATAAAATCTTGAAAATTTTACATAATGAGTAAAAACAAATTATCTACAGTGTGGTACTGTTTCAGAATTTTTGGAGTTAGGGAAGTATGATTCCTCTTGAATTCTTTACAGACTGTTCTGTTTAGACAGATTGTTGTTATGTTTGCATTGTTTGCATATGATTGCTTGTTTGATGATTATATTTGAGGATAGGACTATTAAATATGCAGAGGCATTTAGTGTGCAATTTCAAATAATAATTTTAGTGATTTGCTACAGTAGAGAATGGTAAGGTTTATGTGTTGATTTATACTAACTTATCTCACGAGTTCTTGTTGAGTTTTGTGTGGATGAAGTTTTTAAGATTTAGGGAAACCGCGATATGAAAGGAACTAAGGAGAAACAAAAGCTCAAGCTTGGGGATGCCCAAGGCATCCCTAATTAATATTTCAAGAAGTCTCAAGCATCTAAGCTTGGGGATGCCCTGATTGGCATCCCACCTTTCTTCTTCAACAATGATCGGTCAGTTTTTGTTGAACCTAAGTTTTTGCTTCTTCACATGATATGTGCTATCCTTGAAATGTAATTTTATTTTGTTTTTCTTGATGTTTGAATAAAATATGAAGATATGAAATGCTTAAATGAGAGAGAGTCCTCACATAGCTAAATAATTATTTGACTACTCATTGATCTTCACTTATATCTTTTTGGAGTAGTTTTTCATTTACTCTCGTGCTTCACTTATATATTCCATGAGTAAATGGTTGAATGAATTGAATATCATAAATCTGAATTTATATATGTTTCATATGCTTATACCATGGGAAGTAGTGACTTCACATACAAGAAGTAGAGGTGGCAAATTTATTGAAAGTTAGCAAACATAGTATTGGTCACTTGAACAATTCATGAAGAATATTGAAGGAAAAGGGATTTCACATATAAACATACTATCTTGGACATCTTCTATGATTGTGAGCCCCATTAATTATTTTCAAACTTGATCAAATTAGTTGAAGTGGGACAACGAAGACAACATAATGAGTTATGCATGGGTATATTTGTATATAAGTTATATTGTTATGGATCCTCCAACATGTGGTGCTTGCTATTTAGAATTTTTTGCTAACCTAAATTTCTGTACTAAGCGGGAATACTGCTTGTGCATCCAAATTCCTTGAACCAAGTTTCTTCCATGAGTGTCCACCATATCTACCTATATGCGGTATTTACCTACCATTCCAAGTAAATTTGCATGTGCCAAACTCTAAACCTTCAAATAATAATCTGTTTTTATGCCTGAATCGCTCATGTAGCGACTAGGGGAGGTCAGTATCTTCCATGCTAGGTGGGTTATTCTCACGATGAGTGGACTTTGCTCATCATTCATGAGAAAATGGTTGGTAATTGGGATGCCCAGTCCTATGATCAAAAGATCAAAAACAAAATCGCAAATAAATTAAACAAAACTCCCCCAGGATTGTTGATAGTTGGACGGTACCCATTGTTTCAGACCAACCGTGGAATGTGATTGTTGGTGGAAGGGGAGTAAAATCTTTACCTTTCTGTTTGGGAACCGCCTATAATGTATCTAGTGTGGAAGATATTGGGAACTCTTGGTTGTTATGTTGACAATGAAAGCATACCTCTCAAAATTATTTTCATCTTTGTTTTAAAAGCTTCGAGCTCTGGCACCTCTGCAAATCCCTGCTTCCCTCTGCGAAGGGCCTATCTTTTACTTTTATCCAAGAGTCAGTAGTATTCCTTCTCATTCCAACCTACTCTTTAGTTGGCAAGCATCATATGATGGGGAAAGATCTAAGCAAACATGGCCATTCAAATATATTTGATCATGAATTATTATTGTTGACAATTATCTATATGATAAATAAGTTGGGAGGCGAAACATTAAGCCCTTGTCTTTCTTTGTGTTCAATGGATGCTATTTGTTCTAAAATTATGCTTTGAGTGGTAGCAATCATGGAAGACTATATGATAGTTGAGTATGTGGGATTTACTAAATCAAAGCTTTTGAATAGACCCTTCCTGAAAATAAGATGAATTGGAATTGTTTGATGACTGAGAAGATAGTTTCTTAGTTTTCAAGAAAGTTTATGATCTATGCTTTAACATGTGAATAGCTTGCTACTTGATCATGAGAAGCTTTTGTTGGGGAACGTAGTATTTCAAAAAATATCCTACGATCACGCAAGATCTATCTAGGAGATGCATAGGAACGAGAGGGGAGAGTGTGTCCACGTACCCTTGTAGACCGAAAGTAGAAGTGTTTAGTAACGCGGTTGATGTAGTCGAACGTCTTCACGATCCAACCAATTCAAGTACTGAACGTATGGCACCTCCGTGTTCTGCACATGTTCAGCACGATGACGTCCCTCAAGCTCTTGATCTAGTTGAGGACAAGGGAGAGTTCCGTCAGCACGGCGGCGTGGCGGCGGTGATGATGAAGTTACCGGCATAGGGCTTCGCCTAAGCACTACGACGATATGACCGAGGTGTGTAACTGTGGAGGGGGGCACCGCACACGGCAAATAGAAGACTTGGTGTCCTTTGGGGTGCCCCCTTCCCATGTATATAAAGGATGGGGGAAGAGGAGGCCGGCCCAAAGGGGGGCGCACCAAGGGGGGAGTCCTACATGGACTCCGGTCCAAGTAGGATTCGCCCCCCTTCCTATTCCAACAAGGGGAAGGAGGGAAGGAGGAATAGGGGAGAAGGAAAGAGGGGGGCGCTGCCCCCTCCTAGTCCAATTCAGACCAACCTTGTGGGGGGCGCACGGCCACCCCATGAGGCCCTTCTCTCCTTTCCACTAAAGCCCATTAAAGCCCACTACTTCCCCGGGGGCTTCCGGTAACCTCCCGGTATTCAAAAAATTACCCAAAACACTTCGGAACCATTCCGTTGTCCGAATATAACCTTTCAATATATCGATCTTTACCTCTTGACCATTTCCAGACTCCTTGTCATGTCCGTGATCTCATCCAAGACTCCGAACAAACTTCGGTCATTAAATCACATAACTGATAATACAAATCGTCATCGAACGTTAAGCGTGCGGACCCTACGGGTTCGAGAACTATGTAGACATGACCGAGACACTTCTCCGGTCAATAACCAATAGAGGAACCTGGATGCTCACATTGGTTCCTACATATTCTATGAAGATCTTTATCGGTCAAACCGCATAAGAACATACGTTATTCCCTTTGTCATCGGTATGTTACTTGCCTAAGATTCGATCATCGGTATCATCATACCTAGTTCAATCTCGTCACCGAAAAGTCTCTTTACTCGTTCCGTAATGCACCATCCTATAACTAACTCATTAGTCACATTGCTTGCAAGGCTCATAGTGATGTGCATTACCGAGAGGGCCCAGAGATACCTCTCCGATACACGGAGTGAAAAATCCTAATCTCGATCTATGACAACTCAAAAAACACCATCGGAGACACCTATAGAGCATCTTTATAATCACCCAGTTATGTTGTGATGTTTGATAGCACACAAGGTGTTCCTCCGGTATTCGGGAGTTGCATGATCTCATAGTAAGAGCAACATGTATAAGTCATGAAGAAAGCAATAGCAATGAAACTAAACGATCGTAATGCTAAGCTAATGGATGGGTCTTGTCCATCACATCATTCTCTAATGATGTGATCCCATTCATCAAATGAAAACACATGTCTATGGTTAGTAAACTTAACCATCATTGATTAACGAGCTAGTCAAGTAGAGGCATACTAGGGACACTTCTGTTTGTCTATGTATTCACACATGTACTAAGTTTCCGGTTAATACAATTCTAGCATGAATAATAAATATTTATCATGATATAAGGAAATATAAATAACAACTTTATTATTGCCTCTAGGGCATATTTACTTCAGTCTCCCACTTGCACTAGAGTCAATAATCTAGATTACATAGTAATGATTCTAACACCCATGGAGTCTTGGTGTTGTGGTGCTCCAGGTTGCGTGAGTTGCGAAACTATTCCATGTTGTTTCAAATGAAGACCAAACTCATAACTCAAATATTCACCTCCACGATTAGATCATAGAAACTTTATTATCTTGTTACGATGATTTTCCACTTCACTCTGAAATTCTTTGAACTTTTCAAATGCTTCAGACTTATGTTTCATCAAGTAGATATACCCATATCTTCTCAGATCATCTGTGAAGGTCAGAAAATAACGATACCCGCCGCGAGCCTCAACACTCATTGGACTGCATACATTAGTATGTATTATTTCCAATAAGTCAGTTGCTTGCTCCATTGTTCCGGAGAACGGAGTCTTAGTCATCTTGCCCATGAGGCATGGTTCGCAAGCATCAAGTGATTCCAAAAGCCCATCGGCATGGAGTTTCTTCATGCGCTTTATACCAATATGACCTAAACGGCAGTGCCACAAATAAGTTGCACTATCATTGTTAACCTTGCATCTTTTGGCTTCAATATTATGAATATGTGTATCACTACAATCGAGATTCAACAAAAAAATAGACCACTCATCAAGTGTGCATGACCATAAAAGATATTACTCATATAAATAGAGCAACCATTATTCTCTGATTTAAATGAATAACCATCTCGCATCAAACAAGATCCAGATATAATGTTCATGCTCAACGCTGGCACCAAATAACAATTATTTAGGTCTAAAACTAATCCCAACGGTAGATGTAGAGGTAGCGTGCCGACGGCAATCACATCGACTTTGGAACCATTTCCCATGCGCATCGTCACCTCGTCCTTAGCCAATCCTTGTTTAATCCATAGCCCCTGTTTCGGGTTGCAAATATGAGCAACAGAACCTGTCAGAGTAATGGGCCATGGGTAGCCTAACCCGAGTCCCTAAGTATTTCAAGACATCGGGCCGGCTGCGCCGCTAAAGCATCAAGGATGAAGCACCACCTTCTGGTAGCCGGCTGGCTCAAGCGGCCGGCTGCCAGAGGACGGCCAAGCACCCGAAGACGGCCCCGAGACGAGCCGACTCCCAGTAGGCGGCCTCCCGAGAGGCCGGCTCCTGATAGGCGGCCCGCAGCACCCTCAAAGTCTGTGCCCCCATAAAGAAGACAAGACAGGATGTGGCCACGGTGTAGCCCATCACCCCCATATCTAGGGCGGGCGCGGCCACAGTGTCCTATACCGGCTGAGATATCCGCATGGCGCCACACTGTTGCCATCCCGCCCTAGACGTCACCCCTGCCAGGTGGAACCCTGTTCCCACGACGACCCGTCGGTACGGCCTGCAGGCGGCGGGCCCTACCAGGCAGTAAGAGCCCAAAAGGCGGCAACACCTGACCAGTTGGACCCGAGGGAGGCCAGCCTCTAGCAGGCGGCCCACTCTTCCCTGGAGTCCACGTGCCATTAACCAGACGAGACACGGTGTGGCTACAGTGACCTCCCACCAGACGGCGGGACTGTAGCCACGCCCCCTGACCAAGCATGTGTCATTACCGTTACAGCTACAGTAACAAGCAGCCGGCCAGGCCCGCAAGTGGCGGAGGCGGCCTGTCGGCTCCGTACCACACCAGCCAGCAAGGCCCACCAGGCGGCAGGCCCTAGCGGCCGGCGGAGGAGCCGGCTACAGGAGACACTGATAGCCAGGTCCTACACCCAACTAGATTACCATTGTACCCCTGGGGGGTAGGCCTATATAAACCCCCCAGGGCACCCATGTAAAGGGTTCCCAACCTGTTAGACCTAGACACCCATTGTACTTGCTAGCGCCTTAGTGATCATGCGGAGACCCCGCAGAGCAGGATTAGGGGTGTTATCTCCTAGGAGAGCCCCGAACCTAGGTAAGATTCGTCGGCGTACATGTCTTCGCCTCATGCCGTTTCCTGGCACCGGCGACGTCCTACTAGCCCCCATCATGATTAGCCATCCTTTGGCATATGTCGTACCAAATCCCCGACATTTGGCGCCCACCGTGGGCTAGGTACACCGTCGTTCGGAGATCTGTTCTGGACGGGAACCCTCTTCCTCCCTGCTAAGCGCAGCCAGCCAGGCACGCCAGATGGCGTTTGCGCCGACGCGTTGCATGGCACGGAGGTCGCCTGCACGGCGAGCTGCCTCACCGACCTTGTTGGCGAGATCCGCCTCTCCGACGAGCCTGCATCCGACGCGGGCAACGACGGCCCCGAGAGCCGCCTCGTCAGCTTCCTCGACCAGCTCCACGTCGCCGACAAGCCGGCCGTCGACTTGGAGTCGGTCAGCTCCACCGACCAGATGCTCGTCGATTCTGACACGGCATCGCTCGACGCGTTCCCTACCAACATGGTGATCGTTGATGATCCCCTCCCCCGCGCCGACAGCGGCGATAGCACCATCACAGAGGTGCTCGTGATCAGCCACGATGGAGTTTCCAGTGACGGTGCCCGAGACCCACTCCAGTCAACGCTGCAAGACCTGTCTGCACCCATCGCAGAAGACGCCGATGCCGAGACGCTGGAAGCCCGCCGCATCCAGCTTGTCGAGAGCGCCAAGAAGCTAGCTAGCATGAGACACCTTTCGGAGGCTTATCAGCGTGAGATGGACCACGCCGTTGGCGGCATGCCGGCTCCTGGTAGGCCCAGCCACATCAGTACGGCCCGGCAGCGCAGCGTGGCCATTGCCAGCATGTTCGGGGCCGATCGCCCCGTCTACGCCACGCCTATGGAGAATATACGAGCTGCCCAAGCGGCAGCGGATGAGCTGGACAACCTTGAGCGCGACGAGCGTCACCACATGACGGAGCCCGTCCAGCTACTCATCGATGCGGCTGCCGAGCAGCAAGAAGCCGGCTGCCGCGTCGGAGACCTAAACCGGCGGAACGACGACCTGCCACCCCGCCAGGAGCATGGCGCGACATCCCGGACACCGACTGATGGCAACCACGGGTGACGAGTGATACGTGTAAGTGCATCTAGTGCCACCCCTAGTTGGTTTTGGAGTATTGACGACTAACCTAGTTGAGGGACTAATGTGTTTGTGAGAATTGCAGGATAACACAGGTAGAAGTCCCTCATTGATTCGGTTTTCCTACCAGAGATGACCCCTAAAAATGTATGAAGACATTGAAGTCAAAGGTGGTATATGATATTCACATTGAAGACTATGACAAGAGAAGACACCACATGAAGCCTATGGAGCTCGAAGACTTAGATCTTTCGTAGTTCTCTTTGTTTTGTGTTGAGTCATAGGAACCACCGTACTGTTAAGTGGGGTCCAAGAGAACCAGTCAGAATGACTGAAGTGATGCCTAACCAAAACCTATGTCTTCAAGTGAAGACTATGAGAGCGAATCTTGTCCAGAGTCGGACAAGTCAGCTTTGCTTGTATCCCAAGTAAATTTGCCGTGTGAGTTTGAAATCTGACCGTTGGAACACATGTCAGTTCCTTAGTGACCCAGGGTCATTTCGGACAAATCAGGTCGGGTTGCCAAGTAGCTATAAATAGCCCACCCCCTACAACCATAAACGGGGGCTGCTCAGATTGAGAGTACGGCTTTTGTCGTTTGAGAGCAACCCACCTCGAAGCCTTTGAGAGAGAATTCCTTGCGAGGATAAAGCCCTAACCACCCAGAGCCAAAGAGAATTAGGAATCACTTAAGTCTTCTTGTCTGTGTGATCTGAAGACTTATTACACTTGAGGACTGTGCATCCTCCAGCCGGTTAGGCGTCGCGTTCTGAGCATCCAAGAGACATTGTGGATTGCCGGTGAACGAAGTCTGTGAAGGTTTGGGAGTCTACCTTGAAGACTTACCAGAGTGATTGGGCGAGGTCTGTGTGACCTTAGCTCAAGGGGAATACGGTGAGGACTGGGTGTCCTGAGCTGCGTGTTCAGGACTGGGTGTCCGGGACTGTGTGTCCTAAGGTTTAAATACCTAGCCGCCCTAACCAGACGTACAATTGTCACAGCAATTGGAACTGGTCCAACAAATCATTGTCTTCAGCGAGTCACTGGTTCCATCTTCCCTTCCCTTTACTTACTGTTACTCCTTGTGAAGTCATTGTATGTTCGCACTATCTTTTGTCTTCACTGAGTGACTACATGTTTTGTGTGGCTTCACAATATCTTCCTACCTGATCCTTACTACATTGCTACTATTAGTCATTGTGCTTTCACTATTGAATACTTGACTATGGCTTGCCTAGTGTAGTCTACCTTCTGCTGCAGGGTAATAGGTTTATTTCTATCGTTTGTCTTCATAACTTCCACATTTTGAAGACTTTCTTAAAAATCGCCTATTCACCCCCCTCTAGTCGATATAACGCACTTTCAATTGGTATCAGAGCAAGGTGCTCCCTTGTTCTGTGTGATTCGGTTTAACCACCTGGAGTTTTAGCTATGTCGACTACAGGGATAATTAAAGTCTCCGCTACGTGCCCCGTCTTTGATGGAACTGAATATCCCTACTGGAAGAATAAGATGCGCATGCATCTTGAAGCCATTGACGTCGACCTATGGTATGTCGTCGAGAACGGCGTTCCCAAGGCTGGAGAAGGTGTCACTCTTGCTGATGTCAAGAAATTCGTTCAACTGGACTCTACTGCCAAAAATATCATCTGTGGTCATCTGACCAAAGGACAGTATGGCCATGTGAGTGCTTTGAAAACATCTAAGCTGGTCTGGGACTGGCTCTCCAAGGTCAATGAAGGCGTCTCAACCCAGAGAGATCAGAGAATCAGTGTCCTTCGCAACCTCTTCAACCGCTTCAAGTGAAATGACAATGAGAATGTCCAGCTCACATTTGACCGACTCACTGACATCACAAATGAGCTTCAAGCCCTCGGCGCTACTGAGATCACCAAACATGAAGTCGTCAAGACACTACTGAGATCACTTGATAGTTCGTTTGACACCCTAGCCCTGATGATTCAAGAACGTCCTGATTTCAAGATACTCGATCCATCTGACATACTTGAGAGGCTCAACACACATGAGTTTCAGCTTTCTGAGAAAAGAGATATCTACGGTCCAAACTATGGGCGAACTCGTGCCTTGAAGGCAAAAGCTGTCTCCTCATCTGAAGAAGAATCTGACAGCAGTTCTGATGATCCTGAAGACATTGGAAGGGAACTTGCTATGCTTGTCAAGAAGTTCCAAAAATTCACCAAGAAGAAAGGCTTCAGAAAGTCTTCCCGATCAAGCTCAAGGAA
This sequence comes from Triticum urartu, assembly GCF_003073215.2. Classification (NCBI taxonomy): domain Eukaryota; kingdom Viridiplantae; phylum Streptophyta; class Magnoliopsida; order Poales; family Poaceae; genus Triticum; species Triticum urartu. The sequence goes on along the minus strand of NC_053026.1, from coordinate 243,222,970 downwards.
TGATGAAGCTTCTGCTCATGACTACAAGAAGAAAACATGTCACAAGTGCAAGAAACTTGGCCACTTCATTTCTGAGTGTCCACAGTGGGACAATGAGAACAAAAAGAAGAAGAAGAGCAAGGAATATGACTCTGACGACAAGAAGAAGAAGAAATACTCAAAGTCTTCTTCCAAGTCTTCCTCAAAGTCTTCATCACACAAGAAGAGCTCATCTGGCAAGGCACGTGCGTTTGTTGGCAAGGAAATGGATTCAGAGGAGGAGTTTGCTTCTGAGGAGGCAGAGGTGGAGTCTGAGGAGGAGTCCGATTCAGGCGTCGCAAGTCTGGCTACAGCATACGTTGCCAAGTCCATCTTCAACACTGAAGACAATGACTTCATCACAGACACCAATGCAAATGACAAGGACTACTCCGCTTCTACCTACTACTTCATGGCACGCGGTGCCAAGGTAAACACACGCACTACTCACTATCAAACATCTAGTGACGATGACTCTGATTGTGGTTCGAAACCCAGCTACAAAACACTTGCTAAAATTGCAACTGAACAACAGAAAGCTATGGAACATATTCAAAAACTATTAGACAGAAGTGATGATCTGTTAGGTGCTGAAACGGCTCGATCTGAATCCTTAATTGAAGACATAAAAAATCTTCACGTTAAGTATCAGGAACATGAAAGTCGTCATGAAACTCTCTCAACAACTCATGAAAAGCTTTCCTATGATTATCTTCAAAGGAAGCAAGATCTTGAGAAATTGAGAGCGGCTCATGAAGATCTTCAAAAGGAAAGCGAGTCACTTCGCACAAAACAGATCAGTACCGCTCAGGAAGGATTTGAACCACCATGTCTTAAATGCATTGAGCGTGATAATGCTACTTCTGTTGCTGAATGTTCTACTGCTACTGCTGTTGCAATATCTTCAACTGTTGATGTGGTAACTAACCCCTCTGCTGAGGATACCACCACTATTGCTGATGAGAATGCTAGGTTGAAGACATTGCTTGAAACAGGGATGTACAAAAGTCTTAAAGGGCATCAGACACTATGTGATGTCCTCAAAAAGCAGATTCTGAAACGAAACCCGAGGAAAGAGGGTGTTGGGTTCATAAGGAAAATGAATGCTGATGGCTCTTACTGGAAACCTGAGCAGTACCCCAAAACCATGTGGGTTGCTGCAAAGGAACCTTTAGCAGATCCATCCAATCTATCTGGCTTCACTTGTGCTAACCCCATTATCATTGATGAATCCTTTGATGCAAACTATATACTGTTTAAGAATCAGAATGGTGAAGTGTTTGCCAGGTACATTGGTACTAACTGAAGGAATGTACCGCCTATGAAGAAGATCTGGGTTCCGAAAAGGTGTCTGGAGAATCTTCCTGTGAATGTCATCATGATACCTCACGTGAAGAAGACAAACCTCAGACCAAAGGCTTCATACGGTCCAAAGGCTTCATACAGACAGAGGACTCACCTGAGTCGCACTAATGCAAATGTTTTGCAGGGAAACCATACTCAGGCATATAAATATGAGAGCGCTTCATCAAACCGTCATGTTCATAAGACCAAGAACTATTCTGCTTATTCTTATGAGTACTATTGTCCGCCTGCAAGACTGTTTGCTAGGGCTCCAAAGCCAAAATTCTCAGATGCTGCACTTAGACTTATTGCTTCTAAGCCACCCTTGAAGATGTGGGTGGCTAAGAAAGCTTAACTCTCTTTTGCAGGGAAAGGTCTCCAGCAGAAAACCAAAATCATCTGACGCTATTGCTGGGGACCTTAAACATCTTGTAGGGCGCAAGATCAAATGCCCGAATGGTCTTACTATGTACTTCGTTCCTGAATCGCTTGCTACTCTCCCTATTAGTCCTAATCTGGATCTAAGCTTTCATAACCCATTGGTTCGTCAAATGTTTTTGCTTCACAATGCTCTTGGTGAAGCCTATCCCCCTAACTGCACTGTAGGGTACGACACCAGCGTCTTCAGAATGGATTATTGATAGTGGGTGTACAAATCACATGACTGGCAAAAGAAGCCTTCTTATGGACTCAACCTTACGTTCATCCGACAAGAGCCACATCACATTTGCTGACACTAGTAAAAGTAAGGTATTGGGTCTAGGTAGAGTTGCAATCTCAAGGGATCAACACATGGATAAATTCATGCTTGTTGAATCCCTTGGCTTCAACTTAATGTCTGTCTCAATGCTTTGCGATTTGAACATGATCGTAATATTTGGAAAATATCATTACCTTGTACTAATGGAATCTGACAAGTCTCTAGTATTTGAAGGGTATCAAAAAGATGATTTGTACATGGTAGATTTCTCAGCAGGACCACAGTTTGCCGTATGTCTTCTAGCAAAAGCTTCAGAATGCTGGCTCTGGCATCGGAGGCTAGGGCATGCTGGCATGAGGAACCTCCACACCCTTGCAAAGAAGAAGCATATCATAGGCATCGAGGGCGTCAAGTTCAAGAAAGATCACTTATGCGGTGCCTGTGAAGCAGGGAAGATGACGAGGGCCAAACATCCCTCGAAGACAATCATGACCACTACTCAACCCTTCGAACTGCTTCACATGGATCTTTTCGGTCCCACTCATTACTCAACTCTTACTACTACTGCTTGCCTCTATGGCTTTGTCATTGTTGATGATTATTCTAGATATACTTGGGTGCACATAATCCTTTACAAGACTGAAGTGCAGGATGTCTTCAGACGCTTCGCCAATCGAGCTATGAACAATTATGGCGCCAAGATAAAGCACATCAGAAGTGACAATGGAACTGAATTCAAGAACACTGGCCTTGATACATATCTTGATACCTTGGGCATCACACATGAATTCTCGGCTCCGTACACGCCACAGCAGAATGGCATCGTCGAACGCAAGAACAGAACACTCATTGAGATGGCCAGAACGATGCTAGATGAATACAAGACTCCAAGAAAATTCTGGCCTGAAGCCATTGATACTGCATGCCATACAATCAATCGTGTTTATCTTCACAAGCTTCTGAACAAGACATCTTATGAGCTCCTTAATGGCGAGAAGCCAAATGTCAGTTACTTCAGAGTATTTGGAGCCAGGTGCTGGATCAAGGACCCACATCACACCTCAAAGTTTGCACCAAAAGCACATGAGGGTTTTATGCTTGGATATGGAAAGGATTCGCACTCCTACAGAGTCTTCAATCTCTTTCATTACAAAGTGGTTGAAACAGTGGATGTGCGGTTCGATGAGACCAATGGTTCACAAAGAGAGCAACTGCCAAATGTGCTAGATGAAGTTCCATCTAGTGAATCAATCAAGCTAATGGGAACTGGAGAAATTATACCTTCTGAAGCTCATCCTGAAGAAGAACTTATCATCTCAGCACCTGATCAACATGAAGACAATGCTCAGCCTGAAGACATTCCTTCTAACAACGACAATGATCAGCAAGAGCAAAATCTTCACCCTGTACATCCTTGCATTGCCAATGAAGTGCAGATTGAAAGAATAATTGATAGCATCAATGCACCCGGTCCACTCACTCGTTCAAGGGCAACTCAGCTAGCAAATTTCTGTGGGCACTTCGCATTTGTCTCAATAACTAAACCCAAGAAAGTTGAAGAAGCCTTCATGGAACCTGAATGGATTCAAGCTATGCAAGAAGAGCTTCATCAGTTTGAGCTGAATAATGTATGGGAACTGGTTAAGCGTCCTGATCCATGGAAGCACAATATAATAGGCACCAAATGGATATACCGCAACAAGCAAGATGAGCATGGTCAAGTTGTCAGAAACAAAGCTCGTCTCGTTGCTCAAGGATATACTCAAGTGGAAGGCATTGACTTCGATGAAACATTTGCTCCTATGGCTAGACTTGAAGCCATACGCATACTGCTGGCCTATGCAAATCATCATAACATACTTCTATATCAAATGGATGTGAAGAGTGCTTTTCTTAATGGCAAGATTGAAGAAGAAGTGTATGTTGCACAACCGCCTGGCTTTGAAGATCCAAAACATCCTGACATGGTATACAAGCTCAACAAGGCACTGTATGGCCTCAAACAAGCCCCTCGGGCCTGGTATGACACACTCAAATACTTCCTGAAGAGCAAAGGCTTCATACCTGGTTCCCTAGACCCCACTCTCTTCACGAAGACATATGATGGTGAACTGTTTGTGTGCCAAATATATGTGGATGACATTATCTTCGGCTGCACCAATCAGAAGTACAGTGAAGAGTTTGGATATATGATGCAAGAGCAATATCAGATGTCTATGATGGGAGAGCTAAAGTTCTTCCTCGGTCTTCAAATACGACAACAACGCAACGACATCTTCATATCTCAAGAGAAGTATCTCAAAGATTGCCTGAAGAAGTTCGGTATGCAAGACTGCAAAGGCTTCACGACACCAATGCCAGCCAAACATCATCTGGGTCCCGACGACAATGGTAAAGAGTTCGATCAAAAGGTATACCGCTCCATGATTGGTTCTTTACTTTATCTATGTGCATCTAGGCCAGATATTATGCTTAGTGTTTGCATGTGTGCTCGATTTCAAGCGGCACCAAAGGAGTCGCATCACTTAGCTGTGAAGCGAATTCTTCGATATTTGGCTCACACCCCAACTCTAGGATTATGGTATCCAAAGGGCTCAGAGTTTGATCTGGTTGGATTCTCGGATGCTGATTATGCTGGTGACAAAGTTGATTGCAAGTCTACATCAGGCACATGTCACTTTCTGGGACGATCACTTGTATGTTGGTCTTCAAAGAAGCAGAACTGTGTATCTCTCTCCACTGCTGAATCTGAATACATTGCTACTGGATCTTGCTGCGCTCAGCTTCTGTGGATGAAGCAAACACTCAAGGACTATGGCATTCATCTGAAGCAAGTGCCACTTTACTGCGACAACGAAAGCGCCATCAAGATTGCCAACAACCCAGTTCAGCACTCGAAGACAAAGCACATTGAAATTCGTCATCACTTTCTCAGAGATCATGTTGTGAAGGAAGATATTGATATCATACACGTCAACACTGAAGAGCAATTGGCAGATATCTTCACCAAGCCCTTGGATGAGAAGAGATTTTGCAAGTTACGGTGTGAGCTAAATATCCTGGAATCCTAAAATGTCCTGTGATCAGGCACACATCCTAACCCTTATGCATATTGATGACTTAGATGTGCAACACACGAAGTAAAGTATATCTTCAATCAATGAAGACATACATTCTAAGTGTGAATACATTAATGTGGAATTTGACTTCGGAGCGCCACGATAATTGTGCGCCGTGTCTGGGTCTAATACTTCCTATACGGTGGGTAACGCCACCACCAAATGTTCTATTTTGAAGTGTTTCACTCATGGCGTTACATTTGCTATGTCTTCACATTTAGCTTGGCTTCAATCTCAACATATCTTCATGATTATCTTCACTATGTTGATTATATAGATATATATATCTACTAGTGTTCTGTCCTCTACAACATTCACTTATAGCTATGTCTTCTTGTTGAATCTTTTGAACTAAGTGAATGTGATCGGACCCTAACCTCTCTATACTTTCTATCTCAAATTCTATCTCTCCAAATCATATGCATTCTATTGAAACTGTCGAATGTCTTCTCTGCGTCCTTGTCAGCATAAGATACAGACACAACCATTAAGTCCATTTTCAATGCTCATTCCTCCACATGAAACCCGGAGAAGTAGGAACGACCACCCGACAATCCAGGCGTGCGTGGGACGTGGATCAAACCCCAAAATTCCGCATAATGGCCACGTGTTCCTCAGATGCGAATCGCCAGGGGCACCTGTGTAATAACGTAGTGCCGCCCCTGTACCTATAAATACACACTTCACAGCGGTCACTATCTCTTCTTCCACTCTCGCACGAACCCTAGCGCCACCGCTAGCCCTCGACGACGCCGGCGACGAAGCGCTTCGCTGCCGCAACCTCTCCGACGCTGTCTTCACGCCGACCGCGGACATCGTCCTCTCCACCGTCTCCGTAGGTGTCCTCCGTCGCCAAGTTAGGGCACGGAAGATCGAACTGCTCGGCCTCATCTTCCACTCCGTCTAGCAGTTCTTAGTGTGGTAAAGAAAACTTCCTTTTTACAGCACCGTTGATCCTATGGCTTTGTCACTTTCTACCACAAGCAGTTTCTATTCACACAAATTAGATCTCTCTCATACTGCATCTTATAACATGCCTAGTATATTCACTTGTGTTTCACAAAGTAGTTAGATTCCTCACTTGTACTGATCTGTGGATTCGTACAAATCTGGAACCAACTCCTTATCTATGAGTGAATGTCTTCGCACGATGAGGTCAATGTCTTCTAAAACTAATTTATCTTCAAAATCTTCTGAGAATGCATATGACCTCTTCCCCTTCCCTCGCACCTTAATGCTTTCACAGGTACATGTCCGTGGGAGAATCCTTTGGTTCTCATAGTCTGCATTCATTTGCAGAATTCTTACAGCATCACATAAATTCTCCCGAAGCCAGTTCCTGTTTGACCAGCAAGCGAAAACCTTTGAAGCCTTTGAACGTGTTGCAGCCTTTTAGTTTAAAGTTCATGGCTTCAGAGAAAACAGCAAGGAAGGGTGGCAGAAAGCGTCGTGGAGAAACATCTAGAGATCTGCCAGATGACCTCTCAGAACTGTACAAGACAGATCCTGAAGAGGATTACAATCAGCGCAAGACCCGAATCCAATGGATTCGAAGATATTGGACAGAACAATGGTTCAAATACCGATTTGTAACCCAGGAATATGCTGAGAAAAATGCCATCAAGAGACCGTGGGGAGACATCCTATACAAGAATCTTCTACCCAGGTCCAGAGATGAAGCCATTGAACAAGGCTTCTATCCCTGCATGGTCCGTGGGCCACAACCTGCTGATGCACACCCATCATCACTACTATGGTGTCGTGACGACAATCTGTTCAAGCGCAACTTCCAGTTTGCCCAGAACTCAGCGAAGCAAAACAAGAAGACATTGGGACTAGACTTCAACCCCGGTCCCTCAGCTCCAAGGGTTGATGGCACACGAGATGCAGAACCCAATGTCATCGGTCCTTTCTACAACCTTGAAGGCCTCATCACCCACATCTTGGTTCAAGGGACTGCATTGAATGAGCCTGCAGCTGACGCTGAATCAGATGAAGTGCCTACAGCGCCGAAGACAAAGAAGCTGAAGAAGCCTAAAGCTTCAAAGCCTGCCCCTTCACCAAAAATCTCATGGGCGAAGCCACTGGCAACTGCACCTCCTGAAGACAGTGTGCAGTCCGAAGACTTATCACGCATCTCCAAGCCCCAGAAGGTCAAGATGCCTCTGCCTCACACCGGCCAAGAGCTAACTGCTGCTGCCATTCTGCGTAATGACGCCATCGATCTGTCAAGTGATGAAGATCTTGCAGATGACGCTCTTGAGCAACTCATCAAGAGCAAAGAAGAAGCAGAAATCTTCAATGATCTGCCTCTCTTTGATGTAACCATCATCCACAACTTCATTGATGAGTGGTTTGACACGCCAAACATCAGCTTCGAAGATCTGCAGCTACCCATTGGCCTCAGTGTCGCCTTCCAAGGCGCCATTGCTTCAGAGCTAGCTGTCGCCCAACGCATTGTTGAACTGAAGCAAAAGATTGACTATGAAAAGGCTCAGTTCAAGAAGCATATGGCCAAGCTCAGCGTGCAAGAAGTGAAAAACTTCAAGACAATGATGCACGAGCTCAAGGAAGCCTTTGTAAAGAAACGTGCAGAAGCTCAGGGTTCGCGTGAGCGCATGAAGACTCTGGCTGACAGATGTGTGCAAGCTTACAATGAGGCTGAGAAGCGCAAGGCCCTTGGGCGTCCTGGCATTGACCCCAGGATGGCCGCGAAGAAGAAGAAGAAGCCTGCTACGGCTGAACTCGACGCACCAAGGAAGGAAGCAGTTCCGATTGTCTTCCCAACTAGACTGACTGGCTCGAAGCCAAAAAGCCGGTCAACCGCTTTAGAGCTCAAGAAGACAAGGACTGCTGAGGCTGAAGCCAGGAAGAGGAAACATCCTGAAGCCTCTCCTACTGCCCCCTCCAAAAAGAAGAGGAAGACCAAGAAAGATCAGGCTGCTCCCACAGAGCCTTTGATAGTTGAACCCATTTCTATGGTCTATCCTAAAGCTGAACGCCAACTGACAATCCATGAGCCTGCTTCCACAGAGGCTCATGAAGCTGAAGACTTTCCAGCAGCTGATCCCATCGCTGCTGAAGACATTGGTCAACATGACCATGTAGAAGATGGTGCAGTCCTTCCTCAGCTCGAGAACAGCGAACTCATCAGCATTGGTCGTCCACTGACGCCAATTGCACAGGATGCTTCATGGGCGGATCGCCCACAAGAGGAAGAAGACCTTGAGGCCCAGCCAACTCCAACTCCACAGGCGTCGCTTGCGTTGCGCAGGCTTCGCAAAGGTCCAAGGCCTCAAGTCTCTGCTGAAGACATTCCGGCTGCATCAGCCGCGGAAGAAGAAGTCCCCCAAGTTGCCACTCCCCTGTCCCACCAAGAAGCAGTTCTCAAGGAGAACGTGCTTGAAAATCTTGCGGTTGCCACAACCACCAATGAAGCCACTGCTAATGTGGAGCCCTCCCCAACGGAAGAAGAAGACAGCGAAGCCACTGATCCCGTCACTTCTATTCCTGAGTCTGCTGCCGGTCCCTAGTTCGACTATCATGTTGAGCACATGCCTCAGGTACAGAAGCCAATCCCAAGATTGCCAAGGTTCCCAGGTCCTGCATCAGCACCTGGCTCCTTCAACATCAATGGCTTCAGAGCAGACAACACATTCTTCAATAGCTCCAGGAACCCCTACTCAAGGGAAAGGATATCATCTGATCGGTTCTGGAGCTATCCGCAATGAAGCTATTACTCATGCATTCTTTACAACCAAGGTCGCATCTTCCCACACAAGCGCCTTGACATTGAAGCTATAGCTGGTCTGCCCTGTCTGGAAGAAGCTTTGGATTGCTTCAAGGAAGTTGGACTGCTGCCGTTCGTTACTAACCAAGAGCATTGGAATGAAGAGTTGCTGCTCCAATTCTATGCCACACTTCACATCCGCGGGTATAGCAGAGATCCGAAGACTTGGGTCCTGGAGTGGATGACTGGAAACGTTCATCACGAAGCCAAAGCCTTTGACATCATTGAGCTCACTGGTTTGCCCACTCCTGGCGATCTCTACGAGCATGGCTGTCAGCTGCATAGTGAAGCTATTGAGAGCATCTTTCAGAAGCCTGAACCTAATATGAGTCAGATGCTCAGCATGATGAAGCCATTGCCCCAAGATGCTGCTTATCCCACGGAGTTCTTCGTTGAAGACCTTGAGTATCTGCCAAGAACCATTTATCACATCATCAGGCGAACTCTCTGGCCCATCAAAGGGCACTCTCCACATGCCAAGCTTGAGGGTGCAATGAAGACCTTGGTCTTCTATATTCTTCATGGAAAATGCTTCAATGCACAGGACTTCTTCATTCGCCAACTTGCTGCATCAGGCTCTGATCTGTTTGGCTTGAAGTTCTACGCCCCATGGGTAATGCGGCTGATCAAACTTCACTCCGCTATCTCATATCAGCCATCTGCTCGCAATCATTGGATTTTTCTGCCTGATGTGGATATGTCTATTGAAGCCATCTATCCTGAGCCTGCCAAAGAACCTCTAAGTCTTCAGAATGCAGAGCATCAGAGTTTCTCTCAGAACATTGAAGGAGTTGAAGCAGTCACTCCTGTGTATCCTTTGGCTGGCACTACGCGTGCACCACATCCTGCTTCCACTGAAGCCACTGATAGTACAACTGCTCCACGACCTAAGAAGCGCACTCGTGTTCTCAACAACCGAGAGCTTCTTGTGGCTCTTCATCAGAAACAGGATAGGCATCATGACTGGCTGAAGCGTCAGATGCAAAGCCTCTTGGTGGATGTTAATCGCATTCGCAATCTTGCCACCAAGAATGCTTTCGTTGCCCATGAAACCTGTCACTGTACATGGAAAGGGCTAACGATGATGTGTTCTGAAGATGATCTTCAAGAGGATGGCTTCACTGAGCGATTCAAGTTTGACTCCACACCTCCTCGAAGGGCTGTGCTGCTACGAACTCCATCCCTTGAAGACTCTGAGTTCTCTTCCTCTGCTGCAACTGTGACTGCCAGAGTTATCGAGGATGAAGACGATGCTACCTCACCGCCACCTCCTTCAGCACGCTTCGACTCTGCTCCAAGCTCTTCAGCACCGCCAAACACCACCAACGACCCTGCTACTTCACCTACTCCTCATGGGAACGAGTAGAGGCTCTACGTCTTCAAACCTTTTTGGTCCTTACTGACAAAAGGGGGAGAAGCATATGAGGTTGATAGTCTTCAAGCGGGTCCATATGGGCGGGTGCTTTATATTTTGCTTCGTGCTTACAACTCTTGTTTTGCTACATTTGGTTCTTTTGAGTTGTAACACTTAAACTCGATGGTCGTCTGCTACTTATCTGCCACCTTGCTTTGCGATGATAAATTCCGCATGTGCGACGATAAATTCCGCACTTAGATCATTCTGCAGACGTCCATTTTCCATTATGCATGTCATTATCTTCATATACTTTCACATGCATAGTGGATTGTCATCATAAGTTGAAGTGGATCTCCACAAGTACAACCTGCCATGTGCATTTGCATTCCAAAAGCAAATTACTTATATGCACATCTTCAGGGGGAGCCCTTGTAACTTATGAAGACAATTCCTTATCCTTTACAATTCCATAGATTATATTCCCCGTTGAAAAATTCAACTAGTTTGTCATCAATCACCAAAAAGGGGGAGATTGTAAGTGCATCTAGTGCCACCCCTAGTTGGTTTTGGAGTATTGATGACAAACCTAGTTGAGGGACTAATGTGTTTGTGAGAATTGCAGGATAACACAGGTAGAAGTCCCTCATTGATTCGGTTTTCCTACCAGAGATGACCCCTAAAAATGTATGAAGACATTGAAGTCAAAGGTGGTATGTGAAGATATTCACATTGAAGACTATGACAAGAGAAGACACCACATGAAGCCTATGGAGCTCGAAGACTTAGATCTTTCGTAGTTCTATTTCTTTTGTGTTGAGTCATAGGAACCACCGTACTGTTAAGTGGGGTCCAAGAGAACCAGTCAGAATGACTGAAGTGATGCCTAACCAAAACCTATGTCTTCGAGTGAAGACTATGAGAGCGAATCTTGTCCAGAGTCGGACAAGTCAGCTTTGCTTGTAGCCCAAGTAAAGTTGCCGTGTGAGTTTGAAATCTGACTGTTGGAACACGTCAGTTCCTTAGTGACCCAGGGTCATTTCAGACAAATCAGGTCGGGTTGCCAAGTAGCTATAAATAGCCCACCCCCTACAACCATAAATGGGGGCTGCTCAGATTGAGAGTACGGCTTTTGTCGTTTGAGAGCAACCCACCTCGAAGCCTTTGAGAGAGAATTCCTTGCGAGGATAAAGCCCTAACCACCCAGAGCCAAAGAGAATTAGGTATCACTTAAGTCTTCTTGTCTGTGTGATCTGAAGACTTATTACACTTGAGGACTGTGCATCCTCCAGCCGGTTAGGCGTCGCGTTCTGAGCATCCAAGAGACATTGTGGATTGCCAGTGAACGAAGTCTGTGAAGGTTTGGGAGTCTACCTTGAAAACTTACCAGAGTGATTGGGCGAGGTCTGTGTGACCTTAGCTCAAGGGGAATACGGTGAGGACTGGGTGTCCTGAGCTGCGTGTTTAGGACTGGGTGTCCGGGACTGTGTGTCCTAAGGTTTAAATACCTAGCCGCCCTAACCAGACGTACAGTTGTCACAGCAGCTGGAACTGGTCCAACAAATCATTGTCTTCAGCGAGTCACTGGTTCCATCTTCCCTTCCCTTTACTTACTGTTACTCCTTGTGAAGTCATTGTATGTTCGCACTATCTTTTGTCTTCACTGAGTGACTGCATGTTCTGTGTGGCTTCACAATATCTTCCTACCTGATCCTTACTACATTGCTGCTATTAGTCATTGTGCTTTCACTATTGAATACTTGACTATGGCTTGCCTAGTGTAGTCTACCTTCCGCTGCAGGGTAATAGGTTTATTTCTATCGTTTGTCTTCATAACTTCCATGTTTTGAAGACTTTCTTAAAAATCGCCTATTCACCCCCCTCTAGTCGATATAACGCACTTTCAATACGTCTCCAACGTATCTATAATTTTTGATTGCTCCATGCTATATTATCTACTATTTTGAATGTTTATGGGCTTTATTATACACTTTTATATCATTTTTGGGACTAACCTATTAACCCAGAGCCCAGTGCCAGTTTTTGTTTTTACCCTGTTTTAGGGTTTCAAAGAAAAGGAAAATCAAACGGAGTCCAATTGACCTGAAACTTCACGGAACTCATTTTAGGAAGGAAAAAAGCCCAGAAGACTTGGAGTGCACGTCGGGGGATCTGTGAGGAGGTCACGAGGCAGGGGGGCGCGCCCACCCCCCTGGGCGCGCCCTCCACCCTCATGGGCCCCTCGTGGCCCCCTTGACGTACTTCTTCCTCCTATATATCTCCATATACCCTAAAACGATTGGTGAGCACAATAGATCGGGAGTTCCACCGCCAGAAGCCTCCGTAGCCACCGAAAGCCAATCTAGACCCGTTCCGGCACCCTGCCGGAGGCGGAATCCTTCTCCGGTGGCCATCTTCATCATCCCGGTGCTCTCCATGACGAGGAGGGAGTAGTTCTCCCTCGGGGCTGAGGGTATGTACCAGTAGCTACGTGTTTGATCTCTCTCTCTCTCTCTCATGTTCTTGAGGTGTTACGATCTTGATGTATCGCGAGATTGCTATTATATTTGGATCCTATGATGTTTCTTCCCCCCTCTACTCTCTTGTAATGAATTGAGTTTCCCCTTTGAAGTTGTCTTATCAGATTGAGTCTTTAAAGATTTGAGAACACTTGATGTATGTCTTGCCATGCGTATCTATGGTGACAATGGGATATCACGTGATTCAGTTGATGTATGTTTTGGTGATCAACTTGCGGGTTCCGCCCATGAACCTATGCATAGGGGTTGGCACACGTTTCCGTCGTGATTCTTCGGTAGAAACTTTGGGGAACTCTTTGAGGTCCTATGTGTTGGTTGAATAGATGAATCTGAGATTGTGTGATGCTTATGGTATAATCATACCCACGGATACTTGAGGTGACATTGGACTATCTAGGTGACATTAGGGTTTTGATTGATTTGTGTCTTAAGGTGTTATTCTAGTACGAACTCTAGTGATGTTTGTGACACTTATAGGAATAGCCCAACGGATTGATTGGAAAGAATAACTTTGAGGTGGTTTCGTACCCTACCATAATCTCTTCGTTCGTTCTCCGCTATTAGTGACTTTGGAGTGACTCTTTGTTGCATGTTGAGGGATAGTTATCTGATCCAATTATGTTATTATTGTTGAGAGGACTTGCACTAGTGAAAGTATGAACCCTAGGCCTTGTTTCCTATCATTGCAATACCATTTAAGCTCACTTTTACCATTAGTTACCTTGCTGTTTTTATAATTACATATTACAAATACTTTTATCTACCATCCATATTGCACTTGTATCACCATATCTTCGCCGAACTAGTGCACCTATACAATTTACCATTGTATTGGGTGTGTTGGGGACACGAGAGACTCTTTGTTATTTGGTTTCAGGGTTGCTTGAGAGAGACCATCTTCATCCTACGCCTCCTACGGATTGATAAACCTTAGGTCATCCACTTGAGGGAAATTTGCTATTGTCCTACAAACCTCTGCACTTGGAGGCCCAACAACATCTGCAAGAAGAAGGTTGTGTAGTAGACATCAAGCTCTTTTCTGGCGCCGTTGCCGGGGAGGTTAGCGCTTGAAGGTCTATCTTTAGACCTTGCAATCGAGTCTTTTAGTTTCTTGTTTTATCACTAGTTTAGTTTATAAAATAAAACTATAAAAAAATGGAATTAAGTTTGTCTCATACGCTTCACCTTTTTAATATCTTTCGTGAGTATGATGGAAAGGATAATTGTGCTGAAGTGCTAGAAGAAGAAATCTATAAAATGTTTGGCACTAAATATTTGAATGATGAGCATGATTGCAATTTTGTTAGTATGAATTCCTTGAATATCCATGATGCTAATGATATGCAAAGCCACAAGCTTGGGGAAGCTATGTTTGATGAAGATGATATTTTTTGTCCCCCAAGTTTTGATGAGCAAATTTATTATGATGAAAGCATGCCTCCTATCTATGATGATTATTTGATGACACGTATGCTTTAAAGAATAATGATAACCATGAAACTTGTCATCTTGATCTTAATTTTCAATCACATGGTAGTTATTTTGTTGAGTTTGCTCCCCCTATTATTCATGAGAAGAATTTTGCTTGTGTGGAGAGTAGTAAATTTTCTATGCTTGTAGATCATGAAAAGAATGCTTTAGGTGTTGGTTATATTTTTGAATTCATTCATGATGCTACTGAAAATTATTATGAGGGAGGAATATATGCATGTAGGAATTGCAATAGTATCAAGTTTCCTCTCTATGTGCTTAAAGTTTTGAAGTCATGCTTGTTTTACCTTCCTATGCAAGTTGATTCTTGTTCCCACAAGTTGTTTGCTCACAAAATCCCTATGCATAGGAAGTGGGTTAGACTTAAATGTTCTAGTCATATTCTTCATGATGCTCTCTTTATGTTTCAATTCTTATCCTTTATGTGAGCATCACTGAAATCATCATGCCTAGCTAGGGGCGTTAAACGATAGCGCTTGTTGGGAGGCAACCCAACTTTATTTTTATTCCTTGTTTTTTGTTCCTGTTTAGTAATAAATAATTAATCTAGCCTCTATTTAGATGTGGTTTTAGTTGTTTAATTAGTGTTTGTGCCAAGTAGAACCTTTGGGAAGACTTGGGTAAAGTCTTGTTGATCATGCTGTAAAAAACAGAAACTTTAGCGCTCACGAGAATTGCTGCCATTTTTATTTGGAAAGTGCTATTTAGTTAATTATTTCTGAAGATGATTAATAGATAAATTCCTCAGGTCCATAAATTGATTTGAGAATTTTATGAGTTCCAGAAGTATACGACTGATCCAGATTACTACAGACTGTTCTGTTTTTGACAGATTCTGTTTTCATGTGTTGTTTACTTATTTTGATGAATCTATGGCTAGTAAAATAGTTTATAAACCATAGAGAAGTTGGAATACAGTAGTTTTAACACCAATAAATAAAGAATGAGTTCATTACAGTAGCTTGAAGTAGTGTTTTGTTTTCTTTCGCTAACGGAGCTTACGAGTTTTCTGTTGTGAAGTTTTCAAGTTTTGGGTAAAGATTCGATGGACTATGGAACAAGAAGTGGTAAGAGCCTAAGCTTGGGGATTCCCAAGGAACCCCAAGGTAATATTCAAGGACAACCAAGAGCCTAAGCTTGGGGATGCCCCGGAAGGCATCCCCTCTTTCGCCTTCATTCATCGGTAACTTTACTTAGAGCTATGTTTTTATTCACCACATGATATGTGTTTTGCTTGGAGCATCAATTTATTTTGTTAGGATTTTCTTGATGTTATTTAGAACAATATTTTTCATCTTTTATTTCAATAAAAGTGGCATTGATAGCCTTTACTATACCTATTTTAGAAGTCCACATGTCGCTGTTTGAAAACAGAAAGTTTACTGTTGTTGAAATAATTCCCTAGAAAAGTCAGACTGTGATAAAATGTTGAAACCTTTTGCATATTAATCTGTGATAAATTTACTACAGTGGGAATTTTCTTTCATAATTTTTGGAGCTAGGGAAGTATGGATGTTGCAGCATTCTTTACAGACTATCCTGTTTAGGCAGATTGTTGTTATGTTTGCATTGTTTGCATATGTTTGCTTCTTTAATGATTCTATTTGAGGATAGGACTATTAAATATTCAGAGGCATTTAGTATGAAATGTTGAATAATAATTTTAGTGATTTGCTACAGTAGAGTATGATAAGGTTTTGGCAATGGTTTATACTAACTTATCTCACGAGTCCTTGTTGAGTTTTGTGTGGATGAAGCTTTTGAGATTTATGGAGGCCGTGATATGAGAGGAATTAAGGAGACACAAAAGCTCAAGCTTGGGGATGCCCAAGGCACCCCAAGATAATATTTCAAGAAGTCTCAAGCGTCTAAGCTTGGGGATGCCCCGGTTGTCATCCCACCTTTCTTCTTCAACAACTATCGGTTAGTATCGGTTGATCCTAAGTTTTTGCTTCTTCACATGATGTTTGCTATTCTTAGATGTCATTTTATTTTGCTTTGCTTGCTGTTTGAATAAATTATAAAGATCTGAAATTATTAAATGAGAGAGAGTCTTCACATAGTTGCATAATTATTCGACTACTCATTGATCTTCACTTATATCTTCCGGAGTAGTTTGTTGTTGCTCTAGTGCTTCACTTATATCTTTTTAGAGCACGGCGGTGGTTTTATTTTGTAGAAATAGATGAACTATCATGCTTCACTTATATTATTTTGAGAGTCTTAAATAGCATGGTAATTTGCTTAAAAAATCCTAATATGCTAGGTATCCAAGATTAGTAACATTTTCCTATGAGTGTTTTGAATACTAAGAGAAGTTTGATGCTTGATGATTGTTTTGAGATATGGAGGTAATAATATCAAAGTCGTGCTAGTTGAGTAGTTGTGAAATTGAGAAATGCTTGTGTTGAAGTTTGCAAGTCCCGTAGCATGCACGTATGGTAAACGTTATGTAACAAATTTGAAACATGAGGTGTTATTTGATTGTCCTCCTTATGAGTGGCGGTCGGGGACGAGCGATGGTCTTTTCCTACCAATCTATCCCCCTAGGAGCATGCGCGTAGTACCGAGGTTTTTGATGACTTGTAGATTTTTGCAATAAGTATGTGAGTTCTTTATGACTAATGTTGAGTCCATGGATTATACGCACTCTCACCCTTCCATCCTTGCTAGCCTCTTCGGTACCGTGCATTGCCCTTTCTCACATTGAGAGTTGGTGCAAACTTCGCCGGTGCATCCAAACCCCGTGATATGATATGCTCTGTCACACATAAACCTCCTTATATCTTCCTCAAAACAGCCACCATACCTACCTATTATGGCATTTCCATAGCCATTCCGAGATATATTGCCATGCAACTTTCCACCATTCAGTTTATCATGACACATTCATCATTGTCATATTGCTTCGCATGATCATGTAGTTGACATAGTATTTGTGGCAAAGCCACCGTTCGTAATTCTTTCATACATGTCACTCATGAGTCATCGCACTCCCGGTACACCGCCGGATGCATTCATATAGAGTCATCCTTGTTCTAGTATCGAGTTGTAATCATTGAGTTGTAAATAAATAGAAGTGTGATGATCATCATTATTAGAGCATTGTCCCAAGTGAGGAATAAATAGATAAAAAAGGGAGAAAGTCCATAAAAAAAGAGAAGGCCAAAAAAAAGAAAGGCCATAAAAAAAATAAGGCCCAAAAAAATGAGAGAAAAAGAGAGAAGGGACAATGCTACTATCCTTTTACCACACTTGTGCTTCAAAGTAGCACCATGATCTTCATAGTAGAGAGTCTCTTGTTTTGTCACTTTCATATACTAGTGGGAATTTTTCATTATAGAACTTGGCTTGTATATTCCAACAATGGGCCTCCTCAAGTGCCCTAGGTCTTCGTGAGCAAGCAAGTTGGATGCACACCCACTAGTTTCTTTTGTTGAGCTTTCATACATTTATAGCTCTAGTGCATCCGTTGCATGGCAATCCCTACTCCTTGCATTAACATCAATCGGTGGGCATCTCGATAGCCCATTGATTAGCCTCGTTGATGTGAGACTTTCTCCTTTTTGTCTTCTCCACATAACCCCCCTCATTATATTCTATTCCACCCATAATGCTATATCCATGGCTCGTGAAAGCTTATGAGTTTGAGATTACTAAAGTATGAAACAATTGCTTGGCTTGTCATCGGGGTTGTGCATGATGAGAGCATTCTTGTGTGACGAAAATGAAACATGACTAAACTATATGATTTTGTAGGGATGAACTTTCTTTGGCCATGTTATTTTGAGAATACATAATTGCTTAGTTAGTATGCTTTAAGTATTATCATTTTTATGTCAATATGAACTTTTGTCTTGAATCTTTCGGATCTGAATATTCATACCACAATTAAGAAGAATTGCATTGAAATTATGCCAACTAGCATTCCACATCAAAAATTCTTTCTTTTATCATTTACCTACCCGAGGACGAGCAGGAATTAAGCTTGGGGATGCTGATACGTCTCCAACGTATCTATAATTTTCGATTGCTCCATGCTATATTATCTACTGTTTTGAATGTTTATGGGCTTTATTATACACTTTTATATCATTTTTGGGACTAACCTATTAACCCAGAGCCCAGTGCTAGTTTCTGTTTTACCTTGTTTTAGGGTTTCGAAGAAAAGGAAAATCAAACGGAGTCCAATTGACCTGAAACTTCACGGAACTCATTTTTGGAAGGAAAGAAGCCCAGAAGACTTCACTACAAAAAAAAGACACATCCGTGACATTTTGGGCCGAATGAATTTTTTTCTGTCATACATATGACACTTCTATGATGATAATTGTGACAAAACCCGGTATCATCATAGATGTGGTGGGATCCTACTTCTATGACAGAAAATCATGATAGAAAATGGGCTTTTCATCCTGGGCGGGCCGGAGACGCAGCTGCATGACATTCTTTGGGCTGTCCATGACGGAAAAACCATGGTAGAAGCGAGGGCGAGGAAAATTTCGGGGAGTTCCCGGTTACGGTGGGAGGTCGGGGGCCGAGCGATGCGCGTTTCTCTCGTACACGTACGCGCGTGTGTACGAGGCGTTGGCTCTAACTGAACCCGAGCGAGGCGTTGGGCTCTAACTGAACCCGAGCGATTGCACTGCAGGCTACGCGTTACTGAACCCGAGCGATCGATCGATGGCTGTTAACTGAACCCGATCGAGCGATTCCTTCGCTACTGCTGCTAACTGAAGCCGATCGATGGGATGAACAGCGAGCGTTGCGGGGGGGGGGGGGGGGGGGGGTTTGGATGAACAGTGAGCGGTGGCGTTGCCTCTAGATGAACAGGACCCCGTGGTGTGGTGGAGGGCTGGATGAATAGTAGATGGTGGAGGGGTGCCCGTGGAGGGGTGGATGAACAGGACCCCGTGGTGTGGAGGGCTGGATGAACAGTAGACGGTGGAGGGGTGGTTGAACAGGACCCCGTGGTGTGGAGGGCTGGATGAACAGTAGACGGTGGAGGGGTGCCCGTGGAGGGGTGGTTGAACAGGACCCCGTGGTGTGGAGGGCTGGATGAACAGTAGACGGTGGAGGGGTGGTTGAACAGTAGCCGGTGGAGTAGCGCGCGGTGGAGGCTGGATGAACAGGAGCCCGTGGAGGCTGGATGAACAGGAGCCCGTGGAGGCTGGAGGAGGTCGACGGTGGAGATGAACAGTATCCCGTGGAGTCCCGTTTTGCGGTACGCCACACCCCTCCCGATGAACAGGACCCCCGTTTCGACCGTAGCGCTCCAACACAAGTCCGTTTCCCCCGTTTTGCGGTACACCACACCCCTCCCGATCAACAGGACCCCCGTTTCGACCGTAGGAGGTCCGTTTCCTCCATTTTGCAGTACGCCAGACCCCTCCCGATGAACAGGATCCCGTTTCGAACGTGGCCGGTCGAACACAAGGCCGTTTCCTCTGTTCTGCGGTATGCCAGGTCTCGTTTCCATCGCCTGTTCCGTCCAAGCTCTCCCGATGAACACGACGCATTTTGTTGCCTTCCCATGAACACGACGCATTCCGTTGCCTCCCCATGAACACGACGATGTCGCTGTTTCTCCGTTCCGACCCAGCCATGTACACGAGCCCTGGCCATACGTATGCGCGAGTAGGCGTTCGAGACCCCGCCCGTATGTACACATACGTGGCCATATACGTGTAAATGCTACGTGCGCGCCTCTACTACGACACGTGCGCGCCTCTACTACGACACGTGCGCGCCTCTACATTGACCAGTATGTACGTACACGTTCGCGACCAGAATGACAATGCTACGTATGCTTCGACCAGGTGGGTCCCGACTGTCAGGCACTTCCTTGCCTGCGAAGATGTAGCTGATCGGTCCCAGCAGTCAGGGGGCGAATCGTTTTTTTTGCCCGGACGCACTTCCTTGCGTGCGAAGATGTAGCTGGTGGGTCCCAGCAGTCAGGGGGAAACGTTTTTTCACGAAATACGGTGGCCCGTCCGGTGGGTCCCGCTGTCAGGTGGAGGAATAATTATTTTGCACGTAATAGGGAGGCACTTCCTTGCTGCGGCCATGGACCCAGCTGTCAGCCTCTCCACGTATAGTCCACGTCTGATGGAAGTCGTTCCTTGACCATGTTGACCACGCCGCGCCGAGAGCACCAGGGCGGTGGATGACAGCGAGGCCTAGGAAGGGGACGACACGGAGCCGGGGAAGACGCGGCAGTGGATGCCCACGCGTAGAGGAGTACGAGGGTTCACTGGTTCGCTGCGGTGTGAGGCTGCCGTTGCCGCAGAATAACAGGGGGTGTGGGTGAGTAGAGGGATGGCCTGGCCAGCGGTGGGAGTAGTAGGGGGCGGTGAGGCCTCCGCCGCATCGCAGCCGACCACGGGAGGCAGGAGCACGAGGCACGACCGGCGCTGGTTTGGGCGGCTGGAGCAAGAAGACCAGAGGTTGAAGAAGCACTAAGGCCGTTGGATGGACATCGTACGGTCACTGGACCTAGAATCGTGCATATTGACTAAGTTGACAAAGCCCTCCGTCGCCGTCAACTTAGTAGGCCCACAAGTCAGCCTCCCACCAAGGTGGGTCCCAGCTAGCAGGGGGGTATTCATTTTTTGAGTGTAATAAGGAGGCACTTCCTTGCGTGCGAAGATATAGCTGGTGGGTCCGAGCTGTCAGTGGCGGTAACGTTTTTTTCACGAAATACAGAGGCCCTTTCGGTGGGTCCCTGATGTCAGGTGGAGGAATCATTATTTTGCGTGTAATAAGGAGGCATTTCCTTGCGTGTGGCCGTGGACCCATCTGTCGGCCTCTCCACGTACAGTCCACTTCAGATGCATGTCGGTCATTGACCACGTTGACCAGGCCGTGCCGAGAGCACCAGGGCGGTGGACGACGGAGAGGCCTATGAAGGGAACGACACGGAGGCAGGGAAGATTCGACAGTTGTTTCCCACACGGAGGGGAGTACGACTGTACGAGGGTTTACTGGTTCGTCTGCCGTCGCCGGAGAATAACAGCAGGTGTGGGTGAGTAGAGGGATGGCTAGGCCAGCGATGGGAGTATGGTGGGGCGGTGAGGCCTGCGCGGTAGCAGAGCCGGCCGTGGGGAGGAGGGAGCAGGCAGTCCCGCCGGCGCCTGTTTGAGTAGCTGGAGCAGGAAGAGCAGAGATTGAAGAAGCACGACTGCCGTTGGATGGCCATCCAACAGTAACTGCTTGTGCGTCAACCTTTTTTTTAGGAAAGCCTCAAATCTGTGGAAAATAGCATACAGCCCATCTGCCATTATTTCTAATAATTTACAACCCATTTGCTAATTATTAAGGTTTTTTGAGCCCATATTCTTTTCGTTAGCATTACAGCCCATATTGTGGCTACAGTTAAAAAATTATACGAAATTTTGCATATTTTGGTGCGGTCCGAACTGTTTTTAATCCCGAAATTTCGACTCACATTCAAACTGATTTTAAAAATAAATGTATATCAATATAAAATCCAACAAATTCTCCATGCATAAAAATTAATGTAATTTCAAATCTCGAAATGAAGAAAAGATATTTGAAACTAATTGTCGGTTTGATGTATTTTAAAAATGTACAACCCATTTCTCATTACTAATGGGCCATTTTCTCGGCCAGCCGAATGAAAGCTCTTCTCGTCTTGAAAGATTTGTAGCCCAACAGGCCTGACAAAGCGACTTACTTGGCAAATCACAAGAAAACTGGGCTGTGGCCGTGGACCCAGCTGTCAGCCTCTCCACGTACAGTACTCTTCCGATGGAATGTCGTTGACCACGTTGACCACGCTGCGCCGAGAGCACCAAGGCGGTGGACGACGGCGAGGCCTAGGAAGGGGACGACGCGGAGCCGGGGAAGACGCGGCAGTGGATGCCCACGGGGAGAGGAGTATGAGGGTTCACTGGTTCGGCTGCGATGTGAGGCTACCGTCACCGCAGGGCCTGGCTAGCGGTGGGAGTAGTAGGGGGCGATGAGGCCTCATCGGCAGCACAGCCGACCACTGGAGGCAGGAGCAGGCGGTCTCCCCGGCGCTGGTTTGGGCGGCTGGTGCAAGAAGAGCAGCGATTGAAGAAGCAGCAGGACCGTTCGATTCAAATCCAACGGTTACTGCTGCTAGAATCGTTTGTTGACTAAGTTGACAAGCCCTGCGTACGCGTCAACTTAGTAGGCCCACAGGTCAGCCTCCCAACCGGTGCACCCCAGATGTCAGTGGGAGGAATCATTTTTTTCGCGTAATAAGGAGGCAGTTGATTGCGTGCGGCCAGGCCAGCGGAGGGAGTAGGGTGGGCCGGGGAAGCCTGTGCGGCATCACAGCTGGCCACAAGAGGAGGGAGCAGGCAGTCCCGCCGGCGCTAGTTTAGGCGGCTGGAGCAGGAAGATCAGAGATTGAAGAAGCACGTCGGCCGTTGGATGGACATCCAACACTAACTGCTGCTAGAATCGTGTGTTCACTGACAAAGCCTTGCGTAAACAAGTCAGCCTCGAAATCTGTGGCATGTACAACCCATTTGCTATTATTTTTATAATTTTTTACTCATTTTCTAATTCATATGGAATTTATTGCAGCCCGTTTTCCATTTTTAGAATTGCTGGCCATTTTCTGGTCAGTACCAGGGTCAAAAAATTAACTAAATATGTGGGAAATTTTGAAAATTTGCAAATTTTTGCTGGGGAATGAAATATTCTTAATCCAAAAATTAATAGCCATACTAAAACAAATTTAAAAATAAATTAGTACTATGTCATGTTAAATCCAATGAAATACGTATAAGATATCAGTGAAGAACAAAAACAAAAAAAGAAACTTATATCCCATTTGCTATAATTTTTTTGGAATTTTCAACCCCTTTCGATATTACTTTTAACAGACATTGACCATAGTCTTAAGCCAGGCCGGAATGCATCCCTCCTCGTCTTGTAAGATTTGCAGCCCAGTAATTCGGAGAAAACAAATAGGCCTAGCTTGGGTATTCTTCAAAAAGAAATATTGGGCTACCTATTTTCCCAAAGAACTGGTGCATGAGCATTTAGCTTTATTTATTTATTTATTTATTTATTTACTTATTTATGTTTAGGGGACCATGAGCATGTACCTGGGCCGGATTCATTTGAGAGCCTCCCTTCCAGTTAATTATGGGCTTCTCTATTGGGCCTTCATCAGTGGGCTGCATGTTATCAACAAGTGGAAAATGTGTTCCGAGTTTCAAAAAAAATGTGTTCCGTACGATAAATAGTATGCACTACGTACGGTACGGGGCACTAAAGGATCGAACCATGCAATGACTTCCAAAACATTGTGTTTGTCATTCTAACAACACATTTATTCAACCAACAGATGAAATATACTACTGATTGTACATTGAAAATAGTAGCAGCAACAACCAGGGCTGGGGGTGCAACAGAAGCAGTAAGCAGGCCAGAAGAGTGAAGACGCAGCTCTCTCTTCCAAACCAAACATCAGCCATCATTACAAAAGGGCTACCAAGAAAGAACAAGTGTATGCATCAAACTAAATAAAGATCCTACTACACCAAGTGTACGCATCTAACTAACTGGCTCAGTTAGACATTACTATTTATTAAGCTATGGAGATTGGCTGGAGGCTTGAACCAAATGGGTGCCTGACGGGGGAAACTCCAGCTAGTAGGTCGAAGTCTGATACTTGCGACCCTCTCTCCTACTTTGGGCTGCAGAGCGTGGCGGCACATATCAGGGTATGGTGCATGCAGAGACGCATGGTACACTGTGTACACACAGTTTTGCCTGATGAACGAAACCGCGCTGCCATCATGATCCTTGCCGTCGGTTATCTCCTGGTTAATCGGATAATTCAGTCCGACAAACAGAGAGCGTGTACCAAGGCTACTTACCAGCCTCCAATCAAAAATTCCTGAAGGCCCAGAGAAGCTGGGATCCTGCTCAAAGACCTTGCAGTGACTGTGATTGTATTCCGTGAAACAACACGTCCGGTACGTGCGAACGATCATCAATCTTTCGCCGTCGTCTGATCGAGCCAGGAACCACCTGCAACTGCCATGCCGCTTTTCTTTGAAAGGTTCTGGGATTAGGAAGGGTAGGGACACCAGGCGGCCTACAACATCATATCAAGTTGGAGTCAAATAAAAAAGGGCTCTTGGTTTAGTCAATCTTAAGAACAACATGTTATGAGCATGAATATTTTTTCAGCAAATGTTGACAGTAATATAAGCAAGCCATCATGATATCATAGGAAAGTAACATACTACTGTAACAGCCATTTGTAGCGATGATTGGAGTAGGCCAGCAATACGTCCAGCCATAGAAGGAGTCGAAAACGTAAATGAAGCCCTTGTGTTCAATGGCATCAGAGAACCATGGAGGATGTATGATCCTGTGATGGACGTGCAAATTTATCCACTTACCGCAGTGACCTGTCAGATAGGTGAGACCGCGGTTGAAGAACGCAATTAGCCTGAAGTCTTTATAATTCGCAGATCTTGTGGGCACTTGGCAGATTACAACCTTGAGAAAATCAAACTTGGTATCATGTTGGCTACTGTAAGATTCCGAGTATTCTGGGCCGCGGTACCAAAGTAGTGCAGTGTTAATCGAAGGAAGGGGGATCAATCGCCGGGTGTAGACCTCCACGCGCATCCAGCTTCCGTGACCGTCGACGAGCACCATCCAAGACGTGTTCATGCCGACCCAATACATACCGTTAATGTAGTTGAGGCTGACGGGGATCGGATCGCAGTCAAGGGGGTTGATGCTCGCCACCCTATGATTGTTATGCTGCATGACACGCCATTTCTAAAGATCAGGCGACATCAGCAAGCAAGGAGCTAGCTTAAAAAGCTCCGGCCTGAGGGCTTTGAGTAAACGGTACATCCCCGACGAGCACACGGCGAGCGGCATGGTACCGAGATTGTCCACACGCGAAACAATGAGCTTGATTACCTCTGTGGGGAGCGAATTCCAGCCACTCTTTCGGTGGACGCTGCTCGGTTCTGCCATTGTTAGTGCTTGGGTTTCGGACGAGGGGGGGCGCCTTAGCGGGGATGGAAGATTGGACGAGATTATGTGCGGACAAAGATGGAGAAGAGAATATGTGCTGCGGGAAGTGGACAGGTGATGATGACTACAACACGCCGCTTGACTTACGAGACACATACCAGCAGCGTAGGGTCATGTCGATGCCAGACAACTTGCTTGAGTGATCACAGTACTGGTACTCCCTACAATGCTATGCCCTAACTTGCTTGAGTAGAGTAGTAGAGTAGGACTCTGCTATACTACTAGCACCGGAGGAGTAGTATATTCTAATCTAAAATAGTTACAAACTTCAATGCCCGAGCATGGAACGACTACGAACCGTGCTCAAAGACCGTGTCTACATGGTGTTTGGACATGGGTGACAACCTCAACGCCAACGGTGCAGCTCCCGTTGCACCGTATGTGTTTCTGTCCTTCCTGTTCGAAATCGTGGTAAAATTCATGTTTCTACTCTGTATCCTACTACTATGCTAGTCCACATGATTAGTTGCGAACGACGACTTCTTCCCCGACCTCGGCAACCTCATCCTCGACGACATGGGCGACAACATCAACGCCGACAACCAGTGAGATACAGGGTGTAGGAAGCGGTTTGGGAATTTTCATGCCTTTCCAACCAGTGAGATACTCCGTACAAAGTACGATAGAGAAATAACCATAGAGAAGGAAGCTAAAAGTAAACAATCAAATGAGCATTTTTGCTTTTGTTTTGCATTGAATCATTTCACAAGCTTGACTAGTGCTGTTTTTCTACTTTTACAAAAACCGCATTGTAATGTTAAAACGTGCATTTGCACGTACATAAGTAATAGTAGTACTCCCTCCGTCTAGGTGTATAAGTCTTCCCTCCTTCTTGGTCACGGTGCACAACCGAAGATGACTTATTGACCTGGACGGAGGGAGTAGCACAGTCTGCAAGCATATATCGAGAGAGACGTGTAGTGCGATAGTGGAAAAAAAATTACTCGTATATGAGACCAGGTCTCACGGTTAGCAGGTGAGACCCGTCCTGATGGATGACACGTGGCTTTTAAGTGGGGGGTGGGGGATGCTTTGTGATTTGTGAATGCCACGTGTCATCCATCAGGATGGGTCTCGCGTGAGACCCGGTCTCATAGAATTCTTTTCCTGCGATAGTATATAGTAAAGTTTGTGCTATATGCACGTACTTGCAAAATGCGTACGAATACACAAGGTTTCCAAACTTTCCCTTTTACATACTTAATTAAGGACGCTAAAAATTCCTGAATGTTCGGGATTTATCATTTGCGTCCCAAAACTAATGAGATCGCCTTACGAAACAAAAATTATACTCCTCCTAAAAGCCACGGCGCTCGCAGGAGCGCTTGCGGCGCGCCACGAGTGCCCTGGTGCGCGGCCATTTCCCAACACGCCGACACAACGCCTCTTCCTCAGCCTCGCAACTCGCGAGGTGCTGATTGGCGGCTTGCCGGCGGGCGAGCGCGATCTCACCGGTGTGGTGATCCGGCGCCAACAGGTACTCCTCCTCGCTGGAAGCATGCACCCGGTCCACGTACCGCCAAGCGTAGATGAGGCGCTTGGGCCCGACTGCACTCAGGGCGTCGGCACAGGCGTCCTCCGCCAACCTCACGGCCCTCGCACGAGCCTTCTGCCAAAGATCCAATTGCCTGACTCTCTCGGACGCGACATAGGCCTCCCAGGCAGCTTGTTCCGCGGTGCGCTTCTCTTCTTCAGCCATCTTCTCCGCCTCTATTTTGGCGCGCTCTGCTGGAGGCAAAGCCTCCCACAAGGCGACATCCATTTCTTTCCAAAGCTCCTCAAGGCTGGGGGGCTCAGCGGGCGGCGCAGCGTTCTCCTCGTAGCGGGGAGCCGACGCGTCCTCCAGCGCACGTGCTGGCGAGATTGGGAACGCCGACGCGTCCACCTCGACGCGTCGCGGCGAGGAGAGGAACGCCGACGCATCCTCCTCGACTAGTGGCGGTGAGGAACGGAACGGCGACGCGTCGCGTAGCGGCGAGGAGCGGAACACCGGCGCGTCCTCCTCGACTAGTGGCGGCAAGGAACGGAATGACGACGCATGACCATCCGCGCGGTGCAGCGAGGGGATCCTAGGGCTTGGGAGGGGCGATGCCATGGTGGTTGACGTGAGAGGGAGGGGGAGGAGATAGCGATGAACGTGAACGTGAGGGGGAGGAGATAGCGATGTCGTGGGAGGCGCAATATTTATAGCGAGCAATGGCACACCTACGTAAGATATGGACTGAGCTGCACTGACTTAACTGCCGGTCCAGTTGCGTCACTGACATGTGGGCCAGACCCCTGTTGGGCCCATATGTCAGTTACCGAATGCACCTGCAGTTAAGTAACAACTACGTGGGCATATTTGTTGGAGTAAATTACGGGGGAGCGAAGGGGTGGAAATATTGCTGGTCACAACGGATTGGACGAGCGTGGGGGGAGGAGAGTCATGCATGCAGATTTTTTCACACGGGGTGGAGTGGTGGGACCGCCAGAGGGAGAAGGAGAGTTTGGCAGGCATATTGTTTCACACATGGAGAGTAAAAAATTTGGAGGTGAACGGGCTTCCTGCAGGTATGGGGAACGATGCATAATAAGTCATCTTGCATGCCGGGCTAGGTATAGTCTCAAGTCATTAAAAACAAACACGCCCCACACATGTTCATATTTCAAGGCGCACTAAATTATTGCATGCGATGATTAAGGCTGGCCATAATGGTGGTATCTTAGCTGGTATCATGCACATGGGAATAGCAAACATGCTGATATGGCAAAGAATTAAAGAAGAGGGGGGGGTAGAGTAACTAGAGTTCATGCATGCATTGGTAAACACATTTTTTTGTGGAGAACGACAACACTAGTTGAGTACTTTTGCAGACTTCAAAAACTATTCCACAATGTGTCAACATTCACAATGTCAAATCAATATTTTTACACTCATTATAAAACGTAGTTCTTATACTAGTAGTAGTTGAGTACTCATCATAATCAGTACTCCCTCCGTCTAGGTGAGCAAGTCATCTTAGATTGTGCACTGTGACCAAGGAGGAGGGTAAAAACGAGAGATCTTAATGTTTATAATCAGTACTCCATCCGTCTAGGTGAGCAAGTCATCTTAGATTGTGCACTGTGACCAAGGAGGAGGGGAAAACGAGAGATCTTAATGTTTATTTTCTAATTAATAGCATTGCATGCAATGAACTAACCACTGCATGTCGTGTTTGGTAGTCTCAAGTCATTAAAAACATGCACACCCACATCTCCTATTGGTTGATATGTCAAGAAACAAGAAACGAGGTAGAAGTTAATGCACCGCGCCTAAGTGTTTTGGGAGTATTGTAGATATTGATATTTTTAGTATAAATTTGGTTGTGGGATTTCATTGATGCCTGTCAAAGCGTTGACAGGTCTGCTATGCGTGACCTGAAGATGAAAGCGTTGAGCATCTCAAAGTTGATCAACAATCTTCAATTGTCAAAGATTAGCCGTTCGGCCAATAAGGTGGCACACTTAATCGCTAAGTATAGCTTTGACAATAGATTATATGGTATTCTTGTAAATAGCGTACCACCCTGTGTGGTGAATATTGTATCGAATGAGTGTACTGGTGTGGCTGGTTAATTAATATAAGGTGGTGTTCAAAAAAAGTATAAATTTGGTCAAACACTTTGCAAACGGTTGATGGGAGTAAAAAGGACCAGAGGGAGTATCATGCATGC
This sequence comes from Triticum urartu, assembly GCF_003073215.2. Lineage (NCBI taxonomy): Eukaryota > Viridiplantae > Streptophyta > Magnoliopsida > Poales > Poaceae > Triticum > Triticum urartu. Next base: position 243,193,852 of record NC_053026.1, on the reverse strand, counting down.
GGAGTAGGCAAAAAAATTGCTTGTCTAAAAAAAGGCAAAAAAATTGCTCATTTATAGCCGGTCGAAGTCTCAAAGGGCGCGACCGCGCGAGGGAGGCGAAGGTCGTGGGAGGCGCGACGTTTGACGGAATTAAGTGAAGTTACATCCACGCGCCGGCATGGCGTGCGAACAGGCAGAAGCTATACCGTCAGGCCTACGATATGGGTCTAGTAGACATGACATCTAGTGGGTCCCGCATAGTTCTCGAGAACTCTTTGGGGGCTTGCAGCCATTTATCCACCGGGCAAGCCAGCAACCCTACGCCGTTCGCACGCCCTACTCGTCCTCGTCTTCTACCTTACAACAGTTCGCTCCCAGTCGTCCCGTCCTTTTACATTAGTTCGCTCCCAGTTTTTTTTGCGGGGTACAACAGTTCAAATTCTCCTAACCCTCCTTCAAAATCCATGGCCTCCCAAATCTCCATGGTCGCCGCTGAGTACCAGGTTAGAGCCATCACCGGTGATCAGTTCATCGTCATCTACACACATGGATCCGAGACGGTGAAAGCATGGCTTGCTCGCTTCCTACGCATGTTCAACAGTTCAACGGATGAGTGGGTCGCTGGGCTAGATGTTGAGTACACCACAGTCTTGGGACGAGAGAAGGATCTAAAGGACGAAGAGAGGAAGAAGCCCGCCGTGATCCAGGTTTGCGTACATAACGTTTGCTTGGTCTACCACATATGCCATGCCGACGTTGAGTGCCAGGATTTTGAGAACTTCCTCAAGGACAAAAGAGTGAAATTCGTTACTGTAGGCTTTAAGAACGACAGTGACGTCCTGCGTCGGATAGGTCTCGTTGTAGGCCAGCCCTTCGATCTCTAGAAGGCAAGCCTGGTGTCCTCCTCTCAACCTTCAATGCCGACCCTGGCAGTAGCCATGATTGATCTTTCGTACGCTAAACTGAAGAAACCTCATCACGAGTTTCATCATGCATGGGAGTCGAAGACATTAGATGAAGATCACATCCTGTAGGCAGCAATGGATGCCTACCTTTGTTTAAATATCTACAAGGGTTGGATGAAGAAGTAGAGCCCAGTGTCCGGTTCAAGCAAAGAAGCATCGGCGAAGAGGAAGAGGAAGAGGGACGAGGACGAAGTCGAGGACGTGGACTCGGACTCCAAGTAGGTGGCAGTGCCATCGCTCATGCTGGTTCTACTGCAGTGTCAAGCGGACTAATTGCTTATTAGTTTATTTTCAAGGGTGTGTTGTGCTGAGGCCCTAGCAGAACTATGGGGCTGTTTGGATTGTGACTATCTTTGCCATATGTTGCCACATGATTTTTGCCACATTTGTCACACTTGCCTTACTTGAGTTGCTCAAATTGTTAGCCATACTTTGGCTTGCCTAAGGGAATCTTGCCACACTTTTTGTGTCTATGACATGTGGGGTTCACTGCTCATAAAAAATTCCTTGTCTCAAGTGTGGCTAGAACCAAACACCTACCTAACTTGGTCCAACTTGCCTAAGGTTAGGTGTGGCAAAGTGTGGCAATGTGTGGCTAGGAACCAAACAGCCCCTATGTTTATGTTCTTTCTCGTTATTTGAACTCTTTAGTACATACAGTAGTACTAGTACTATGTCTTACTACTGTTCTTCTTGCAGTTGGTACTACTGCTCGTATCTTCGTGTTCCTACTATACTTAATACGTTCGTACTAGTAGTATAATTTGGGTCAGTCGATTTGTGAAAGAAGTTCGACGGAGCGAAGGAAGAAGACGTCAGAAGAGGTGGAAGAAGCCCTTCTAGCCATCCATGTTGCATCAAATGGCTCACATGAGTCGACTGACCCAAATTGCTCCTTCAGATTGCAGGATCCACGTGGCATTCAAGGTCTCGAAGGTAGATTCCGCGTCCGCACCCAGTTTGTGGGCTCGACGCGCGCGCGACCGGCTTCCACCGCGATAGCCACCATGCGCGCCTCCTCCGTGCGGGCGGAGACGACAATGACACGCTAGTTCCTCCTCGCCGGCGTGCTGGAGCACGCGCTCGTCCTCCTCTTCGTACGCTGCATGCATAGACGCGGCTCCACCAGCTGCTCGCGTGCTTGGCAGCGTGGCGGCATCGCGAGGAGGGACTACAGACGACGTGAGCGGGCGAGCCTTCGGCTTCATGGCACAGGGATGGCGGTGACACGGCGGTGATGGGCGAGAAATTGTTGGCCAGAGCAGGCGGGCGGCGGCATGCGCAGCGGCGGCGGCATATTGATGAGTGCGCGTGTGGGAGCTTACTTTAGTTTTATATATAAGGTTGGTCAAACTTAAAAGAAAATCGTACTAGTACACGTAAACATTAGACTTAGGCATCGCTTTTATTAGTTATTAGCTTATGTTCTTGCCCATTGTGACCAGCCTTAGTACCACGGCCACGATACGGAATCCTATGCAAGCTCGTGAACCGCGGCCGCGCGGTCGATCGAACGGTGCGTCACCGTGTCGCGCTCGAAGGACATCCACTGAACCTTTTTGTGTGTGTGAAAACAATCCTCGAATATTACTCAACTTTTTTTCCTGTGAAAGTTCTTGACACTGCAATATTTCCATATATTTGAATTTAGCTCCAGTTCATGTTTATTTGGATTTGGACGTTTTAGGTGCGCCCTAGTTTTTTCAATACTAATTTTGTGTGTGTGACTGAGAGAGAACGTGTGTATGTGTCCATATGCGTGTTGTGGTGGAAGGGCAACGTGGAGACGGTGTGCGTGTGATACAGACATAGAGAGGTGTGAATGTGCAAATGATCGTGCATGAGTGAGACATAGACAGATGTCGATATGTTGTGTATACATGAGAGAACGGTCTTCTAGTTTCCTTGTGTGTGTGTGTGAGAGAGAGAGAGGGAGAGAGAGACAGAGAGAGGAGCATCTGTAACACAACAACCATCTCTCTCGATTCGTCCGTCCCTCGCACGGTCGCATGCAACACATGCATCAACGCGCACATTTTGACACCCTCACCCGGCCCCTGCCCACCTCAAGGCCCGCACAATCTCTTCGTGAATACCCATTTCTCTCCTTAGGTTTGTTTTCTCTCAATATCTGACACACACACACACACGTAGCACAACACACACACACACACTCCCCCGAGCACACAATTCATCCCCATCCAAGGTTATACGGCGACCACTCTCGCTTGTGCTTATTTGCACCCCAACATGCACAACACCTCAATCTTCAAAGAGGGCAACGAGCAGATCGAAGACGGCGACCACCCCGCGCTAGAGAATACGGGGTCATTTGCAAGCAGGGTGATGTGACGACGGCTGACTGACTCCTCCCCCCACTCTCTCTCTCTTGCACAAAATTACCAATCCCTCTCTCCCCCGCACAAAATTGTCAATCCCTCAACCCACGAGATCCTTCCCCTCTCGTCCATGTTTTTCCCGCTCTCTCATCAAACATGTTGTCTCTTCTCCTTCCACGTATACAGAATCCAGATGCACATGCATCTCATGTATATTACATGTATGCATCTTTCTCACAGACCTAACTTCTTCCTCTCTCTTTCTCTCTCTATCTCTCTCTCTGTCTCGTTAGGTTTGTCTCCTACTCTCTCGTCCACATACATACAATATTTCCCTCCCTATGTGCTCCATCTTCAAAAGCTCTCTCTGCACGTTTCATTCACACATTGGGGTATGTCAAAATGTTGCTTCTATAATGGCTGATGTAGAGTTATGGTTGTTCTTGTTGCATCCTACAAAGTAATAACTATGAAATGCATTTAGATTCTCATTTGACTGGGATTATGTGAGTTTGAGCATGTTGTGAAGTACTATAGACCTTGTATACATCTTGGGATTCGACAATGATTGTAACTATTGAATTGTATAGACCATTACATTCAAAGTCAATAGCCTAATATATTTATTTCACAATTTCAACAAATAATTAGTTCACTACAAACTAAGAAAACAAATGTGTACTCCCTCCGTTTTTATTTAAGTCCGCGTATTAGCATTGGTCAAAATCAAGTTTTGTAAACTCTCAGAAAGCTTATAACAAAAAAATATTAACATATACAATAACAAATAAATACCATTAGATTCATTATTGAATGTACTTTCACATCATACATATTTGTTATGGTAAATGTTTATATTTTTCTATAAACTTGGTCAAACTTTAGGAAGTTTGACTTCGGTCAAACCTAATATGCAGAGTTTACTGCTACTACTCGCTAGTTGCTTAGCCGAATCACTCAACACGCCACACGGGGAGTCCAGTGTCACAAAATTTTGAGGTCGGCGGGAAAATCTCCCGCGACCCTGATTCAAGCAGTGGGAAGTTACCATCATAGCCTTCGGAACAGGCCTACGGATGACGCTTGGTAGGGGGCTGTTTTCGTAACTTCAGGTTCACCCTACCCAACCAACCCCACCTCGGCACCCAGAGTAGTACACCTGAATACTCCCCAATTTCTATCGCCACTGCAAAATAGACTTCTCCACGACACCGCAGCCTTCATGCTCCTCCCCTTTACATCGGCGCACTCGTCCACCGCAGCGCATCTGCCTAATCGATGACCTCGTACGCCGCACTGGAGCTGGTCCACCGTCGTCGTCGTACACAGAGCCTCTCCCCCGGCATCGTCTTCCACGGTCTCGTATCTGCTTCCCGGAAGCCGACGCCAAGCGCAGAAGTACCACCATCGTGGACAATGAACTGACTCCCTTTGCCGACCATGACTCACAGAGGCCGCCGCGACCATCGTTCTCCTCCTTGATTGGTAATGTGTGTATTGAATCACTTAGCAGTACATGTGCAGTTCCAATTTTGTTCATACCTACCCTTCAAATTTCCTGGGTGCTATTGTTCCCGTAAAAGTAATTGGTTATAGCCTCCATTGTCCAACAGAATATCAGCTTGTAATTGTGCGTCGCTCCTGTATCGCGCTGTGCTTGGGTAGGTTTTTCATCTACAACCAGTAGTGTGGCAAATGATGGAAAGGTTTTTAGAACTAGCAAAATGCCCATGCGTTGCACGCATCAAGATGCATTTGTATAAGTAGTTTATCTTGTTGGAGATGCTCTAACATGGCAGACGAGTGCTTTAATGTTTCCCATAAGATGCGCGAGTATTACTAGTAGTATATTTTTCTTGCCATGTTGAGATTTTAAAATCACGAGTGCGAACATGTAGTGGAGCAATGAAGATCAAACACGGGATATTCGGGACATCTTCAAGGTGTGTGGCAAGTTAAAGAGGAGCTACACCGAACCTATAAAACGAGCTATGGTAAGTAACACCCTTTCAATTACTTCCGTGTAGCCTCGTGTTCTTCGATGTGTATATGTTGTAGTTTCTGTTTCTCTTAAGCGTGGTGTTCTTCGATGTGTAATAAGAAGAGTCTTAATCGTCCTAATGCTTTCGTTTTTAGCTTGATGTAGGAAGTGGGTGTTCTCACCTTGTAGTCTGTTTTTATTTATTTATTCCTTTGGAATTCACTTCTCCGAGTTCTGTTTATCTGGCTTCTACTAAATGGATCTAGGTTGCTCTGAGTATTGATCTAAAAAAGAAGTAACTTCATGTCAGGATGCAGTTCCTGCGAGGAGGGAAGTATGGTCAACCTCGAGGTCATGTTTCCAAAATGAGGCTGGATTACACACAAGGTGCCAGTTCCCTAATGATGCTGGATTAGACACAAGGTGCAAATTCCCAGATGATGCTGGATTACACACAAGCCAGGTGGAGTCGTCAGCTGTTCGTGTCCTTGTGGCATTAGTAAAGGCTGAAAGAAAGCGTGCAACAGCCCTTGAGAATGTAGCTGAGTTCCTGAAGAAGCGAAAAGAGCAATCAGATGCTCTCTTCACCCAAGCCAAAGAAGAGATGGAAGAAGCCAGAAATAAGCTAGCAGAGGCAGAGCAGGCTGGGCGTCTCCTGCTATCTAAAACTGTTTTCAATACAAAATTTCCTTCATAATAGCTAGGTTCAAATGTTTATCCAGTCAGCATGCCTGTTGTGATGTCCGTGCATCTACTGATGTGGCACAAAATGTTTTTTTCGGGTCATGTAATAACAACAATTACTTTCCAAACAATAATAGACGAAGCATTGGACATGGTATAGTACACGCGCAAGCCCGACATTCCAAGTTCAACTTCCACATCAAACTCATGTTCATAGATATCTGCACATTCATACATAATGTCCACAACCATGATTCACTTCAAAGCCAAAAAATGTGAGGAGAGTTATAAATAAATAAAATCCTCTACTAGTTCCTGCTACCAGTGCGAGCACAACAAGTCAAGACCATGCGTAAATTAATTATATTGTAGTCATTTTTTGTGTTCTAAAATGCCTGCCGGCTCGTGGAAGGACGTGTTGCCGGCACATGCGCGGATTCAATGAAGGCAGACGGGGAAGTCTTAAGCTGGTTGCACGCGGCGAGGAGGCGTGCTCAGCCGGGCCTGTAGCGAGTGCGGCCCTCTTGGCTGGCGCACTGGTTCAATGCCTGCGCTATGAGAGGTCGCGTCTATGTCAGAGCAATCACTCCCTCCAGTCCTTTTTTGTTTGGGTATAACAAAATCTCGTTTTCCATTCACATTTTAGTGGTAGGAGTTGTGCGTGTGTGTCTGTGAGAGAGAGAGAGGAGACGGTAGTCGGGGTTGTCTGATCGGTAAACAAATGAATAATGTCACTCTGGGATGGAGACGAAAAGGAGACCGCAACAAATGTTGTGTCTACAGGAGAGATAGAGAGAGTAATTTTAGTGGTATGAGTCATATGTAGAGACATATAGGGTGTGTGAGAGAATCCCATAGAGAGAAAGACAAAGTGAAAGACGAGTGGAGACTGTGTGTTTGGCGGTGAAAAAGAAAGCTTAGGTACCGAGTGATACCAGAGAATAGTAGAGACGTGAGAGATAATGAAAACCGTGTAATTTATAATGATAGGGAGAGTGTGAAACTTCTCAAGGGAGATGTCGAGAGACCATGTTTGCGAGGATAGGAGCAACATGAAGTGAGCGTGCGGGTGAGCTGGAGAAAAGAGAGTGATAGCTACCTGAAGGAGCATGCATGCGAGAGAGATGGGCGTGAAAGGAGTGAACAAAAAAGGGATTCAAATATTTGAATTCGAGATGATGATACATGAAATCCATACTCGAACCAAAATTGATCTATCAAACATGCATACTCATATGAATTCACGCACATCTATGTTATTTAATATGTAGATATTACTGATCCATACATTTTAGTAGAACATAATTTGGTTAATTTTTTTTCGAATTCAACCTTAAGATTTCGAGATCATTGTATTTGTAGATCATATTATACATATAAAGGAGCAGAATTCTTTGTTGTGCTTTTGAAAGTATATATATATATAAAAAAATGATGTATATAGAATGTAATTCCAATTGAAAATGGATCCCGCCTGAAAAAAAGAATACAAACGGGATTCGAATTGAGTTGGCACGGTAAACATGCACTCTGCAAAATTTGAATGAAGCGGGGAAAGTCGCAGTAACTGCCCGGAACCAAAATCTGCGAGATGGAAATCACTACTGCCTATCCCTGCCACGCAAAGCCTATATGCTGGATTTCTATAGGTTTCGATAGGGGTTGGTTTGTAATTTCACCCAAACGTGACGTAACCGCCTCTCACCCAGATTCATACACGGTGGGCGCCAAAACACAGTGTGTCCTTGGCCGAAATCGACTCCCTCCCTGATTCATATTCATACACGGTGGGCGCCAAAAACAAACTCTCGTCGGCAAATATTCGGTGTATGCGAGATTACCGTCCTATCCCCGACCGACTAGTGTTGCTGTGATGTAGTAGAAATTTGAAACGGGGGCTAAGTTTGTAAATTTCCTCGCATTTGGGACAAGTGCACCCTGAATACATGGTTCCCCCCTTCCTCTCTACCTCCCTTTTCCCCATCCGTACTCCGTGGGCGCAAAAACACCCTCTCCACCCCACCCTCCTCCGTCCGCCACCCCATCCACCGCCGTCCTCCTGCACCATGCCAGAGCTGATACCCCGACGCTGCCGTCCATTACAAGAGATCGACCTCTCTCATCCACGGCTTCGGATCGGGATCCTTGCATCCCGTTGTAACACCCCGGATGTAACTTACCTTATATGTACTCCAACTCTTTCCATTTCCGGTGCTAAGTTATTGTAACACCCCGTTTTTGTCTCCGTGTGTTGTTGTCGTTGTCATGCATCTCATATCATGTCATCATGTGCATTGCATTTGCATACGTGTTCGTCTCATGCATCCGAGCATTTTCCCCGTTGTCCGTTTTGCATTCCGGCGCTCCTATCTCCTCCGGTGGTCCTTTCTACCTTCTTTTCGTGTGTGGGGGTTAAACATTTCCGGATTGGACCGAGACTTGCCAAGCAACCTTGGTTTACTACCGGTAGACCGCCTGTCAAGTTTCGTACCATTTGGACTGATGCTCCAACGGTTAACCGAGGGACCGAGAAGGCCTCATGTGTGTTGCAGCCCAACACTCTTCCAATTTGGCCCAAACCCCACCAAAACCCTCTCCATCATCTAGAGCGTTCGATCTTGATCACGTGGCCGAAAACCGCACCTCATTTGGACACTCCTAGCTCCCTCTATGCCTATTTAAAGAACCCCCTCCGAAATTCACGGGTCTTCTTCCCCGAAACCCTAGTCCCGCTCCTCTCCGCGCGGCCGGACACGTCCGCCGGCCGCCGGACACGTCCGCTGCTCCGCCCGGTCCAACCGCACGCCGCCACATGGCAAGTGGGAGCCCCACTTCGCCGCCGCCCGCCGCGGCCCGCGAAGGCCCGAGGCCGGCCCTCTCCATCGCCGACCGGGCCCGAGGCGCCCGACCGCGCCGCCGCCCGTTTTCCCCAGCTCCGGGCACCCGGGCCGCCGCACCTCCGCCGCGGCCGCCGCCTCCCCTTCCACCGACACTCGCCCGGCCGCCCGCCGGCGTCCGAGCCCGCCGCGCCGCCCGAGGCCGGCGCCGCCAACCGCCGACCACCGCCGTCTGCCGCTCCGGCCCCGAGCTCCGGTGACCGGATCCGCGCCGCCCCGGCCCGTCTCTTCAAGCTCCGGCTGCCACTCCTCCATCTCCGTCCATCCTCGAAAAGCGTGCACGATCTGGATCCAGATCTGGATCTGAGGTTGACCTAATCTTGCCCGAAACCCTAATAGTTCGCGTTTTTCATCATGCAATAACTCCGCATCCGTAGCTCCGTTTTGGGCGTGTAGCATATCAAAATGTTCGCCTCAGAGAGTACATCATTTCATCTCATTTCATCATTTTCATTTGAGCTCATCCTGATGCTCGAAATGCTGTTGGAAGACAGCTATTTGAGTTAATTGTCAGATCTGCTGCACCAAATAGCTATTTGTCATTTTTGCCATGATTAATGTGTGCATAATATGCTCCTGAGCTCTACATGAGTTTTGTTATATGCTTTGTCATATTTACAGAGGTTCTTACCATGTATTTTTGTGATATGTGTGGTGACTAGCACAAGCTTGCAAAGTGGTGCATTCGTTAATGCTGATTTCAGGGACTTAGAATTTCACCAAAGTCCTTGATCTGTGTTTATCAATATGCCATATGTTCATGTTGTTTCCTAGTGATCCGTGCCTCTTTTGAGGATGATTAGTAAGGATGATTTGTTAATATTGTGGTGCTCTATCCATCCATGTCTTTGTTTGCAATTATGGAGCACCCTAGCTTGAGTCAATCGAGCTCTACTTTTGCTATTTCGTAATTCCTGGCAGATTGTCTACTTGTTAGCGATTTTGCTGAGGATGTTGTTGTTGATCCATGCATGCTATGTTGTTGTTCTTGCCATGTCTAGCTTATATAATATGTATTATTGATGGGTGTATGCTTAGTTTGTCATGCCTTGCTCTGTAGTGAGTGCATCGAGCTCGTAAACATGCCTACTCGTTAACAAATTTGCATGTTCCAGTTTTTCACCAAGTCTGTAACCTGATTATGTTTTTGCCATGTTCACATGCTTGCAATTGTATTTTATGATCCCTTTTGGCTCAAGGTCACTAAGGGACTTTTGTTAAGCTCTTTGAGTAGCTCCATGTCATGCCTTGACTTGCCATGTTAAGTTCCTGTAGCATATAGTTTTCATGCTTCAAAGTGTGCTACCTGATCTGAAATTCCAGACTAGTGTTAATTTCACTAAGTCTGAAACCTGTTTCTCATTTGCACTTTTGCCATGCTTGTTTGGACCTGTTAGTGGATGAATTGGCCGTAGCTCAGTGTTCATCTTTTGTCAAGCATTATGAGTGGATCCCTGCCATGTATTTTGTTGCCATGTTTGAGTGCTGTAGCATAATTATCTTGATGCATTTAGATGGCTACTTGCTGTTTATCGCAGACCGGTGCCATATTTGTTTTGCTTGCCATTTCCAAACCGTGCATCCGATTCCGGTGATCTTTATATCGATTTCAACCGAAATCACCTCACCTTTCCATTGGCACTCTTGGGTTTCCAAGTTGAGTCCAGGTTCATTCATTCCTTGTTGATTTTATTCCTCTACCTAAATTCTAAGTGGCTTCTCAATTTATGGATATGTGACCATTTCAATTGGAATGCATTCGTTCATTTTGTTCGGATGTGAAGACTATATGTTGCAATGTCTACCCGCTTGATTCAGCTTCAATTTTGTCTATCAATGTGCTAATGGATGTCAACCTCTTCAGGATGGCTCCTCCAACACGCACGACTCTGAATCCTGATCCGCCACCACCACCTCCTCCTCTGGAGGCATGGCAAGCTGTGATAGCCACTACCAATGCAAACACGCAGTTGATCATGCAAATTCTTCAAGAGCGCAACCAAGCGAACCAAGGCAACCAAGGAACCAGGGCAACAATCAGAACCACTTTGCTACACTCAACCAGTTCCTTGCTAACCATCCAAAGACCTTCAACAATTGTGTTGAGGCAACTGACGCTGATGATTGGCTTGTGGACTTGTGCAAGCATTTCGAGTGCAGTAACGTCAGGCCTGAGGACTTTGTCAAGTTCGCTTCCTTCCAACTCAAAGACCAAGCTACAGAATGATTTTAGCAGTACAAAGATTCCAGAGGAGGCCGTGTGATTACCTGGGATGAATTCCTTCAAGACTTCAAAGCTCATCATATTCCTCAGAGCATGGTTGAAAGCAAGCGTGAGGAATTCCGCAACCTGAAGCAAGGCTCTATGTCTGTCTACGATTACAACAAGTTGTTTCAGAAGCTCGCCTGCTTTGCTAAGCAGGACATCCCTGACGAGAAGAGCATGATATACCAGTTCAGGGGTGGTCTTAGAGAAGAAATCCAGCTAGCTCTTGTTCTCTTTGAGCCCAGGAGGTACGATGAGTTTTACAACATGGCATTGAAGCAAGAGGCTGCTCAACTGAAGTGTGATGCTTCCAAGAAGCGGGTCAGAGATGCTACTGCTTGTTCCTCTACTCAAGTGGCTAAGCAGCAGAAGTATTGGCTTCCTCCTCCTCCGTTCCGTCAGCCTTATCAACAGAAGAGCAAAGGTGGCAGTGGATCTTCCTACTCACCCAACCCTGGCTTTCAGAACAAGACTTCGTCTCAAGCTTCAAGATCGAGTGCTCCGTATCACCGTCCGCTTTCAGAGGTCACGTGCAACAAGTGCCAACAGAAGGGTCACTATGCCAACAAATGCTTCAATCAGAGGCGTCTCCCTCCTCCTCCTCCTGTGAGATCAGCAAGTACAGCTGTGGTCAAGCATAATCCCAAGTACGCCAAGGTCAACATGGTGAATGCAGCTCAGGCAGAGGACTCTTCAGATGTCATCATGGGTAACCTTCCTGTTAATGATATTCCTGCAAGAGTTCTTTTTGACACTGGTGCATCGCAGTGTTTCATTTCCAAACATTTTGCATCAAAGTATGAGTGCAATTATCAGTATCTGCAAAGTTCTTTGCAAATCGTGTCACCGGGCAAGCAAATGACAGCTAATATCTGCGTCCCGGATGTTACTATCACGTTGGGCGACTACAAATTTCTAGCTTCTCCTATTATTCTGGGCGACTCGGATATTGATCTTATTCTCGGAATGGATTGGCTTTCTAAGCACAAGGCGCATCTTGATTGTGCTGCCAGGAAGATTCAATTGACTAATTCGTCTGAGGATGTAATTGTCTTTGCCGCTTGTGATGATACCATCCGTCTGTTTTCTCTCAATGAGAAGGGTGAACTGGATGCCATCTCCCAAATTCCAGTCGTTTGCGAATATCAAGACATCTTTCCAGAAGAGCTTTCAGGAATGCCTCCGCACTGGCCAGTTGAATTCGTCATCGATCTTGAGCCTGGCACGGAACCGGTTTACAAGCGTCCCTACAAGCTCGGACCTGAAGAGTTGAAGTAGCTGAAGAAGCAACTCGATATTCAAGAGCGAATGGGTCTCATCCGACCTAGCTCTTCTCCGTGGGGTTGTGGAGTACTTTTTGTGAAGAAGAAGGATGGAACGGACCGACTTTGTGTTGACTACCATCCATTAAACAAGAAGACTATCAAGAACAAGTACCCACTTCCCAACATCAATGAGCTGTTCGAACAACTCAAAGGTGCCCAAGTATTCTCCAAGCTTGATCTCCGTATGGGCTATCACCAGATTCGAATCCATGAGCAATATATTCCCAAGACGGCTTTCAGAACAAGCTATGGTTCATATGAATACACTGTCATGTCTTTTGGCCTCGTCAACGCTCCTCCGACTTTCTCTCGCATGATGAACTTCATCTTCAATGCCTACACTAACGACTTCGTTTTGGTCTATCTCGACGACATTCTGGTCTTTTCGAATAACAATGAAGATCATGCCAAGCACTTGCGTTTGGTGCTCGATAAGCTCAGGGAACATCAATTCTACGCCAAGTTCTCAAAGTGCGAGTTTTGGCTCGATGAGGTTCTCTATCTTGGGCATATCATCTCTGCCAAGGGCATAGCGGTGAATCCTGAGAAGGTGTCTGCAATTGTGAATTGGGAACCACCTCAAAACGTGAAGCAACTCCGTAGCTTCCTCGGTCTCGCAAGCTACCGTCGAAGGTTCATTGAGAACTTTTCAAAAATCGCGAAGCCTCTTTCAAACCTTCTCCAGAAGCACGTCAAGTACGTTTGGTCTCCGGAGTGTGACATTTCTTTCAACACTTTGAAAGAGAAATTGGTCACTGCTCCAGTTCTGACTCCTCCTGATGAATCCAAACTGTTCGAGGTCTTCTGCGATGCCTCTCTTCAAGGTCTTGGTGTAGTGTTGATGCGAGAGAAGAAAGTTGTGGCTTATGCCCAACGAGAAGAACTACCCCACTCATGACCTCGAGTTGGCGGCAGTTGTGCATGCTCTTTTGACTTGGAGACATCTCTTATTGGGAAGAAAAGTGGACATCTTCACTGACCACAAGAGTCTCAAGTACATCTTCACTCAGCCTAATCTCAACCTCAGGCAGACTCGTTGGGTCGAAATTATTCAAGAGTATAATCCGAGTATCGAGTATACACCAGGTAAGGCCAATGTGATTGCTGACGCTTTGAGCAGGAAGGCTTACTGCAACAGTCTGATTCTCAAGCCTTACCAACCCGAGCTTTGTGAAGCTTTCCGCAAACTCAATCTGCAAGTTGTTCCTCAAGGTTTCCTTGCCAACCTTCAAGTCTCTCCTACTTTGGAAGATCAGATTCGCGAGGCTCAACTTTTGGATGCTATGGCGAAGAAGGTGAAGATTGGGATTGCCAAGAGTCAACCCATGTACAAGTGCTACCGCCTTGATGACAAGGATACTCTCTTCTTCGAGGATCGTATTGTTGTGCCCAAAGGTGACCTTCGTAAAGTTATCATGAACAAGGCTCACAATTCACTCCTCTCCATCCACCCTGGGAGTACGAAGATGTATCAGGACCTCAAGCAGGCTTATTGGTGGACTCGAATGAAGCGCAAGATTGCTCAGTTCGTGAATGAGTGTGATGTCTGCAGAAGAGTGAAAGCAGAACACCAAAGGCCAGCTGGTCTTCTCCAACCTCTTGCCATTCCAGAATGGAAGTTTGACCACATTGAGATGGACTTCGTGACTGGGTTTCCAAAGTCCAAGCGTGGCAATGATGCTATATTCGTTGTCATCGACAAACTCACTAAAGTGGCTCACTTTCTGCCTATCAAAGAGTCTATCACTGCAACTCAATTGGCGAAGCTTTATACCTCTCGGATTGTCTCTCTGCACGGCATTCCATAGGTGATCTCTTCAGACCGTGGAAGCATCTTTACCTCCAAGTTTTGGGATTCTTTTCAGAAGGCCATGGGCACCAACATCCGCTTCAACACAGCTTTCCATCCTCAAACTAGCGGTCAAGTCGAGCGTGTCAATCAGATTCTTGAAGATATGCTCAGGTCTTGCGTTATCTCCTTCGGTATGAAGTGGGAATATTGCCTTCCGTACGCCGAATTCTCCTACAACAACAGTTTTCAAGCAAGTTCGGGCAAGGCCCCATTCGAAATTCTGTATGGCAGGAAGTGCCGTACTCCTCTTAACCGGTCAGAAACCGGTGAACGTCAACTTCTGGGAAATGACTTAATCACAAAGGTAGAAGAGATGTGTAAAGTCATTCGTGATAACCTCAAAGCAGCGCAGTCGCGCCAGAAGAGCTACTATGATAGTAAGCACCGTGATTTGGCTTTCGAGATCGGAGATCATGTTTACCTCCGTGTCTCTCCAATGAAAGGTACTCGTCGCTTCGGTATCAAAGGGAAGCTTGCCCCTAGATATGTGGGTCCTTTCAAGATCGTCAGCAAGAGAGGCGATCTCGCCTATCAACTCGAGCTTCCTTCAAACTTTGCAAATGTGCACGACGTGTTCCATGTCTCTCAGCTCCGCAAGTGCTTCAAGACTCCTGACTGCACCATCAACTTCGAAGACATTGCTCTCCAAGAAGATCTCTCTTATCGTGAGCACCCAGTTGCTATTCTTGAAGAGACTGAACGCAAGACTCGCAATAAGTCAATCAAATTCCTCAAAGTCAAGTGGTCACACCATTCTGACCGTGAAGCCACCTGGGAATGCGAGGATCACCTCCGTTCTGAGTACCCGGCGTTCTCTCAGTCCTAGATATCGGGACGAGATCCTTTCGTAGTGGTGGAGTGTTGTAACACCCCGGATGTAACTTACCTTATATGTACTCCAACTCTTGCCGTTTCTGGCGCTAAGTTATTTTATTTCCTCGGGTTCGGGTTTTTGTCTTTGTGTGTTGTTGTCATTGTCATGCATCTCATATCATGTCATCATGTGCATTGCATTTGCATACGTGTTTGTCTCATGCATCCAAGCATTTTCCCCGTTGTCCGTTTTGCATTCCGGCGCTCCTATCTCCTCTGGTGGTCCTTTCTACCTTCTTTTCGTGTGTGGGGGTTAAACATTTCCGGATTGGACCGAGACTTGCCAAGCGGCCTTGGTTTACTACCGGTAGACCGCCTGCCAAGTTTCGTACCATTTGGACTTCGTTTGATGCTCCAACGGTTAACCAAGGGACCGAGAAGGCCTCGTGTGCGTTGCAGCCCAACACCCTTCCAATTTGGCCCAAAACCCACCAAAACCCCCTCCATAATCTAGAGCGTTCGATCACGATCGCGTGGCCGAAAACCACACCTCATTTGCACTCTCCTAGCTCCCTCTATGCCTATTTAAAGAACCCCCTCCGAAATTCACGGGTCTTCTTCCCCGAAACCCTAGTCCCGCTCCTCTCCGCGCGGCCGGACACGTCCGCCGGCCGCCGGACACATCCGCCGCTCCTCCCGGTCCAACCGCACGCCGCCACCTGGCAAGTGGGAGCCCCACTTCGCTGCCGCCCGCCGCGGCCCGCGAAGGCCCGAGGCCGGCCCTCTCCATCGCCGACCGGGCCCGAGGCGCCCGACCGCGCCGCCGCCCGTTTTGCCCAGCTCCGGGCGCCCGGGCCGCCGCACCTCCGCCGCGTCCGCCGCCTCCCCTTCCGCCGGCGCTCGCCCGGCCGCCCGCCGGTGTCCGCGCCCGCCGCGCCGCCCGAGGCCGGCGCCGCCAACCGCCGACCACCGCCGTCCGCCACTCCTCCATCTCTGGCCATCCTCGAAAAGCATGCACGATCTGGATCCAGATCTGGATCTGAGGTTGACCTAATCTTTCCCGAAACCCTAATATTTTGCGTATTTCATCATGCTATAACTCCGCATCCGTAGCTCCGTTTTGGGCGTGTAGCATATCAAAATGTTCGTCTCAGAGAGTAAATCATTTCATCTCACTGCATCATTTTCATTTGAGCTCATCTTGATGCCCGAAATGCTGTTGGAAGAGAGCTATTTGAGTTAATTGTCAGATCTGCTGCACCAAATAGCTATTTGTCATTTTTGCCATGATTAATGTGTGCATGATATGCTCCTGAGCTCTACATGAGTTTTGTTATATGCTTTGTCATCTTTACAGAGGTGCTTACCATGTATTTTTGTGATATGTGTGGTGACTAGCACAAGCTTGCAAAATGGTGCATTCGTTAATGCTGATTTCAGGGACTTAGAATTTCACTAAGTCCTTGATCTGTGTTTATCAATATGCCATATGTTCATGTTGTTTCCTAGTGATCCGTGCCTCTTTTGAGGATTATCAGTGAGGATGATTTTTCAATATTGTGGTTCTCTATCCATCCATGTCTTTGTTTGCAATTATGGAGCAACCTAGCTTGAGTCAATCGAGCTCTACTTTTGCTATTTCGTACTTCCTGGCAGATTGTCTACTTGTTAGCGATTTTGCCGAGGATGTTGTTGTTGATTCGTGCATGATATGTTGTTGTTCTTGCCATGTCTAGCTTATATAATATGTATTCTTGATGGGTGTATGCTTAGTTTGTCATTCCTTGCTCTGTAGTGAGTGCATCGAGCTCATAAACATGCCTACTCGTTAACAGATTTGCATGTTCCAGTTTTTCACTAAGTCTGTAACCTGATTATGTTTTTGCCATGTTCACATGCTTGCACTTGTATTTTCTGATCCCTTTTGACTGAAGGTAACTAAGGGTCTTTTGTTAAGCTCTTTAAGTAGCTCCATGTAATACCTTGCCTTGCCATGTTAAGTTCCTTTAACATATAGTTTTCATGCTTCAAAGTGTGCTACCTGATCTGAAATTCCAGACTAGTGTTAATTTCACTAAGTCTGAAACCTGTTTATCATTTTCACTTTTGCCATGCTCGTTTGGACCTGTTAATGGATGAATTGGCCGTAGCTCAGTGTTCATCTTTTGTCAAGCATTATGAGTGGATCCCTGCCATGTATTTTGTTGCCATGTTTGAGTGCCGTAGCATAATTATCTTGATGCATTTAGATGGCTACTTGCTGTTTATCGCAGACCGGTGTCATATTTGTTTTGTTTGCCATTTCCAAACCGTGCATCCGATTCCGGTGATATTTATATCGATTTCAACCGAAATCACCTCACCTTTCCAGTGGCACTCTTGGATTTCCAAGTTGAGGCCAGGTTCATTCATTCCTTGTCAAATCTTGCATATGCATCACATACCGCATCCCGCATATCATACCATGTTCGCATCATGTTGTTTGAGGTTTGCACGTGGTTGATTGTGTTCCTTTTTGCTTGTTTGTCTTGTTTGGGTAGAGCCGGGAGACAAGTTCGCTAACGAGGAGCCCGTTGAGTTTGCTTTCGAGGATCCAGTCAACTCTGACAACTTTGAAGGCAAGACGATCATACCCTTGAAATCACTTCTATCTTTGCTTTGCTAGATGCTCGCTCTTTTGTATGCCTATGCTACGATGCCTACCACTTGCTTATCATGCCTCCCAAATTGCCATGTCAAACCTCTAACCCACCATGTCCTAGCAAACCGTTGATTGGCCAGGTTACCACTTTGCTCAACTCCTCTTATAGCGTTGCTAGTTACAGGTAAAGATTGGAGACCGTTCCTTGTTGGAACATTGTTTATTGTTGGAATATCATTATTTTACCTTGTTATCTCAATGCATCTATATACTTGGTAAAGGGTGGAAGGCTCGGCCTTTTGCCTAGTGTTTTGTTCCACTCTTGCCGCCCTAGTTTCCGTCATATCGGTGTTATGTTCCCGGATTTTGCGTTACTTACGCGGTTGGGTGATAATGGGAACCCCTTGACAGTTCGCCTTGAATAAAACTCCTCTAGCAACGCCCAACCTTGGTTTTACCATTTTCCACCTAGCCTCTTTTTCCCTTGGGTTTCCGGAGCCCGAGGGTCATCTTATTTAAACCCCCCGGGCCAGTGCTCCTCTGAGTGTTGGTCCAAACTAGAGCCCTGTGCAGCGCCCCCTCGGGGAAACTCGAGGTTTGGTTTTAGTTGTATGGAGCGCTCATCTGAGTGTGCCCTGAGAACGAGATATGTGCAGCTCCTATCGGGATTTGTCGGCACATTCGGGTGGTGTTGCTGGACTTGTGTTATCTTTGTCGAGGTTGTCTTGTAGAACCGGGATGCCGAGTCTGATTGGAATGTCTCGGGAGAAGGTTTATCCTTCGTTGACCGTGAGAGCTTGTGATGGGCTAAGTTGGGACTCCCCTGCAGGGATTTGAAATTTTGAAAGCCGTGCCCACGGTTATGGGCAGATGGGAATTTGTTAATGTCCGGTTGTAGATAACTTGAACCTTAACTTAATTAAAATGAATCAACTGGGTGTGTTACCGTGATGGTCTCTTCTTGGCGGAGTCCGGGAAGTGAACACGGTGTTGGAGTAATGTTTGCCGTAGTTGGTTCTCTAGTTCTTCGTTCGTGCTTTGCCTTCTCTTCTCACTCTCTTTTGCGAACAGGTTAGCCACCATATATGCTAGTCGCTTGCTGCAGCTCCACATATTACCTTGCCTTAACCTATAAGCTTAAATAGTCTTGATCGCGAGGGTGCGAGATTGCTGAGTCCCCGTGGCTCACAGATTACTTCCAAACCAGATGCATGGCCCGATGACTCCATTCCAGATGATGCGCTTGAGCTCAAGTGGGAGTTCGACGAAGACTCACGCCGTTACTATGTGTCTTTCCCTGATGATCAGTAGTGGTGCCCAGTTGGGGCGATCGGGACCATGTCGCTTGTTGGGGTTGATCTTTTATTTTGGTACCATAGTCGGACCATGAGTGATTGGATGATTGTAATGCTATTTATGTACCTTGTGTGAAGTGGTGTAATGCCCCGAGATCGATGTGCCAGGTGTCCTCCAGTTATTTGCTGTTGTTGCCTTGTCATGTGCTTGCGTGTCATGCATTGCATACCATGTCATCATGTGCATTGCATCATCATGTTTTCAAAACTTGCATCCGTCCTGGTCTCCTTGTTCTTTCCGTTGTCCGTTCTGAGCCCACACACACTTGCACGCGCCCGCGGCATGTCTGAAATAGTATTTTATAAGTGGCCGGAAAATGTTCTCGGAATGGGATGAGAGTTGACATGTGGTCTTATTATAGTGTAGATAGACCGCCTGTCAAGTTTCATCGCATTCGGAGATCGTTTGATGCCCCAACAGATAACTATAGCGGCAGTATAGCCGGTCTAACGTCGGACGTTTTCGGTCTCCAAAAACCGTGTCGTGCTGCAGCTCTCCCCTCTTCTCTCAGACCAACCCGCTCTTCACAATCCGCCAGACCCAACCTAACCTCTCTCGTCAGCCCGTGGCCCTCCTCGCGCGCGCGTCTGAAAGTTGTCCCGGACCCGAACCGGACTTTCGTCACCGTTGGATCCGGATCATCCCCAAACATCTACAAAACGTCTCCGTTTTGTTAATTGGACTCCCTAACATATTTTTTCCGTCCGTCCGATAACGATCGGAGGGACGAGATAACCCCTAACCTATCCTACTCGCTATATATATTAGCCTAACCCTAGACCAACTTCCTCTTTTTCCTCACCCGCTGCCACTCTCTCATCGGGATCCTCCCAGATCCCCTTCTCACCCAACCAGCTAGCTCCTTCGAGTATCCCTGGATCCCCTCGCAGCCGAGCCACCAATCAGTCGGCGCTCCCAAGCCCAAGCTCCTGAGCACCTCGTGCTCGTCCTCCTCGCCCGAGCCTCCTTCCAGGGCAGCAAAGGACCGAACCAGAACAGCCGTGCTTGAGCGCTCCCGAGGCCGAGCTCCTCCAATGCCGCGCCGCCCCGGTGAACCTGCCAGCCGACGACCCCGTCCTCAGGCCGGCCCCGTCGCGCCACCTCTTCCTTCCCTTCCTCCTCTGGTTCTTCTCCCTCTCACTCCCTCCACCTCTTTGTTTTCTCTCACAGGGAGAACACGATGCGCCAGCCTCCATGGATTTCGCACCGGAGTCCCCGACCGCGCCTCGTTCCTGGATGCAGGAGCACGAGCTCCCTCCTCCTCGTTGCATGCATCGCTCGCCGAGCCATGGAGCAACACCGAGCTCGAGAGGATCCCCGTTCGCGCCAGATCGGCCGCGCCCATGGGTCCCCTACCTCTGCATCGCGCCTATGGTCGGCCTTCCGCTCGTCGCCATGACCGCACAGGTTCAAGCTCCGCCGCCCGTTGCCGTTTGTCGCGCCGTCCCGCGCTCCAACTGCCGGGAACCGGTTCCTCATTGTCAAGACCTCCTGGATCCGCGCCTCCATCCGTTCCTTGCACTGCCTCATCGCCGGAGTAGAAGCCCCATCCGTCGCCGTTGCCTGCCTGCGACCTCTGCCTTGACCCGCCCCTGTTTCGTCCGAGGAGGAGGACGAGCCCGCTTTCGTCCAGTCGCGTTGACCGCACCCCTGCTTCGCCTCTTTCGCATCGCCTCCTAGGCCCAGCTGCAACCTCCGCTAGCCCAAGCCGGCCTGCGGCACCGAACCAAGCCGGCCCATCTTCTCCTCTCCTTCGACCCAGCGCTCTCGCAGCCTGCAGCCATCTCCAGCGACTGGGCCGAGGCCCATGGTGAGCTCCCCAGTGCCCACCAGATTCAGCCTGCATCTTTTTTTCCGTTCTGGTGATTTTAACATTATCCAGAGACTAACCAGTTTTACAGGAAGCCCCTTAAACATCATGCATATTTTAACTCACAAACTAAGCATCACATGTAAAAAACTTAATATATGAAAAATGCTTAGAATCTTGTCTAGTTTAATAATATCCAACTTTCAATCATGTTTGACATGTTTAAAATGATGTTTGTTTAAATTTGCTTTATGGACATGCTAAAATGCTTTATTTCATAACTAATTAACCGTAACTCGGAATTTAATAAACTTTATATGTAAATGGGGTAGAAAAATGCCTAGTTTAACATGGTGGCCTTACTTTGCATGTTTAACAACTCTAAAATTGTGTTTAGGGCAGAACAGTACCAAACCTAAAATATGCACATGAGGAGTTTTCGGACTTATTGTTTTGTTGTTCCGGCCTCATTTAAACTTGCCTAGATGGGTAGTTTCTTTATGCTTCACACTTGCCATGCTAACAACATTTAATATTGTTGATTACATAAATGAGATCGAACTAAATAAGTCATGTGGTGTTTCGTCAATATGCAACGGAGTTGCATATTGAGCCCCACTTAATTTGTAGGGTTGTTTGTGCACTTTTCCATGGCATGCCTCATTAAACTAGACATGCATCATACTTGATTGTGCATCATGCCATGATTATGTGGTGGTTGTTTACTATGTTGTTTGCTTCTTTCCGGTGTTGCTTCTTCGGCTTGGTTCCGATTATGTCGCGTTGGTGAGGAACCGTTCGACTACGCCCGTTTGTCTTCTTCATGGACTCGTTCTTCTTCCTAGCGGGATTTCAGGCAAGATGACCATACCCTCGAAATCACTTCTATCTTTTCTTGCTAGTTGCTCGCTCTTTTGCTATGCCTATGCTGCGATACCTACCACTTGCTTATCATGCCTCCCATATTGTTAAGCCAAGCCTCTAACCCACCTTGTCTTAGCAAACCATTGTTTGGCTATGTTACCGCTTTGCTCAGCCCCCCTTATAGCGTTGTTAGTTGTAGGTGAAGATTGAAGTTTGGTCCTTGTTGGAACATGGAGATGTTGTTCCTTGTTGGAACATGTTTACTTGTTGGGATATCACAATATCTCTTATTTAAATTAATGCATCTATATACTTGGTAAAGGGTGGAAGGCTCGGCCTTATGCCTGGTGTTTTGTTCCACTCTTGCCGCCCTAGTTCCCGTCATATCGGTGTTATGTTCCCGGATTTTGCGTTCCTTATGCGGTTGGGCTATTATGGGAACCCCTTGAGTTCGCCTTGAATAAAACTCCTCCAGCAATGCCCAACCTTGGTTTTACCATTTGCCACCTAGCCTTTTATTTCCCTTGGGTTCTGCACACTCAAGGGTCATCTTATTTAAACCCCCCTGGGCCAGTGCTCCTCTGAGTGTTGGTCTGACCGAGCAGACTGCGGGGCCACCTCGGGGCAACTTGAGGTTTGGTTTTACTCATAGGATGTCTCATCTAAGTGTGCCCTGAGAACGAGATATGTGCAGCTCCTATCGGGATTTGTCGGCACATTCGGGCGGTATTGCTGGATTTGTTTTAGCTTGTCGAAATTGTCTTGTAGAACCGAGATACCGAGTCTGATCGGAATGTCTCGGGAGAAGGTACATCCTTCGTTGACCGCGAGAGCTTGTCATGGGCTAAGTTAGGACACCCCTGCAGGGATTTGAACTTTCGAAAGCCGTGCCCACGGTTATGGGCAGATGGGAATTTGTTAATGTCCGGTTGTAGAAAACCTGAAGTTGACCTTAATTAAAATACATCAACCGCATGTGTAACCATGATGGTCTCTTTTCGGTGGAGTCCGGGAAGTGAACACGGTGTTGGAGTTATGTTTGACGTAGGTTGTTTTAGGATCACTTGTTGATCATAGTTTCTCGACTGTGCCTTTGCCTTCTCTTCTCGCTCTCATTTGCGTATGTTAGCCACCATACATGCTAGTCGCTTGCTGCAGCTCCACATCATACCTTTACCTTACCCATAAGCTTAAATAGTCTTGATCGCGAGGGTGTGAGATTGCTGAGTCCCCGTGACTCACAGTTACTTCCAAAACCAGTTTGCAGGTGCCGATGATATCGTGCAGGTGACACAACCGAGCTCAAGGAGGAGCTCAATGAAGATCGTGTTCGTTATGCAAGAAAAGTGCACCATGTTAAACTAGGCATTTTTCCACCCCATTTACATATAAAGTTTGTTTGAAACCGAGCTACGGTTATTTAGTTATGAATTAAAGCATTTTAACATGGCATAGGAGTAAATTTAACCAAACATCATTTTAAGCATTTCAAACATAGATGAAAGTGGCAAATTATTAAACTAGATGAAATTCTAAGCAAGTTTCATATTTTAAGTTTTTACATATGATGCACCGTTTCTGAGATATTAAATGCATGAAGGCTAAGGGGTTTTCTGTAAATCTGCAAATCCTTGGAAATTAGCTAAATTCACAGAACCAAAAAAAAACATCCACTGGGCCGAAACTAAACTGGCCCAGCAGTAAGAAAAAAAAGGAGGGGGCGCTTGGGGTGGCCTCACCCATGGGCTTCGGCCCGGGAGTTGAAAGGGAGGCCGCTGGGCCGGAGCAGAGGTGGCCCAGGCGTGGTGTGGCCGCGGTCAACGCGGAATGAGTGGGCGAGCGCGAGGTTCAGAGTGGCGGCGCTATTTGTGTGTGCTCTTCTCCTGCTTGATGCAGGAGCAGGGGAGGCCGGCAATGGCGCGAATACTGGCAAGGGCTCCGGCGAGGCAGGTTTGGCAGGGCCGCTGGTCTCCCGGACGACGGCTCTGGCCGGGAACGGGCTTGGATGGTAGCTTCAGGCGACGCAGGGGCACAACAGCCTAAAGAAGACGGCGTCGATTGCAGGGGATGGAGGCTGCAGGCGCGGGGTTCCTGGTGAAGCGGTCGCCGGAGAGAGGCTGGTGCCTTGCGGGCTCGCCGTGGCTCGGGCGATGGGTGTTGGAGGCTGCCCGGTGCAGAGGACGTCATAGGCGAGGCGAGGGAAGACGACAGCTATCCATGGCTGCTCCTGCTGCTGCTGAGAGGAGGCAAGGTTGCGCGACGACGAAGTGGAGGCGAGGGAGCTCGACGAGGTCGAGGTCCAGAGCAGGACGCCGGGGTGGCTCAGCGCGGTGCAGCTCGCGCACGAGGAGAAGCAGAGGAGGCCCGACGAGATGGCCGTGGAGGTCGAAGCAGGGGCGAGGTCGAGCTCAGGGATGAGCCCCTACCGCTCGGGGAGGCGTGAAGCAGAGGAGGCTCGAGACGGCGGCGCTCGCGGGCGAGGGCGCGGAGGAAGGCAGGCTTGGCATGCTGCTGCTGCTCCGACGAGGCAACCGAAGGCGATGGTGGTCGGTGAGGCCCTCGGGCACGAGGTCCTTGGCGGCGGCGAACTTGACGCGTGGCTCCTAGACCCGGGTGCGAGCGAGGCTGGCGATGCGACAAAGGAGGCAGCGAAGACGGGCCCGGGCATGGGATGGCACCAGGAGACTAGGACGGGGCACCAGCGACGGCGAGGATGAGGTCGGGGTCCATCGGGAGGCCTCCATGGCGCTGGCGTGCTCCTGCTGGTGATGCTTGTCGGCGGAGGGAGAAGGGGATCCGGGAGGATCCCGATGTGGGATTGAGTGTGGCGGCGGCGGATCCGAGGAGGAGAAGGCTTTGGCTTCAGTTGGCTGGAGGTTTGGATCAGGAGGGATGGATCCCGAGAGGGATTTGGTGGAGTGGCGGCAGCGATGGGACAAACCCCTAGATTTTAGGGTTGCTGCCTAGGTCTATCTATAAAGCACTGGATTTTTGGTTAGGGGCTATTAGGACCCTCCGATTGCAATCAGACGATCGTGAATAAAATAGTTAGGGAGTCCAAATAAGAAAACGGTGATGCTTTGTAGATGTTTGGGGATGTTCCGGACACAACGGTAGCGACAGCCCGGGTTGGGTCTGGGACAACTTTCAGACACGCACGCGAGGAGGACCGCGGGCTGACGAGAGAGGTTAGGTTGGATCTGGCGGATTGTGAAGAGCGGGTTGGTCTGAGAGAAGAGGGGAGAGATGCAGCCCGGCACGGTTTCCGGAGACCGAAAACGTCCGACGAAAAGACCGGCTATACTGCCGCTATAGTTATCTGTTGGGGCGTCAAACGGACTCCAAATGCGATGAAACTTGACAGGTGGTCTATCTACACTGTAATAAGACCACACGCCAACTTTCAACCCATTCCGAGAACATTTTCCGGCCACTTATAAAATAATATTTCGGACATGCTGCAGGCGCGTGCAAGTGTGTCTGGGCTCAGAAAGGACAATGAAAGGAACGGGGAAACCCGGACGGATGCAAGTTTTGAAAACATGATGATGCAATGCACACGATGCAAAGATGAATGCAACAGACGAAACAAATCAACAACGAATCTCAGAAACTCTGGAAGGCATCTGAAGCTCCGGTCTTGGGGCGTCACAACACTCCACCACTACGAGAGGATCTTGTCCCGAGATCTAAAATGGCACCGGAGGGAAAACAGAAGAGGAAGATAAGCGGTAAAACTAAGTTGCTCTTCTGACAAATGAGTGAAACCAAAGAACCTTGCGAGGTTGAACCAAAAGAAAGAAAGAAAGCAACGGAGAAGAACAAAGTTGAAAGCACTCTGTTAAGAAAGAGGAATAAGAAAGAACCGATTCGGGTAGCACTTCGGTTGAAAAGAGATGAAGACTTGATAAAAATGAAAAGAGCTTGAGCAAAAGGGACACAACACTCCGGTTAAATGGATAAACCAAGAAAAGAACACAATCCTGACAAAACGAAAAGATGGGCTGAAAAGAGCAACATCAGAAAGCCTCCGGAACAAAAGTAAGAATGGAATGGGATGACCGAAGGGAAACAAGATCTCGAGGGAGCACGCTTACAAAAAAAGCTAGAACGGAGTTGTTGGAAAACCAACAACAAAAAGAGGACAAGATTTATATGGTCTTATGGAATACATCTCAAATTATGAGGTGACAACCTGCCACTCACGGGAAAAGAATTGGATTGATATCAACAAGGAGACGAGAAAGTATTTCACCAGGAGGATAAAGAAGAACTTGGGTCCTTTATAAGCACCATGGATAGCAACAATCCTCAGGGAAGGCTTTAGGTGAAATATAACCCAAGATAATTCCAACGAAGAGGTTGATGGATTTAAAATATCTCATACTTGATAACTTGTGAATCATGAAAACATGAACTCAAATTATCAAGAATGACATAATACCACCTCCAATGATACAGAAGAAAGAATTGCACTCCATATTGCACGAAGAAGAATACTTGAGCTCCTTAGAAAAGAATGTTGATGCAAAGTTTGAAGGAAGCTCGAGTTGATAGGCGAGATCGCCTCTCTTGCTGACGATCTTGAAAGGACCCACGTATCTAGGGGCAAGCTTCCCTTTGATACCGAAGCGACGAGTACCTTTCATTGGAGAGACGCAGAGGTAAACATGATCTCCGATCTCGAAAGCCAAATCACGGTGCTTACTATCATAGTACCTTTTCTGGCACGATTGCGCTGCTTTGAGGTTATCACGAATGACTTTACACATCTCCTCTTCCTCTGTGATTAAGTCATTTCCAAGAAGTTGACGTTCACTGGTGTCAGACAAGTTGAGTGGAGTACGGCACTTCCTGCCATACAGAATTTCGAACGGGTCCTTGCCCGAACTTGCTTGAAAACTGTTGTTGTAGGAGAATTCAGCATATGGAAGACAATCTTCCCACTTCATGCCGAAAGAGATCACACAAGCCCTGAGCATATCTTCAACAATCTGATTGACACGCTCGACTTGACCGCTAGTTTGAGGATGGAAAGCTGTGCTGAAGCGGATGTTGGTGCCCATGGCCTTCTGAAAAGAATCCCAAAACTTGGAGGTAAAGATGCTACCACGGTCTGAAGAGATCACCTGTGGGATACCGTGCAGCGAGACAATCTGAGAGGTATACAGCTCCGCCAGTTGAGCTGCAGTGATAGACTCTTTGATAGGCAGAAAGTGAGCCACTATAGTGAGTTTGTCGATGACAATGAATATAGCATCATTGCCACGCTTGGACTTTGGAAACCCAGTCACGAAGTCCATCTCAATGTGGTCAAACTTCCATTCTGGAATGGCAAGAGGTTGGAGGAGACCAGCTGGCCTTTGGTGTTCTGCCTTCACTCTTCTGCAGACATGACACTCATTCACGAACTGAGCTATCTCGCGCTTCATTCGAGTCCACCAATAAGCCTGCTGGAGGTCCTGATACATCTTCGTACCCCCAGGGTGGATGGAGAGGAGTGAATTGTGAGCCTCATTCATGATCACTTTACGAAGGTCACCTTTGGGCACAACAATACGATCCTCGAAGAAGAGAGTATCCTTGTCATCACGGCGGTAGCACTTGTACTTGGGTTGACTCTTGGCAATCCCATTCTTCACCTTCTTCACCATAGCATCAAGAAGCTGAGCCTGGCGAATTTGGTCTTCCAAGGTAGGAGAGACTTGAAGGTTGGTGAGGAAACCTTGAGGAACAACTTGCAGATTAAGTTTGTAGAAAGCTTCACAAAGCTCGGGTTGGTAAGGCTTGAGAATCAGACTGTTGCAATAAGCCTTCCTACTCAAAGCGTCAGCAATCACATTGGCCTTGCCTGGAGTATACTCGATACTCGGATTATACTCTTGAATCATTTCGACCCAATGAGTCTGCCTGAGGTTGAGATTAGGCTGAGTGAAGATGTACTTGAGACTATTGTGGTTAGTGAAGATGTGCACTTTTCTTCCGAGTAAGAGATGTCTCCAAGTCAAAAGAGCATGCACAACTGCCGCCAACTCGAGGTCATGAGTGGGGTAGTTCTTCTCGTTGGGCTTCAACTAGCGAGAGGTATAAGCCACAACTTTCTTCTCTTGCATCAACACTGCACCAAGACCTTGAAGAGAGGCATCGCAAAAGACCTCGAACGGTTTGGATTCATTAGGAGGAGTCAGAACTGGAGCAGTGACCAATTTCTCTTTCAAAGTGTTGAAAGCGATGTCACATTCCGGAGACCAAACGTACTTGACGTGCTTCTAGAGAAGGTTTGAAAGAGGCTTCGCGATCTTTGAAAAGTTCTCAACGAACGTTCGACAGTAGCTTGCGAGATCGAGGAAGCTACGGAGTTGCTTCACGTTCTGAGGTGGTTCCCAATTCACAATTGCAGACACCTTCTCAGGATTCACCACAATGCCCTTGGCAGAGATGATATGCCCAAGATATAGAACCTCATCAAGCCAAAATTCGCACTTTGAGAACTTGGCGTAGAATTGATGTTCCCTGAGCTTATCGAGCACCAAACGCAAATGTTTGGCATGATCTTCCTTGTTCTTCAAAAATACCAGAATGTCGTCGAGATAGACCAAAACGAAGTCATTTGTGTAGTCGTTGAAGATGAAGTTCATCATGCGAGAGAAAGTCAGAGGAGCATTGACGAGGCCAAAAGACATGACAGTGTATTCGTATGAACCATAGCTTGTCCTGAAGGCCGTCTTGGGAATATCTTGCTCATGGATTCGAATCTGGTGATAACCCATACGGAGATCAAGCTTGGAGAATACTTGGGCACCTTTGAGTTGTTCGAACAGCTCGTTGATGTTGGGAAGTGGGTACTTGTTCTTGATAGTCTTCTTGTTCAATGGACGGTAGTCAACACAAAGTCGGTCCGTTCCATCCTTCTTCTTCTTCACAAAGAGTACTCCACAACCCCACGGAGAGGAACTAGGTCGGATGAGACCCATTCGCTCTTGAATATCGAGTTGCTTCCTCAGCTCCTTCAACTCTTCAGGTCCGAGCTTGTAAGGACGCTTGCAAACCGGTTCCGTGCCAGGCTCAAGATTGATGACGAATTCAACTGGCCGGTGCGGAGGCATTCCCGGAAGCTCTTCTGGAAAGACGTCTTGATATTCGCACATGACTGGAATTTGCGAGATGGCATCCAATTCACCCTTCTCATTGAGAGAAAACAGACGGATGGTATCATCACGAGCGGCAAAGACAATTACATCCTCAGACGAATGAGTCAATTGAATCTGCCCGGCAGCACAATCAAGGTGCGCCTTGTGCTTAGAAAGCCAATCCATTCCGAGAATAAGATCAATATCCGAGTTTCCAAGAACCACCGGAGAAGAAAGAAACTTGTAGTCGCCCAACGTGATAGAGATATCGGAAGCAACCAAACTAGAAGTCAAAACCTTGCCGGGAGAAACAACTTGCATGACTTTGGGCATGACCTCAGTATCAACATTGTGCTTCGATGCAAAAGGGCATGAAAAGAAAGAATGCGATGCACCAGTATCAAAAAGTACTCTTGCAGGAATATCATTAACAGGAAGGTTACCCATGATGACATCTGACGAGTCCTCTACCTGAGCTGCGTTCATCAAGTTGACCTTGGCGTGCTTGGGGTTATGCTTGACCACAACTGTACTTGCCGATCTCACAGGAGGAGGAGGAGGGAGACGCCTCTGATTGAAGCATTTGTTGGCATAGTGACCCTTCTGTTGGCACTTGTTGCACGTGACCTCTGAAAGCGGACGGTGATACGGAGCACTCGGTCTTGGAGCTTGAGACGTAGTCTTGTTCTGAAAGCCAGGGTTGGGTGGGTGGGAAGATCCACTGCCACCTTTGCTCTTCTGTTGATACGGCTGACGGAAAGGAGGAGGAGGAAGCCAATACTTATGCTGCTTGGCCACTTGAGTTGAGGAAGAAGGAGTAGCATCTCTGACTCGCTTCTTGGAAGCATCACACTTCAGTTGAGCAGCCTCTTGCTTCAATGCCATGTTGTAGAACTCATCGTACCTCCAGGGCTCGAAGAGAACAAGAGCTAGCTGGATTTCTTCTCTGAGACCACCCCTGAACTGGTATATCATGCTCTTCTCGTCAGGGACGTCCTGCTTAGCAAAGCGGGCGAGCTTCTGAAACAACTTATTGTAATCATAGACAGACATAGAGCCTTGCTTCAGGTTGCGGAATTCCTCACGCTTGCTTTCAACCACGCTCTGAGGAATATGATGAGCTTTGAAGTCTTGACGGAATTCATCCCAGGTAATCACACGGCCTCCTCTGGAATCTTTGTACTGCTGGAACCATTCTGCAGCTTGGTCTTTGAGTTGGAAGGAAGCGAACTTGACAAAGTCCTCAGGCTTGACGTTACTGCACTCGAAATGCTTGCATAAGTCCATGAGCCAATCGTCAGCATCAGTTGCCTCAACACAATTGCTGAAGGTCTTTGGCTGGTTAGCAAGGAACTGGTTGAGTGTATCAAAGTGATTCTGATTGTTGCCCTCGTTGCCTTGGTTGCCTTGGTTCGCTTGGTTGCGCTCTTGAAGAATTTGCATGATCAACTGTGTGTTAGCATTGGTAGCGGCCATCACAGCTTGCCATGCCTCCGGAGGAGGAGGTGGTGGCGGATCAGGATTCGGAGTCATGTGCTTTGGAGGAGCCATCCTGAAGAGGTTGACATCCATTAGCACATTGACAGATAAAATTGAAGCTGAATCCAACGGGTTGAAATTGCAACATATAGTATTCACATCCGAACAAAATGAATGAATGCATTCCAATTGAAATGGTCACATATCCATAAATTGAGAAGCCACTTAGAATTTAGGTAGAGGAATAAATCAACAATGTACAGAACAAGAACGAATACTCGGTAAAGATCACCCAATCTCAAACCAAATATCCGTGGAAGAAGAACTAGAGCTACAAGAATTCCCACCTATGAAACTCACAAACCTTTCCGGTTATGTAATCAGGTGTTGGGGATACAGGGGAAGCATAATATCTCACCCAAATCTAGCAAATCCTACATCCAGCTGTATCCATCCTTCAACACATAACCGAGAAAAACTTCGAAAACCATCTACCTCAACCTTCGAAAAGCATCCGTTATACAAGTTATGGCAATACTCCCGCCCCAGTACTGGGTGGTGTCGAGGTTAACTCACCAACAACTGCATAAAAGAGATTTTCGATGTCGGCGAACTAAACTCAGGTATTCCAGAACTGCAATGATAAAATTGTGACGACAACACCTTGGAGCTCAACTCCCCGGGACACTGCCACAACCCCTAAATGACAGGATGCACCAAGAACAATGTTCTCGTCACAAATCGATCGGAATGATTCCAAGATACCCGCGTGATCCTAATTTTTTTTAGTGAAATTTGAGAAGAGAAGAGTCAAAACTCTACGTCAGGATGCCTTACCAGAGTGATGAAGGGACTGGGGAGTAAAAAGAATTCCTAAACTCTCCGATATATAATTCCTAAATAACTCAAAACATTTTTCTAGACTCAACAACGGCTGCTAATTCGATCAAGCAGTGGGGGCTCCTAAGGTCGGGGAAGGCTCTGATACCAACTTGTAACGCCCTCGATGCGGCTATATCTCCTACGTGTCGAAGCACGACCTAGAGGCATAACCGCATTGAAAGCAATGTCGCAAGTAATGTAATCTTCACAACATCCCATGTAAATAGATAAATAAGGGGAAAGGTACATAGTTGGCTTACACTCGCCACGTCACACAAAGTACATAAATAGCATTACATCATCCAATCACTCATGGTCCGACTACGGTACCAAAATAAAAGATCAACCCAACAAGCGACATGGTCCCGATCGCCCCAACTGGGCACCACTACTGATCATCAGGGAAAGACACATAGTAACGGCGTGAGTCTTCGTCGAACTCCCACTTGAGCTCAAGCGCATCATCTGGAACGGAGTCATCAGGCCCTGCATCTGGTTTGGATGTAATTTGTGAGCCACGGGGACCCAGCAATCTCGCACCCTCGCGATCAAGACTATTTAAGCTTATAGGTTAAGGCAAGGTAATATGTGGAGCTGCAGCAAGCGACTAGCATATATGGTGGCTAACCTGTTCGCAAAAGAGAGTGAGAAGAAAAGGCAAAGCACGAACGAAGAACTAGAGAACCAACTACGGCAAACATTACTCCAACACCGTGTTCACTTCCCGGACTCCGCCAAGAAGAGACCATCACGGTAACACACCCAGTTGATTCATTTTAATTAAGTTAAGGTTCAAGTTATCTACAACCGGACATTAACAAATTCCCATCTGCCCATAACCGCGGGCACGACTTTCGAAATTTCAAATCCCTGCAGGGGAGTCCCAACTTAGCCCATGACAAGCTCTCACGGTCAACGAAGGATAAACCTTCTCCCGAGACATTCCGATCAGACTCGGTATCCCGGTTCTACAGGACACTTCGACAAAGACAAAACAAGTCCAGCAACACCGCCCGAATGTGCCGACAAATCCCGATAGGAGCTGCACATATCTCGTTCTCAGGGCACAATCAGATGAGACATCCTACGAGTAAAACCAAACCTCAAGTTGCCCCGAGGTGGCCCCGCAGTCTGCTCGGTCGGACCAACACTCAGAGGAGCACTAGCCTAGGGGGGTTTAAATAAAGATGACCCTCGGGCTCCGGAAACCCAAGGGAAAAAGAGGCTAGGTGGCAAAAGGTAACACCAAGGTTGGGCATCGCTGGAGGAGTTTTATTCAAGGCGAATTGTCAAGGGGTTCCCATTATCACCCAACCGCGTAAGGAACGCAAAATCCAGGAACATAACACCGATATGACGGAAACTAGGGCGGCAAGAGTGGAACAAAACACTAGGCAAAAGGCCGAGCCTTCCACCCTTTACCAAGTATATAGATGCATTAAGATAACAAGATAATATAGTGATATCCGAACAAGAAAATAATATTCCAACAAGGAACGTTCTCCAATCTTCACCTGCAACTAGCAACGCTATAAGAAGGGCTGAGCAAAGCGGTAACATAGCCAATCAACGGTTTGCTAGGACATGGTGGGTTAGAGGTTTGACATGGCAATTTGGGAGGCATGATAAGCAAGTGGTAGGCATCATAGCATAGGCATAGCAAAAGAGCGAGCATCTAGCAAAGCAAAGATAGAAGTGATTTCGAGGGTGTGATCATCTTGCCTGCAAAGTTGTCAGAGTTGACTGGATCCTCGAAAGCAAACTCAACGGGCTCCTCGTTAGCGAACTCGTCTCCCGGCTCTACCCAAACAAGACAAACAAGGAAAAGGAATACAATCAACCACGTGCAAATGCTCGAACAACATGATGCAAACATGGTATGCTATGAGGGATGCGATATGTGATGCATATGCAAGATTGGACAATGAATGCATGAACCTGGCCTCAACTTGGAAATCCAATAGTGCCACTGGAAAGGTGAGGTGATTTCGGTTGAAATCGGTATAAATATCACCGGAATCGGATGCACGGTTTGGAAATGGCAAGCAAAACAAATATGGCACCAGTCTGCGATAAACAACAAGTAGCCATATAAATGCAACAAGATAATTATGCTACAACACTCAAACAAGACAACAAAATACATGGAAGGGATCCACTCATGATTCTTGACAAAAAAACACTGAGCTATGGCCAATTCATCCATTAACAGGTTCAAACAAGCATGGCAAAAGTGCAATTGATAAACAGGTTTCAGACTTAGTGAAATTAACACTAGTCTGGAATTTCAGATCAGGTAGCACACTTTGGAGCATGAAATCTATATGCTACAGGAACTTAACATGGCAAAGCAAGGCATGGCATGGAGCTACTCAAAGAGCTTAACAAAAGTCCCTTAGTGACCTTGAGCCAAAAGGGATCAGAAAATACAATTGCAAGCATGTGAACATGGCAAAAACATAATCAGATCTCAGACTTAGTGAAAAACTGGAGCATGCAAATCTGTTAACGAGTACGCATGTTTACGAGCTCGATGCACTCACTACAGAGAAAGGCATGACAATCTAAGCATGCACCCATCAATAATACACATTATATAAGCTAGACATGGCAAGAACAACAACATAGCATGCACGGATCAACAACAACATCCTCGGCAAAATCGCTAACAAGTAGACAATCTGCCAGGAATTACGAAATAGCAAAAGTAGAGCTCGATTGACTCAAGCTAGGGTGCTCCATAAATGCAAACAAAGACATGGATGGATAGAGAACTACAAGATTAACAAATCATCCTTACTGATCATCCTCAAAAGAGGCACGAATCACTAGGAAACAACATGAACATATGGCATATTGATAAAAACAGATCAAGGACTTAGTGAAGCTTGTGCTAGTCACCACACACATCACAAAAATACATGGATAGCACCTTTGTAAAGATGGAAAAGCATATAACAAAACACATGTAGAGCTCAGGAGCATATCATGCACACATTAATCATGGCAAAAATGACAAATAGCTATTTGGTGCAACTGATCGGACAATTAACTCAAATAGCACTCTTCGAACAGCATTTCGGGCATCAAGATGAACTCAAATAGCACTCTGAGACGAACATTTTGATATGCTACACGCCCAAAACGGAGCTACGGATGCGGAGATATAGCATGATGAAAAATGCAATTTATGTAGGGTTTGAGGCAAAAGTCAACCGTCCAGATTTTTAGATCTGAGATCTGGCCGGGGTACTGTTCACGCGCGGATGTCGAGGTCGCTGGAGCTTCGCCGGAGACGTCGCCGTGGAGGAGGTGGAGGCCGGGGCAGCGCGGATCCGGGCGGGGAGGCGAGGAGGCGAGGCCGGTCGGCACCGGGGCGCTCGCCGGCGTCGAGGGGCGGCGGCCGGCGGGATGGGGCGGCGAGGAGGACGCCGGTCCTCGGGGCAGAGGCGGCGCCGGCGACCGGACTGCGACGGCGGCGCTCCGGGCGCGGGCGGCGGCGTGAGGTAGGAGGAGAGGCGCGGGGCGCGGGCGCCTCTGGCTCGGGCAGTGCGCAGGGAGGGCCGGCTACGGGCCGGCGGACACTGTCCGGCGCGGGCCGAACATGTCCGGTGCGTGGCGGATCTGATTTTTAGGGTTTCGGGGGGGGGGGGGGGAAGAACCGAGAATTTCGGAGGGGGTGATATTTATAGGTATAGAGGGAGCTAGGAGTGTCCAAATGAGGTGCGGTTTTCGGCCACGCGATCGTGATCGAACGCTCTAGGTGATGGAGAGGGTTTTGGTGGGTTTTGGGCCAAATTGGAGGAGTGTTGAGCTGCAACACACACGAGGCCTTCTCGGTCCCTCGGTTAACCTTTGGAGTATCAAATGAAGTCCAAATGAGACGAAACTTGACAGGCGGTCTACCGGTAGTAAACCAAGGCCACTTGGCAAGTCTCGGTCCAATCCAGAAATGTTTAACCCCCACACACGAAAAGAAGGTAGAAATGACCACCAGAGGAGATAGGAGCGCTGGAATGCAAAACGGACAACAGGGAAAATGCTCGGATGCATGAGACGAACACGTATGCAAATGCAATGCACATGATGACATGATATGAGATGCATGACAACGACAACAACACATGGAGACAAAAACCCGAACCCGAGGAAATAAAATAACTTAGCGCCATAAACGGCAAGAGTTGGAGTACATATTGGGTAAATTACATCCGGGGTGTTACAACAGCTTGTCATGGGCTAAGTTGGGACACCCCTGCAGGGATTTGAACTTTCAAAAGCTGTGCCCGCGGTTATGGGCAGATGGGAATTTGTTAATGTCTGGTTGTAGAAAACCTGAAGTTGACCTTAATTAAAATACATCAACCGCGTGTGTAACCGTGATGATCTCTTCTCGGCGGAGTCCATGAAGTGAACACGGTGTTCGAGTTATGTTTGACGTAGGTTGTTTTAGGATCACTTGTTGATCATAGTTTCTCGACCGTGCCTTTGCCTTCTCTTCTCGCTCTCATTTGCGTATGTTAGCCACCATATCTGCTAGTCGCTTGCTGCAGCTCCACATATTACCTTGCCTTACCTATAAGCTTAAATAGTCTTGATCGCGAGGGTGTGAGATTTCTGAGTCCCCGTGACTCACAGATACTTCCAAAAACAGTTTGCAGGTGCCGATGATACCGTGCAGGAGACTCAATCAAGCTCAAGGAGGAGCTCGATGAAGATCTTATCCTTTATGTTGTTCCGTTCTAGTCGATCAGTAGTGGAGCCCAGTTGGGGTCAATCGGGGATCTGTGTAGCATTTGGGGTAGTCTTCTTTTATTTTGGTTCCATAGTCGGACCTTGTGTGTA
This sequence comes from Triticum urartu, assembly GCF_003073215.2. Classification (NCBI taxonomy): domain Eukaryota; kingdom Viridiplantae; phylum Streptophyta; class Magnoliopsida; order Poales; family Poaceae; genus Triticum; species Triticum urartu. Next base: position 243,157,744 of record NC_053026.1, on the reverse strand, counting down.
TCTGGATGATGTAATGCTTTATTCATGTAATTGTGTGACGTGGCGATTGTAAGCCAACTATGTATCTTTTCCCTTGTGTATTACATGGGTTGTGTGAAGATTACCTCACTTGCGACATTTCTTTCAATGCGGTTATGCCTCTAAGTCGTGCTTCGACACGTGGGAGATATAGCCGCATCGAGGGCGTGACACGTGGCGAGTGTAAGCCAACTATGTACCTTTTCCCTTATTATCTATTTATATGGGTTGTTGTGAAGATTACCTTACTTGCGACATTGCTTTCAATGCGGTTATGCCTCTAAGTCTTGCTTCGACACGTAGGAGATATAGCCGCATCGAGGGCGTTACACCCGTCCTCTCGCTTCATCCCCGCCGTCGTCCACCTTGCTGGCGCCGCTCCTATGACCGTCTCGTCCACCGCGCCCCGCCGCCACCGTCTACTCTCCTAGATCTGCTTCCACGCCGCCGACAGCCATCGCTACCGCAGCACCGTCAAATTCTCAGCAGATGCCTACACGGCGCCGCACCTGAGGCGGTACTCTTTCGTATCTGCTCAACTTATTTATCGCAGCAAGAAAATAGATCGCCACTGCTTTACTCTGATTTCTTTCTTGGTTGCAAAGTTGCCTCTGTCCGGTTTGCACCTTCAGATCCGCCGTGGCACGCTCAACACCATACTCGCAATGCTTATGGTTTTCCCCTTTTATATTCCACACTAGTTAAATCACAGTAGACTAAATTTCAAAATTGGGTCAGTCAATTTTTCAGAGTTCGCCGGTGCGATCAAAGGGGCTCGGGTGGTTGTGGGGCCTCACCGAACGAAGAAAACTCGACGCGGGGGGGGTGGGGGGGGGGGGGGGGGGGGGGGGGGTGGCGGAGGAACACAGGCTGTGGGGGCCGGTGGTCCGGCCAGCGGCCCGTGCGGTGTTCTGTATGGGAAGAATTAGAGACGAGGAAGAAGAAGGGTTAGGAGACGTAGGATCTTCATCCAACTGCCTGAAATGGTCGAGAGACGGCTAGGAGTTGCATTCTTAATGCGCTCTGGTTCATCATGTGTGGGCACTGCGCAACCAACATTTTATTATCCAAAATCTGCTTGCTCTTCTTTACCATGTTCCTCTTCCGTTCTTCTTTAATATGTACTCTCTTCGTTCCTAAATACAAGTCTTTGTATAGATTCCACCATGGACTACATATGGAGCAAAATGAGTGAATCTACACTCTAAAATGTACCTGGATACATCTGTATGTGATCCATAGTGAAAATCTCGACCAAGACTTATATTTTGGAACGGAGGGAGTATGATAGTAGTACAGTATGTTCCTTGTACTGAAGATGAGCAGGGACATCTGCAGTGTAGAGGTCTATACGGTCGGTTGTGATGGACACTTTGAGCCTCTTTGATTTGTAGGATCTTGTAAACATAGGAATAGGATTTGTAGTGGCCTGCCCACTTGAATCCTATAAGAATAGCAAGGAAATGCGGGGAGCTGTGTCGCCTTTGAGAGTTACATTGATATTAACAGTACCGCACCTTCACTTGAAGAGAGCTGGTATCCGAAGCCTTTCTAGCCGTACCGGCAATACTAGCACATATATTCCAGCAAGTTCCACTTTGCTGATTTTACTCTGATGCTTAAGGTTTTCCCATTATGTCTACACTATGATCTGTGTAGCTGCTTTGTGTCGCACTAGCAGTAGTCCACTCTTGAAGCTAAACACTGCAATGACTTATAAAATTGGCACCAAGGCATTGAGTGTCATTCTGGATGCAATGAAACTCATACGCTCCCCACCTGTTGATTCTTGTTCAGAATATCATCCTAATGACTATTCTAACCTCGAGGAGTCAAAGGCAGATGGCCTGTCCTGTTCACCCATCAAGGTGGCTGTTCTAATTTGGCAATGTTTTATTAATTGCGGGTATCTTGCATATGTTGTCTTGCATTTCTTCTACTTTGTTGCACCGCCATCTGCTTAGTTTACTCATCATATGTGTCGAGATGCCATGCCCATCCATTATCAATACATATTCCATCTATCATCATACCATGTTTTTCCACTCAAATGCTGTTCTTGTGCATCAGACATCAAAAAGAAAGAGGGTGATTGCCGAACCTGAAGGAGCACCAGCAAAGTCCTTGAAAAATGTGGTGGTGCCGGAGAAATCAGACAACACCCCACTTATATTGGCTGTACAACCAGTGACACAAAACGTAGGACCAACTCCAGCAGACTGTACCCATACTTCATTGGCCACACCACTAGCCCCACCACACAGGACCTGCACTCCATGAAAAGGTATACCGATTTCATTTGCCATAGCACCAGCTGTACCACAGAAAAATCCCACTCCAGCAAAAAGTACAGCAAGTCCACCGGCCGAAGACCTATCCCAACTGCAGAGACGACCAATTCCCGCAGATTGGAACCCCATTCCATTTATTCCTAGGTTAAAAGACAATGCTTTCAATGTTGTTAGGGACTACGTGCATATATTCCCATCATGGGAAGATTATTGTGAAGACAAACGCCATTTTCACATCTTCCTGTCCAACTTACGTGTAAGTGCTATTATTCATGGCTATTATTTTCCTGTTTTCTGTTGATTGAACACATCAATGATTTACATTACATTGTTGTAACTAGGCGAGGGTCAATCTAGATAGTCATGACGAGCAAAGCTTGCTTGTGCTTTTCAAGGAAGCATTGCAGCAGTATCGGTGTTACCTAAGGAAATCACACTTTGATGGCAAGTCTATAAACGAATTCCTGGTGAAGTCTCCTGTGCTAAATTTAGAAGACATTGAATGGAAAAACCTTGTTATGCACTGGTCTCGTTCCCAGGATGAGGTACTGTCTATGAAATCACATGACAATTTGAACTTCTACTTTTCTGCATGTGCCTTATTGATCTTTTTTTGCAGGAAATCTACTCGAAGAAGAATTCCGGTTTGACAAGAACGACATGATATCTCAAATATGCTGCCCGCTGCTTTTCTCTTGTTAGTACCTGTTGTCCTGTATCACTATACTTGCATACATACCTGGTTCATTATGTGATAGCAGTATGCATGATAGCTTGTTTATCAATTGTTCGCTCCAAATTATCTGATCTATATGAATGGTTACATTAGTGTAGAATATATCCAATGCCAATGTTTTTTTAGCTCTGCATTGTTCTTGTAAGTACATGCTATCCTTTATCAGTGTACTTATAATGACAGGTAGTTGTTCATGTACCATCACTCTGTAGCTTATTTTCCTTTGCGCTCCATTTTCTACACATCAGATCTATATTTACTCTTACCATAAGGTTGGTACTGAAGAAGTTTAGCTGTGCATTGCTCTTGGCTGTACCTTTTGCCTGTATCGCTGCACTTACATTTATAGATCCTTGGTTATGTAGCATCACTCTTCATCTTATCTTAAATATTCTCCATTTTTTCGTATATTATCACATCTATATTTACTCTTAACAAAATGTAGAATAAAGGCAATGCTTTTGAAGAAGATTCTGTGGTAAACTTCTTGAATTACCCCCCCCCCATCAGCATGGACAAGGCCTTTATAGAGCCTGTCTTCACCAATAATGTAAGTTTATCCATCTCAAGCCTTCAAACTTTGTTGTATATATTTGGTTAGGCATGACTGCAACAGCTGTTTATTTTTGGTGTTTGCATCAAATTTCTTGTTTAAAGTTTATTATATGTAGTTCATAAACAAAAGTTCGTCCTTTCTCAATTTAAGTTTTCAGTTGTACAACCAAGTTCCTTCTTCATACCATGTAAATTAAACTATACAGAGCAAGTGATCTTCTTTTGCACTGCATGTATGCTTCTGTTCTTCATCTGTAATCCAGTGGTGTGGTGAACCTACCCACTACAGCACAATGTCATATTCTGCAATGTCTTAACTATGAAAAATGTCATATCATTCTACTATTATTTAAATCGTCTCTTTATTTGCCAATCTGAAATGGTATAAATTGACAGCACACTAACCATTGATACTTATGAGTTCTTGATCTGTAATCCAGTGGTGTCGTGAAGTTGCTAACTCCTTCACAATGTCATTTCTTGCCATGTCTTGACCTGAACAATACCATATTGTGTTAATGCAAATATAAACTGTGTCACTTTATTCGTCAGTAAGAAATGTGATGAATTGTCAGAACTGATACTTTTATGTGCAAAACCTGTCATCTATCTGCTTGTTTATCTTTCAGAGTGAGGAAGATATAAGTGTTGAACAAGCGCAGGCTCATCATCTTGCTCAGCTGCTTGCGCTGCAGCCCCCCGGCAGGGCTAACCTTTCTTGAACTCTATTGAAGTGTTGTCGGTTTTGTATATTATTTTGTCGGCGTGTTTATTTGCACTGGTGGCGATCTTTGATGCCCAGTGTATGTAATCTGCTGTCTGCTTGTGCTTTATTATCATAGTGGCAAACTTTGATGCCCAGTGGATGTAATATGCCGTAATTTCTTTATTGTATAGTATAAGTTTTTTCTTATTCACGATGCTGCAGTTATTTTACTGTATATATATCATGTCTTCACAGTAAACCGGCCAAACCGTAAAATTATGGTACATAATCGGGCCGTCATGCAATCACGATGTAGGTTGGGCCTAAAACGTGTCGATCAGCTCACGGGCCGGCAGCAGCCCGAAATGAACCCCGACCCATGATTGTGCGAATCAAATCACGAGCTTTTAACAGGCCAAAAAATTGTCTCGGTCCTTGTTTGGCCCAATCAGATATCGGCTGCGAACAGGCCGGATGCAAACCGGGCCGTAGTTAGGCCCAACTATATGACAGGCTTTTAACAGGCTGAAATTAATACAGGGCCGAAATGTTAAACGGGCCCTTAACAGGCCAAAACTAATATCAGGCCGAATTACTAAGTGGGCCTTTAGTAAGTGGGCCCAAAAGCATAGTGTCCAATTGACGGGCCGAATCTGATATGGGCCATAATTAGGCCCAAAACCTCTTAAAGGGCCGGACCTGATCTGGTCCGTAATTTGGCCCAGAACATGGTAGGCTTTTAACGGGCCGGATCTCATATGGGCCACTATTAGGCCCGGAGCGTGGCAGGCCATTAATAGACCGTATCAAATATGGGCCGACATTTGGCCCAAAACATGTCAGCCAATTAACGGGCCGGCCTACTAGGGTCCTCAAAATCTTGTGGGCCTACAGCTGGGCTGGCCCATTAATGTCAGTGAAATCTCGTGGGCCTTTAGCTGGGCCAGCCCATTATGATCCACAAGAATTTTGTGGGCCTTTACCTGGGCCGGCTTATTATGGCACACAAAAATCTTGTGGGCCTGTACCTGGGCCGGCCAATTATGGCCCGCGAAATCTTGTGGGCCTTTAGCTGGGCCAGCCCATTATGGTCCACGAAATCTCATGGGCCTTTAGCTGGGCCAGCCCATTATGGTCCACAAAATCTTGTGGGCCTTTAGTTGGGCCGGCCCATTTAAACTTGTTGGGCCGTGCCACGTGTCGACGTATCATAGGCGCCTTCTGTCCAATGAGTGGATGACATCTGTCCCGACGATGAGCCGACACGTGTTTCCTCTAGCCAATGATGATTTTACACGTGGAAAATCCCCATTGGTCGGGGCTGTTAACGGGTTATCGGATCCAAAACCCGACCCGATAGCTTAACGGCATTCCATTATGGTGGTTGCCATGTGTCGGTCACCCTTGACGAAAGCACTTCTGTGACGCGCGATTTTATCGTCATGGAAGTGGACACTTCCGTGATGATAATTTTGGTAATGTCATGGAACACTTCTACGATAGCACAGGTATGACTATCTTGATTCTGTCATAAATTTGTCATGGATGTACATGCATGACAAAAAAAGCGACCTACTGTGACAAACACGTATCATCACGGAAGTGTATTTTTTTGTAGTGCTTGGAGTGCACGTCGGGGGATCTGCGAGGAGGTCACGAGGCAGGGGGGCGTGCCCGCCCCCCTGGGCGCGCCCTCCACCCTCGTGGGCCCCTCATGGCCTCCCTGACGTACTTCTTCCTCCTATATATCTCCATATACCCTAAAACGATTGGTGAGCACAATAGATCGGGAGTTCCGCCGCCAGAAGCCTCCGTAGCCACCGAAAGCCAATCTAGACCCGTTTCGGCACCCTTACGGAGGGGGAATCCTTCTCCGGTGGCCATCTTCATCATCCCGGTGCTCTCCATGATGAGGAGGGATTAGTTCTCCCTTGGGGCTGAGGGTATGTACCAGTAGCTATGTGTTTGATCTCTCTCTCTCTCTCTCTCTCTCTCTCTCTCGTGTTCTTGAGGTGTTACGATCTTGATGTATCGCGAGCTTTGCTATTATATTTGGATCCTATGATGTTTCTTCCCCCCCTCTACTCTCTTGTAATGAATTGAGTTTCCCCTTTGAAGTTATCTTATCGGATTGAGTCTTTAAAGATTTGAAAACACTTGATGTATGTCTTGCCGTGCGTATCTGTGGTGACAATGGGATATCACGTGATTCACATGATGTATGTTTTGGTGATCAACTTGCGGGTTCCACCCATGAACCTATGCATAGGGGTTGGCACACGTTTTCGTCATGATTCTCTGGTAGAAACTTTGGGGCACTCTTTGAGGTCCTATGTGTTGGTTAAATAGATGAATCTGAGATTGTGTGATGCTTATCGTATAATCATACCCACGGATACTTGAGTTGACATTGGAGTATCTAGGTGACTGTCGGTGTCAAAACCGGCGGATCTCGGGTAGGGGGTCCCGAACTGTGCGTCTAGGCCGGATGGTAACAGGAGGCAAGGGACACGAAGTTTTACCCAGGTTCGGGCCCTCTCGATGGAGGTAAAACCCTACGTCCTGCTTGATTAATATTGATGATATGGGTAGTACAAGAGTAGATCTACCACGAGATCAGAGAGGCTAAACCCTAGAAGCTAGCCTATGGCATGATTGTTGATGTGTATGTTGTCCTACGGACTAAAACCCTCTGGTTTATATAGACACCGGATAGGGTTAGGGTTACATAGAGTCGGTTACAATGGTAGGAGATCTGAATATCCGTATCGCCAAGCTTGCCTTCCACACCATGGAAAGTCCCTTCCGGACACGGGACAAAGTCTTCAATCTTGTATCTTCATAGTCCAGGAGTCCGGCTGAAGGTATAGTTCGGCTATCCGAACACCCCCTAATCCAGGACTCCCTCAGTAGCCCCTGAACTAGGCTTCGATGACGACGAGTCCGGCGCACAAATTGTGTTCGGCATTGCAAGGCGGGTTCCTCCTCCAAGTACTTCATAGAAGATTTTGAACACAAAGATAGTGTCCGGCTCTGCAAAATAAGTTTCCACATATTGCCATAGAGAGAATAATATTTACATGAATCTAATCTACTGACGTATTCTGTAGTGTGACATCACACCATGGCCAAACTTTTATTTGAACCGTTTTACTGTCCCATCTTAGCGCGTTATGCGAGGCGGCTTCCTTGGCACGTCTTGTTAAAGCAGAGATCGTGTCCCCTTATTCCGGGATTCTCATCAATATGGGCGTGGGTAACCCAACCGCTTCTAGGACTCCTAGATTATAGGCAAGTCCAAGAGAACACGGAGAGGACGCTTGATATTCACCCTCTTTATAAAGGGGACAAGGCTCTTATTTTTCCCTCCCGTGCTCAATCGAATCCTTCCCCCACCTCAAGCTCAAATGCCCGAAGTTCAGGTCAGGTGCTCCGAACCTCCAGTCATGTCCGGATCTAGCCTTCAAGGCAGATGGGTGCCTTCCTCCGTCACGGAAGAAGACATCAAAAAGTTGAGGGAGGCCAAATATCTGACCGCCGAAATTCCGCATCGGCTGCCTCCCCGAGGGCAGGCCGTCCCTACCCCCGTACCCAACGAGAACGTCGTGTTCGTCTCCCACTTCCTTCGAGGTCCAGGCCTTGCTCTGGATCCTTTCGTCAGGGGTTTGATGTTTTATTACGGGTTAGACTTCCATGATCTAGCTCCGGACTCCTTTCTTCATATCACGACATTTATCGTCGTGTGCGAGGCCTTCCTCCGGGATACCCCTCACTTTGGCCTATCGCTCAAGACCTTTGAAGTGAAGCCGAAGATGATCGAGGGGCAACATGCAGTGTGTGGAGGTGCCTCAATACACAAGATGATGGGAGCTCCGTGGCCCAAAGGTTCCATCCCGGAGGTGTCTAAATTGTGGCAACAGGAGTGGTTCTATATCACGGCTCCTAGAAGCGCCAAGTGGGCGGCCGCCCCTATTTTCCGCTCGGGCCCTCCACCACAACTGATGTCATGGATCAGCATGGGTCTGAGCTGGGGTCCAGCCAAGGACGTGCCTATACGCAAAGCCGCATTCGAGATCTCTTCAATGGAGATTTCAGTTTGGTTACGGTAGCACAAGTTATGCTGGTTCGCGAAGTCCATCCTTGCAAACGCCGGCCCCTTCGCTTGTGGGAGTTCAATCCCGAGGGACCGCGTGTCACTCAAAATTTCCTCGGTTTGACGCACGAGGAGATGTACAAGTCATTCTTTGGACCTCAGGTAGAGTGTCCGGAAATCACCGAGGACGTGGGCCTGAGCAGTACCCGCACTGCCGAACAGGTAAGGAATCTTCCAGCCGAACATACTGTCTCTCATTTGTTACGAAGTTATTTCTGAGAGTTCTCTTTTTGATCAGGACTGGCTAGCAAAGGCAATGTTGATTTGGTGTTCGGCCCCCCTCCCTGAGGGTTTGGAAAATCCGGTCCTAGAAAAGATGCTCCAGATCGCACCTTGCCCGGAGCCCTTGAAGGAAGATACTGCGGAGAATAGTAAGGGCGGACACGGGCCCCCAACGCTGCCTATTCTAACTGAGGGAGCGGGCGTCTCCATGAAGGAAGACGACCGGAAGAGGAAAAGGACCGCGCCCGGGGATTCGGAAGCCGAAGCTTCCAAACGGGAGAAGAAGTCTCCCACCGAGGGTCCTACCTTGGGTGGTGCTGTTGCCGCACAAAGTCTGCGGGGGGATCAATTCTTCCATGAGTCGTAAGTGACCCGGAATACTTTAACAGTACAGATATGCCATCTTTTTCTTCTGAGAAAATAACCGCTGCATATATCTTAGCAGTTCAGGCCTTAGCCCCTCTCAAATGAGCTCGTCTTCGGGGGATCTTCTTCCAGAGATGATGGAGAGCGAAACGCCTCCTCCGGACTCCTCCGCTCCGGAAGCGGGCGACCCTGAAGTGTCGTCGCGGAGGGCCTCTCCGAGTCCGGTGAGGCCAGAAGATAATCCCATTGACCCCCGAAGCTCCCAATGTCCGGCTCCCGAGGAGAGCAGACAAAAGAGTCCGACACCGTCTATTGTGTGATCGGATGTTCTGTGGGAGTTGGTGGGGCGAGCGGCCATCTCAGATGAACACCATGTGCTGATGAATACGGTGATGGAGAGAATATCGTCCACCGAAAGCGGATTGCATGAAGCTTTTATGAGTCTAGTAACAGGCTTTGAGGTACGTAAAAGAATGTATGATAGTCCTGCACATGCTAGGTGTGCCCTGTGTAGATAGTAGCCCCTGAGACTCTGGTTGTCGTCGAAAATGACGACGAACAGAGGATCAAATTCCCAGGTAATAACCATACCGCCTCTATGTGCAGGTGATGGAAGCTCCGGTGGCTAGCCGGACTAGCGAGTTTGCCCATTTAGAACGCCAGTTGGATGCGGCAGACGCCGACATCGAGCTTGTTAACAAAAGGCTTGACGAGGCACATGGTAAGTGTCTTTATTTGGTAAACGTCACATAGGAAGAGCAGCATAATGCCAGTATCTTTAATATGTTGTGACTGCAGATGGAGCTGCCACTGTTGAAGCCTTGCGGGCAGAACTTGCCCGAGCCAAGGAACAAGCGAGGTTGGGTAATGCGTCTGCTTTGAAGGCGGCCGAAGAGTTGCAAGCCGAGAAGGCCGCACATGGCGAAAGCCGAGACAAGATGGCCAAGATGGCTATAGAATTAAAAGCCGCCGCTGACCGTTGCCGGGTTCTTGAAAAGGAAAACCAGGCGAAGGCATCGGACCTGGAGAAGGCTGCTGCGACGAGAAAAGACCTCCGCTCTGCTATGAGGGCAAAGAAGGAGGAGCTGCGGGAAGCCGGGGATATTGTAGCTGGGAAATCCTTTATGTTGCGGAGGAAGTTCAGAGATCCACGGTATGCCCCTCTGGATCGGCTATGGAGCTCGGAGGATGTGTATATGGATTTGGCGGCGAGCGCTACCGATGCGGCCAAGTACTTCTAGGGTCAAACGGACCATGGAGTAGACAAACTATTTTGGAGACAAGTCCATACTCCCGAGCGTCCACTTTCATTGACTGACCAATTAGCCGAATGGGCCGAACTAAATAGGTTGTCCGGACTTGCCATGAGGTTCGTTGTGGATCAGCCATGGCCGGAAAGGTCGAAACCGAACAGCTATTTCAGCTTGGTGCAGCAGTTCCTCGACGTGGTGCCGCACATTAATGCGATGAAGAGGTCGGCGTGCATAGAGGGCGCACGGATGGCCTTTGCCCGTGTCAAGGCATACTGGGCGGAGATGGATGCTACCAATGTTGCAGCGCGGGATTCGGCCATAGGTCAAAAGGCTGCTGAGCACTACTTTGAAGAAGTTCTTAAGGGTGCCCGTTTGATAGAGACCCAGTGCTCAAAAAATGTTATGTTTGAGTGATATGTAATCTCATTGTAAGCGAAATGCTTTTATAAATTTTCATAAGGCTACTTTTTATACTTTTGCCTGAAAGTATTGTGATGCCTCCTGGGCGGCCGTTTATGTATACATGTGTATAACCTGAAAGATTGCAGTCGTCGGCTTCAACCCCCACGCATATAATGCGGAGGTGTTCGCAGAAACACGTGTTCACACTTAACCCAACGTCTTGGTCCTATTAAGGAGGTGATAGCGGAGCGAGTGAGGCAACCGGACTATAATGCTTTAACACTTTCACTTAGCCATAGGAGTTTGACAGTGGGGCTACTAGATAGCCCCTGGTGGCTCCGCACTCTCCCGATCCCGGGGTGCGTATATGCCTGGCCGGAAAGCGGCCCTTCGTTAAGGCGGGGGAATTCTAACATTCCCATGGGTCATCGAGTGGTTGACCAGTCTCGCGCTAGATCATGACAGTCAGTTTTTGGCTTTCTCTACTGAGGTGCTCGTCCGGATGAACCAGGGCACAATCGCAGTAGTTCTCCCGGTGCTACCTTAGCCGGTAAATAGGAACGTAAGGCACCAAAACACAGGAGCCGGGCAAACCCAACATTTGACCAAAGACAATGATTCGGAGCTGATGCATATAGGGCTAAACTCGCGACGCCGAACACTCCCTAAGGTATTCGGTCTTTGTGGTATAAACCGGGCCTAAATAATGGCCTTCGTAAGAAGCCCCTTATGTCCAGGTACGTGCATTGGTCTGGCGTGGCCACATGCCAAGACGTCAGCATCCTTCTCAACGGTGGATATGTATCAACAAGAGATAGTAAAAAAGGTTTACGCAGGGTCTTAATCTAAAAATAATCCTTGGAGCGGGTCCCCGCTACACGTCTGCGCCTGTGTCTTCGTTGTGCCATATCCTGGACGGGTGTGGCACGATGATCATCTGTAAAAGAGAGGAATTTAGGTGAAAAAGTTGTCATGCAAAAAGATAGTTTTTAAAGAAACCATGTATAATTGAAGATGATAAGAAATTGCCACTTGTCTGCGCGCGTTGAGCCCCTTGTATTGGCAAATAGGGGTGTGATCACTTATTAGGTGTAAATAGCGGCGCCGGACTCGATCGCTGGTCCGGACGCCTTTAATGTTCAGCTGCCAAGGCAGCCTCACTCTCTTCGGCGCGCAGAGAGCGCTTGATATCTTCGTGCACTGTAATGATGCCACGTGGACCAGGCATCTTGAGTGTGAGGGAGGCGTAGTGTGGTATTGCATTAAAGCGAGCGAAAGCTTCGCATCCGAGCAGTGCTTGATAGCCACTTTGAAATGGAGCGATGTGGAAAGTTAAATGCTCGCGACGGAAGTTATCGGGGGAGCCGAATGTAACTTGTAATGAGAGGGAGCCCGTACAACGAGCCCCTGGGCTTGGCGTTACTCCTTTAAAGGTAGTATTGCTATGACGAATTTGTGTTGGGTCTAACCCCATCCCGCGGATTGTATCCTGATATATTAGGTTTAGGCTACTGCCACCGTCCATCAAGACTTGTGTGAAGTGAGATCCGTCAATTACTGGGTCTAATACCGGGGCAGCCCATCCTGCGTGCCGGATACTTGCTGAGTAATCGTGATGGTCGAAAGTGATCAGTTGAGATGACCAGTGGCAGGACTTCGCGGTGACAGGCACTTGGGTATGTTTTCCTGGAAGTGCCGTGTTGTTTTTTCCCCTGATCACATGTAACACGTTTACTGTTTTGACTTATGGTGGAAATTTCTTTTGTTCCGTCGTGTCTTGTTTGGGAGGCTCGTCCTCGTCTTCACTTGGTGTATCCTCCCCCTTGTGTACGGCGTTGAGCTTGCCGGACTCTTGAAGACCCAACATTCTCTATGGGTATGATTAGCGGGTTTACCAGGGGTACTATGGATCTGGCATACTTGGTCCAGGATTTTGTTGAGGCTGGACAGTTCGTCCCTGGTGCCTTTAGGGGGCGGCTTTTGACCTGGCCGAGAGCTTTTGAATCCGGCATTTACTGTCGTGCCCTTCGTGCTATCTTCTTTAATCCGGCGTTTGCTATTGCTGTTGCGCCGTGATTTCCCCTTTCCATCTCTAACTTCGGATGTACTGGGGTAGCTGGTGCTGCATCTGGCTAGCCAGCTGTCCTCACCCACGCAAAAGCGGGTTATGAGGTTTGTCAATGCGGCCATCATTCTCGGCTTATTTTGGCCGAGGTGTCTGGCGAGCCATTCGTCGCGGACGCTATTCTTGAAAGCTGCCAAGGCTTCGGCGTCCGGACAGTCGACGATCTGGTTCTTTTTAGTAAGAAACCTGTTCCAAAGCTTTCGGGCTGACTCTCCGGGCTGTTGAGTTATATGACTCAAATCGTCCGCATCCGGAGGTCGGACATAAGTCCCTTGAAAATTTGCCCAAAAGGCGTCTTCGAGCTCTTCCCAACTTCCAATGGAGCTTTCGGGGAGGCCTTTGAGCCAGTGATGAGTTGGCCCTTTGAGCTTGAGGGGTAAGTACTTGATGGCGTGGAGATCGTCTCCTCGAGCCATATGGATGTGAAGGATGTAGTCCTCAATCTAGACTCCGGGGTCTGTTGTTCCGTCGTATGCCTCTATGTTTACGGGTTTGAATCCCTCTGCAAATTCATGGTCTAGCACCTCATCGGTGAAACACAGGGGGTGTGCGGCACCCCTGTAGCTGGGTGTACCGCGTTGTTCGGATGTTTGTTGTGTTGCGTTGTATGCTGGGGCGCGCTTGCGTGGTCCATAGATGGATCTTGTTGCACCGTCCTTTGGGTGCGAGCCCTCGCATGGGTCGCGTATTGTATTGTGAGTGGCGTTGTATGCCGCTCTGTGTTGGTAGAGTGGTCTATCCGACCAGGTGGCTACTTTGATATTTTGTTGTGGAGGTTCTGAGGCCTCCTCATCGAATTCGGGCAGCAGCTTCCGCTTTGGGTAGCTCTTGGAGGGGCGATTGTCGCCGTACCTTGCTGCTGTGCTGAGTATTTTACTCCATCTGTATTGGAGTGTGTCTTGCGCGGCCTTGAGCCTTTGCTTCTGTTTTTTCAGGCTCCTGGCGGTGGCAACAAGCCTTTTACGGGCAGTCTGCTGCTCCAGGTGTCTGTCCGGCGTTATGTCGTCCGGGCCATTATCCTTGGTAGGATTTGTTTGTTCGGTTTGATTATCCGGATTGCCGTTGTCCGGTAGCGGTTCGCCCTGCTCCAACGCTGGGTCTGTGTGATCGCTATTTCTGTAGAGGCAGGATTTGGGGCGGCGCTTGCGTCGCCGCTTTAACTGCTTTTCAAGGGAACAAGCCTTTGATGCGTCCTTCCGTTCCTCGTCGTCATGTTTTGGTGCGTCCACCATGTATACGCCATATGACGAGGTGGCGTTCCAGGGCCCAATGGGCGCTGGTTCCTCAACGTCTCCTTCATCGGCGTCCATACCGTCGATGTCTTCGGAGTCGAAGTCGAGCATGTCGGTTAAGTCGTCGACAGTGGCTACAAAGTGGGTGGTGGGTGGGCTTTGAATTTCTTCATCGTCCAAATCCCAACCTTGCTGGCCGTAGTCCGGCCAGGGCTCTCCTGATAAAGGGAGAGACTTCAGTGACTTCAGAATATCGCCAAAAGGCGAGTGCTGAAAGATGTCCGCGGCAGTAAACTTCATGATCGGCGCCCAATCGGATTCGATTGGCCGGGGCGCGGAGGGTTCGGAGTCCGGAAAGGAGTCCGGCTCCTTGGAGTCACGAGTCTCGCGGAGTGCGGGGCTGGTGTTTGGCTCAATCGCCGTTGGGATCGCAGCCCCCGAGGAGGCGTCTAACCGCCCATCCTCGATCAGCGTAGTTGGCTCCGAATTAAGGATCAGAGCCGATGCGGGTGCGGCCTCCAGGGCACTGTTTGGCGGCAGAGCTAGATCATGCTCGTCGGGACAGTGCGGCACGCTCGGCAGTGGCTCGAATCCGTCGAGGATCAAGTCCCCGCGGATGTCAGCTGTGTAGTTTAAACTTCCAAATCTGACCTGACGGTCAGGGGCGTAGCTTTCGATCTGCTCCAGACGGCCAAGCGAATTGGCCCGTAGTGCGAAGCCGCCGAAGACGAAGATCTGTCCGGGGAGGAAGGTCTCACCCTAGACTGCATCGCTATCGATGATCGTAGGAGCCATCGAGCCTGACGGCGACGACACAGAGGAACTCTCAATGAAAGCACCAATGTCGGTGTAAAAACCGGCGGATCTCGGGTAGGGGGTCCCGAACTGTGCGTCTAGGCCGGATGGTAACAGGAGGCAAGGGACACGAAGTTTTACCCAGGTTCGGGCCCTCTCGATGGAGGTAAAACCCTACATCCTTCTTGATTAATATTGATGATATGGGTAGTACAAGAGTAGATCTACCACGAGATCAGAGAGGCTAAACCCTAGAAGCTAGCCTATGGTATGATTGTTGATGTGTATGTTGTCCTACGGACTAAAACCCTCCGGTTTATATAGATACCAAATAGGGTTAGGGTTACATAGAGTCGGTTACAATGGTAGGAGATCTGAATATCCGTATCGCCAAGCTTGCCTTCCACGCCAAGGAAAGTCCCTTCCGGACACGGGACAAAGTCTTCAATCTTGTATCTTCATAGTCCAGGAGTCCGGCTGAAGGTATAGTTCGGCTATCCGAACACCCCCTAATCCAGGACTCCCTCAGTGACATTAGGGTTTTGCTTGATTTGTGTCTTAAGGTGTTATTCTAGTACGAACTCTAGGGCTGTTTGTGACACTTATAGGAATAGCCCAACGGATTGATTGGAAAGAATAACTTTGAGGTGGTTTCGTACCCTACCATAATCTCTTCGTTCATTCTCCGCTATTAGTGACTTTGGAGTGACTCTTTTTTGCATGTTGAGGGATAGTTATGTGATCCAATTATGTTATTATTGTTGAGAGGACTTGCACTAGTGAAAGTATGAACCCTAGGCCTTGTTTCCTATCATTGTAATACCGTTTACGCTCACTTTTACAATTAGTTGCCTTGCTGTTTTTATAATTTCAGATTACAAATACTTTTATCTACCATCCATATTGCACTTGTATCACCATCTCTTCGCCGAACTAGTGCACCTATACAATTTACTATTGTATTGAGTGTGTTGGGGACACAAGAGACTCTTTGTTATTTGGTTGCAGGGTTGCTTGAGAGAGACCATCTTCATCCTACGCCTCCTATGGATTGATAAATCTTAGGTCATCCACTTGAGGGAAATTTTCTATTGTCCTACAAACCTCTGCACTTGGAGGCCCAACAATGTCTACAAGAAGAAGGTTGTGTAGTAGACATCAACGAGACAAGGAGCCGGCTGCCAGCCACAGCCGGACACACATCACCATCGAGCGCAACCAAGACGGCCGCCCTCGTGCAGTGGAACGACTAGGCGGCTACCAGCCTCCCCAACGCAGAGAAAAGCGCGTGTGTCCGCCGCCTGTCTATCATCCGAGTCTTGGAGGCCGGCTTGGACCCCGAGAAGGAATCAGAGAGAATGATGCCCGCCACCGGATCGATCGTCTCAACCGATCCCTGGCGCTAGATGAAGAAGACGCGCTGGGCCTGCCTGGCTTTGGCCCCCGCATCAGAGATGAGCCCTTCCCCAAAGGGTTCACGCTCCCAAGAGATACGCCCAAGTATACCGGATCCGTGAAACCGGAGGACTGGCTGGTCGACTACTCCATAGCCGTCAGCATTGCAAACGGCAACAAGCGTGTTGCCGTGAAGTACGTTCCACTCATGCTCCAGGGAACCGCCCGGACATGGTTGAACAGCCTGAAGCCCTGTAGCATCAACAGCTGGGTAGATTTCACTGAGGCCTTCGTCCGCAACTTCACCAGCATGTATAAGCGGCTGCCCAAGCCTCGCCAGCTCTCCTTGTGCATCCAAGGCCCCAACGAATCGACTCGCGACTACCTCACGCGTTGGGCCGAGCTATGCAACTCTTGCGAGGGCGTGCACGAGGTGCAGGCCATCGAGTACTTCATGACCGGGTGCAGAGAAGGCACTTTGCTCAAACACCGGCTCCTCTATGACGAGCAGACGAGCCTCGACAAGCTGCTAATCATATCAGACAAGTATGCCACGGCCGATTCCTCCATGAAGATGGAGATTTAGGTTGTTGCATCTGGCAAGGTGGCTCCTCAGGCTCCTCAGACCCCGGATGGCGATACCATTCGGCGCCAGCAGCAAAGCGACAACAAGCGAAAAGCCCCTATGCCAGCTTCCACCAGCCGGCAGGTGGCTGCAGTCGAAGAACGGTAGCCGGAAGGGCAGCCTCTTCCCAAGCGCCAAAAGGGCGGCAAGCCCAACTGGTTACCCGCCTTCTCCTATGAGCAGACTCTTGATGCTCCCTGCAAGTTCCACAGCGGAGCGAAGCTGCCCAACCACACCACCCGGAAGTGTCATTGGCTCACACGAATCTCCAAGGGCGAAGGGCTGCAACAACCGCCGCCTGCTGGCCAGCCGCCTCCGTTTCCTCAGCAGCCGACGGCCCATCCAGCAATCAACGCCGTTCAAGATCAATTCCCTAAAGAACATGGAGCATATGTTGTTTTCACCAGTGTGGCCAATGACAGGTGCAGCCGGCGCCGACAGTCTCGTGAGGTGAATGTCGTGGCCATTGAAGCTCCAGAGTTCATGCACTCGTCATAGAGGCCAATCAGTTGGAGCCGGGCTGATCACCCGGAAGTAATGCCTTCTCCGAGGTCTTACGCTTTGGTGTTGGAGGCCACCTTTGCCACGGAGAGGCGAGCTGCTCGTTTCTCCCGAATCTTGATAGATGGCGGCAGCAACATCAACATCCTGTACCATGCAGAAGTTGAAGATCAAACCCAAGCATCTCCTGCCCAGTCGGACTATCTTCCATGGCATAGTTTGTGGCCTTTCTCACTCACCAATCAGCAAGATCCAGATAGATGTCCTCGTCGGGGATAAAGACTATTTTCGCTGAGAGCCCATCTGGTTTGAGGTGGTCAACTTGGAAAGCCCGTACCACACACTGCTTGGCCGACCTTCTTTAGCCAAGTTCATGGCGGTGCCACATTATGCCTACCTCAAGATGAAGATGTCGAGTGCCAAGGGAGTCATTACCATCTCCGGAGATTATCAGAAGTCGTCCGATTGTGCGGCCGCCAGCAGCCGGCTGGCCAAGTCCCTTGTGATCGCTGCCGAGAAGCGGCTCCTTGGCCAGGTTGTGGCCATGGCCGGCAAGCGGCCGGACATGTCTCATGATCCCAAGGAGGCAGAAGCTGAAGGATCCTTCAAGCCGGTCAAGGAGACAAAGAAGATACCATTGGACCCAGAGCACTCGGAGAGGTACGCTGTCATAGGCGCAAACCTTGACAGCAAATAGGAAAGCGAGCTCGTCGATTTCCTCCGTGAGAATCGGGACATCTTCGCATGGTCTCCCAAAGACATGACGGGTGTTCCGACGGATTTCGCCGAGCACAAGCTACACGTCAGAGAAGATGCCAAGCCAGTCAAGCAACCCCTCTGCCGACTGTCGGAGGACAAAAGAAGAATCGTTGGGGAAGAGATCGCCCGTCTATTGGCAGTCGGCTTCATCATGGAAGTTTTCTTCCCAGAATGGCTTGCCAATCTAGTCCTTGTACTGAAGAAGAATAACAAATGGCGCATATGCATTGACTACACCAGCCTCAACAAGGCCTGCCCAAAGGATCCGTTTGCTCTACCACGGATAGACCAAGTGATAGACTCCACAGCCGGATGCGAGCTGTTGAGTTTTTTGGATGCCTACTCAGGATATCACCAGATCAAGTTGAACCCGGCAGACTGTCTGAAGACCGCATTCATCACACCATTTGGATCCTTTTGCTACCTGACTATGACATTCGGCCTAAGAAATGCCGGTGCCACTTTTCAGCGTTGCATGCAGAAGTGCCTCCTCAAGCAACTCGGCAGAAATGCCCACGTCTACATAGATGATATCGTGGTGAAGACGGAGAAGTGCAACACACTCCTCGAAGATCTCAAGGAAACCTTTGAAAATCTACGCCGATTTCAAATCAAGCTCAACCCGGAAAAGTGTGTGTTCGGAGTACCAGCCGGCCAGCTCCTTGGCTTCCTGGTCTCAGAATGCAGCATTGAGTGCAACCCTGTGAAGATCAAAGCCATCGAGAGGATGGAGAAGCCCACCCGACTGCGATACGTCTAGAAATTCACGGGCTGCTTGGCGTCCATCAGCCGGTTCATCAGTCGGCTGGGCGAGAAGGCTCTTCCCCTGTACCAGCTCATGAAGAAGACCACTCACTTCGAGTGGAACGACCAGCCGGATGACGCTTTTCTCCAGCTGAAGAAGATGTTGACCATGCCGCCTGTCCTGGCGGCTCCGACTGCTAAAGAGCCCATGTACCTTTACATCGCCGCCACCAGCCGGGTGGTTAGCACAGTCATAGTTGTGGAGCGCAAGGAAGACAGCAAGGCATTACCAATCTAGAGGCCGGCGTATTACCTAGGTGAACAGTTGTCCGACTCCAAGCAGAACTACCCCCACTATCAGAAGATGTGCTACGACGTGCATTTCGCCGCCAAGAAGCTGAAGCCATACTTTCAGGAGCATCCAATCACTGTTGTCTGCACCGCCCCACTCGCTGAGATCATTGGCGACAAAGATGCTTCTGGTTGAGTGGCCAAATGGGCCATCAAGTTGGCCCCCTACACCATCTACTACCAGCCTCGCACCGCCATCAAGTCCCAAGAACTGGCCGATTTCCTCGTCGACAGGGCCAAGACCCAGTACCTGCCGCCAGCGCCAGACTCCACCCATTGGCGGATGCATTTTGATGGTTCAAAGATGCGCACTGGTTTGGGAGCCGACATCTTCCTCACCTCTCCCAAAGGCGACAAGCTCAAGTACACATTGCAAATCCACTTTGCCGCCTCCAACAATGTGGCTGAGTATGAAGCACTAATACACGGCCTCTGGGTTGGCCAAGGAAATCAGCATCCGCCGGATCCTATGCTATGGCGACTTCGACTTGGTAGTCCAGCAGTCTTCTAGTGACTGGGACGCTAAGGATGTAAATATGGCAAGCTACCGTTTTTTGTCCAGCAACTCGGTGGATACTTCGAGGGGTGCGAGTTCCTTCATGTGCCAAGAGCCGACAATGAGCAAGCAGATGCCTTGGCACGAATCGGCTCCACCCGGCAAGCAATACCAGCTGGTATCTCACTTCAGCGCCTCCTCAAGCCGTCGATCAAGCCCTCTCCGGAGTCTGAGTCCATCTTTGTGCCGGCTCCTCCCGAGGCCGACGAATCCGACTCTAGGGTTGCGGCAGCCGGCTCACGGACCTCGGCAGTTCGCGCAGGTACCGTGACAGTCGCACCCGGCCCAGAAACTTCACAACCCGGCCTGGGGACTGCAACAGTCGGCCCGACGACCTCACCAAGCGGCTCGGGGACTGCAGCAGTCGCACCCAGCCCGGGGACTTTAGGACGCAGACCGGGGGCTGCCGAAGTCGGCCTGGGGACTTCATCGACACAGCAAGCGGTAGCCGACTCCAACCCGCCGCCTCCCAACCCAACCACCCTCGTGCAAGTTGCAGTTCTGGCAGTCGAAGAAATAGGAGCACCTTCATGGGCACAACCCATCCTCAACTTTCTGGTGAACAAAGAGCTGCCGACTGATGAGATCTTAGCCCGACAAGTGCAACGTCGGGCAGCAACATACACCATTGTCAACAGAGAACTTGTGAGGTGCAGTGTCACTGGTGTGTACCAGCGCTGCGTGGAACGGAAGAAAGGCCAAGCAATCCTCAAATACATCCACCAAGGCGAGTGCGGACACCACGCGGCTTCCAGATCACTCGTGGCCAAAGCTTTCCGCCACGGTTTCTTCTGGCCGACTGCCTTGGAGGATGCCAAGGATCTAGTCAAGCATTGCAAGGGGTGTCAGAAGTTTAGCTCGCAGCAACATCTGCCGGCTTCTGCACTCAAGACCATTCCCTTGGCATAGCCTTTTGCCATTTGGGGCTTGGATATGGTGGACAAATTCACCAAGTCGATAGAAGCGAAGCCAATCGAGAAGTTGAATGGTCCGACTGCCGTGACTTCCATTGCAGATATCACCACTCGGTATGGAGTACCATGCAGTATCATCACGGATAATGGCACAAATTTTGCCAAAGGAGCCTTGGCTCGTTTCTGCGCAATGCCAGGCATCCGACTGGATCTAGCGTCCGTTGCCCATCCGCAGTCAAAGGGCCAAGTTGAGCGAGCAAACGGCCTCATTCTTTCTGGCGTCAAGCCCCGACTGGTCGAGCCTCTGGAGCGGTCGGCCGGCTGTTGGATTGATGAGCTGTCGGCCATCCTCTGGAGCCTGCGCACAACTCCAAACAAGTCAATCGGCTTCACGCCTTTCTTCCTCGTCTACAGTGCCGAAACCATCATCCCGATGGACACTGAGTTCGACTCACCTCGCGTCACCATGTACACCAAGGTGGAAGCAAAAGAAGCGCGAGAAGACGGCGTCGATCTATTGGAGGAGGGCCGGCTGTTAGCACTTAGCTTGTCTGCCATCTACCAGCAGAGTCTACGCCACTACTACAACCGGAAGGTCAAGCCAAGATCTTTCCAGGAGGGAGACCTTGTGCTCCGACTGATCCAGCGAACGGCCGGCCAGCACAAGCTCTCGGCACCTTGGGAAGGCTCATTCATCGTTAGCAAAGTTTTGGGCAACGACTCCTACTACCTGATCGATGCTCAGAAGCCCAAAGCACGCAAGAGAGACGACTCTGGCAAAGAGACAGAGCGGCCGTGGAATGCAAACCTCCTTCGAAGATTTTACAGTTGATGCAGTATGTACCATGCTATCTTTTGTATTAAGTACGAAGACTCCGGGTCCCCTGAGAAGAGATCGGCGACTACCCTCTTTTCTACATATGATAAGTATTATGCCTATGAATGTGTTATTTCATTATTTCGCCTAGCACCGGGTTCGACCAGTCGGCCCGGGGGCTCGCCGCCTTGTACTATGTGGAGCTTCCTGTAGTCGGACAAGTAGTGTGTTGGCACCTAAGCCTTCTCTTGCTAGAAGCCGCAGCTCACAGAGCGACTGTCCGGTGGGCAGGAGTTACGGGCAGGAAAGGGTGTCCACATGAAAAATGGCTAAGGACCCCAAGTATACACATAGTTCAGGCCCGCTCCCCACCTCATTGACCGGCTGCTGAAGCAGCCGGCCTGCCGGCCTCTACTTAACTTGCTAACGCTCTAGTCGGCTAAGTACTTGCCCTCCCGAAAGCAGCTAAGTACTTGACCAAGCAACAGTCCGCAGAGCGGCTGTTTGGCTAGAAAGACGACATCCAAGGGAGGACGGCAAAGGAAAAAAGGCCAATAAGCAGAAAGCAAGAAAAGTCAGAACTCGGCAAAAGCACAACTTTTGTGAAAGCATATTTACATGTCAAAAGGCCCTTGTCCAGCATTCAACAGAGTTTGAAATACACCCCGTGGGTGGAATTGTGCAAATTTAACAAAGTTTGTCGAAACTGATAAAACAGGGAAAATAAATATAAGTTGGCAGCCTAGGGAGCTGCAGAGGGGTCCGGCTGGCTGGCGGAGTCGGTGGTGCCGGTTGGTGGAGTGGATGGCTGGTCAGTCTCTACTTAGTCGCCTCCAGCCGCAGTCGGCGCGCTTGAGTGCGGCTCGTTGTTCGAGGCATGATCAAGTTGGGGCTGGCTGTCCGCTCTGACCTCTGGTGCATCTTCTTCGCCTTCATTGTCCTCCTCGTCTTCTCCCTCGTCGCTGGAGTTGATCATCTCGGCCGAGTCCTCGTCATCCTCCGGGTTCAGCCCGAACCACTCCGATGGCGCCTCGGCACCATTCTCAGCCAGCTCAGGAACGAAGAGGCCGATGTCGGTGTACTCGGCGATCGCCGCTGCCCGTCTGACAATGTCGTGCTCCACCGCCACCAGCTCCTCTTGGGCCTCCTGCCGAAACGTGGTCAACTGGGCTAGATTTAGCCCAGGATACCACGCCTTGACAAACTCCAAGGCCCGGCGCTCTCCATCCCGGGCCGAGGAACCCTTCCAAGCCTCGAGACGGCCGGCCGCCACTGATACGTCTCCGTCGTATCTATAATTTTTGATTGTTCCATGCCAATATTTTGCAACTTTCATATACTTTTGGCAACTTTTTATACTATTTTTGGGACTAACATATTGATCCAGTGCCCAGTGCCAGTTCCTGTTTGTTGCATGTTTTTTGTTTCGTAGAATATCCATATCAAACGGAGTCCAAACGGGATAAAAATGGACGGAGATACTTTTTGGAATATTTGGAAAAACTGGAGGAAAAATCAACGCGAACCAGTGTCCGAGGTGGGCACGAGGTAGGGGGGCGCCCCCCTAGGGCGCGCCCCTGACCCTCGTGGCCCACCTGTAAGGCGGTTGCCGCTCTTCTTTTGCCGCAAGAAAGCTAATTTTCGGAAAAAAATCACGGCGAAGGTTTCAGGCCAATCGGAGTTACGTATCTCCATATATATACGAAACGGTGAAACAGAGACAGAAGAGAACGCAGAAACAGAGAGAGACAGAGAGACAGATCCAATCTCGGAGGGGCTCTCGCCCCTCCTGTGCTATGGAGGCCATGGACCAGAGGGGAAACCCTTCTCCCATCTAGGGAGAAGGTCAAGGAAGAAGAAGAAGGAGGGGTTCTCTCCCCCTTGCTTCCGGTGGCGCCGGAACGCCACTGGGGGCCATCATCATCACCGCGATGTACACCAACACCTCCGCCATCTTCACCAACATCTCCATCACCTTCCCCCTCTATCTACAGCGGTCCACTCTCCCGCAACCCACTTTACACTCTACTTGAACATGGTGCTTTATGCTTCATATTATTATCCAATGATGTGTTGCCATCCTATAATGCTTGAGTAGATTTTCGTTGTCCTATCGGTAGTTGATAAATTGCTATGATTGATTTAATTTTCTTGTGGGTTATGTTGCTGTCCTTTGGTTCCCATCATATGATTCCGCGCATGGATCACACCCTAGGGTTAGTTGTATGTTGATAGGACTATGTATTGGAGGGCAAGAGTGACATAAGCTTCAACCTAGCATAGAAATTGATGCATACGGGATTGAAGGGGGACCAATATATCTTAATGCTATGGTTGGGTTTTACCTTAATGAACGTTAGTAGTTGCGGATGCTTGCTAATAGTTCCAATCATAAGTGCATAGAATTCCAAGTCAGGGATGACATGCTAGCAGTGGCCTCTCCCACATAATACTTGCTATCGGTCTAGTAAAGTAGTCAATTGCCTAGGGGCAATTTCGCAACTCCTACCACCACTTTTCCACACTCGCTATATTTACTTTATTGTTTCTTTATCTAAACAGCCCCTACTTTTTATTTACGTACTCTTTATTATCTTGCAAACCTATCCAACAACACCTACAAAGTACTTCTAGTTTCATACTTGTTCTAGGTAAAGCGAACGTCAAGCGTGCGTAGAGTTGAATCGGTGGTCGATAGAACTTGATGGAATATTTTTCTACCTTTAGCTCCTTGTTGGGTTCGACACTCTTACTTATCGAAAACTGTTGCGATCCCCTATACTTGTGGGTTATCAGACCTTTTTCTGGCGCCGTTGCCAGGGAGCAATAGCGTGGGGTGAATATTCTCGTGTGTGCTTGTTCGCTTTATCACTAAGTAATTTTTATTTGTTGTTCTTAGTTGTTTTCTATCTTTAGTTATGGGTAGGAAACGCAAAATACCAAAAAATTAGTTGTACCTACTAAACCAATGGTTGAAGAACCACTCAAAATCTATCACACTACTGAAGCTTATTACTTGGATCATCTTCGATCCCTTTGTGCTCGTGCTGAAACCCCAACTAGCTTAGTTGAGGGCAAATCTTTAGATGAGCATTCTTGTTATGTGCGACACCGAATATCTGAAAAAGGGAAAATTTTACTGGATCAAATTCGTCGTTTGCAATGCTATGCTTGGAATTTATGTGAAATAAATGATTTTACTTGTTGTTCTAAAAACCCTAAGAAACACCTTCCTTATCAATGTGAGTTTAGTGATAATGGAATCGTATCTTCGTATGCTAAGGGTGTTTATAATTACTATGATGTTCAACAAATTGAAGAATTTGTTGCTTTTAAGGGTGCTTATGAAATTGCTTCTTTGATTGAAAAGTATGATGCTACTCTTTACAAATCTGAAAATTTTGCCATACTTAAATATTTCTATGATAATTATGCTTCTAATGCCTATGTTGAACCATATATTGAGTACTACTCCGATGTCCAAGAAGAGACTAATATTTTGCAGGAGTCTATGGAAGAAGAAATTGATGAAACTGTGAGCTCATTGGATGAAAAAGATGATGAGGAGAGCGAAGAACAAAAGGAGGAAGAGCGGATTAGCTACCAGTGCCCACCTTCTAATGAGAGTAACTCTTCAACTCATACATTGTTTAATTTCCCTTCATGCTTACCGGAGGATGATTGCTATGATGATTGTTATGATCCCGTTGATTCTCTTGAAATATGCCTTTTTGATGATGCTTGCTATGCTTGTGGCCAAGATGCTAATATGAATTATGCTTATGGAGATGAACTTGCTATAGTTCCTTATGTTAAACATGAAATTGTTGCTATTGCACCCACACATGATAGTCCTATTATCTTTTTGAATTCTCCAAACTACACTATATCGGAGAAGTTTGCTCTTATTAAGGAATATATTGATGGGTTGCCTTTTACCGTTGCATATGATGATTTTGATGAATATAATATGCATGTGCTTTCTGATCCTACTTGCAATTATTATGAGAGAGGAACTATATCTCCACCTCTCTATGTTTCCAATACGATAAAATTGCAAGAAACTGTTCATACTATGCATTGGCCTTTACTTTGTGTGCATGAATTGTTCTTTTATGACATGCCAATGCATAGGAAGAGAGTTAGACTTTTTCATTACATGATATATGTTACCTTATGCTCACCACTAAATTACAAATCATTGTTAATTAAAATTGGCTTTGATATACCTTGGGATCCGGGTGGATCCATTACTTGAGCCCTATATGCCTAGCTTAATGGCTTTAAAGAAAGCGCTGCCAGGGAGACAACCCGGAAGTTTTATAGAGTCATTTATTTCTTTTGTGTGCTTTTATAAAGTTTATAAATAAAAATAATGTGCCAAGGTCTGCCTTTAGGATGTTTACATTTGCTTGATGGTTTGTACGGTGCAGGACAGAAACTTTGGCTGTAGTGCACGATTTTACATTTTTTGCTGGAATGTCAAATGGTTCTGATTCTTTTTGCACCGTCTTACCATACAAATTTTTTATTTTTCCTAATTTTGGTAGAATATTTCAAGTATCATAAGTATGGTGAATGTTCAGATTATTACAGACTGTTCAGTTTTAGACATATTCTGTTTTTGATGCATGGGTTGCTTGTTTTGATGAAACTATCAATTTATATTAGTGGATTAAGCCATGAAAAAGTTATATTACAGTAGACACAATGCAAAAACAAAATATGAATTGGTTTGCAATAGTACTTACAGTAGTGATTTGCTTTATTATACTAACGGATCTTACCGAGTTTTTTGTTGAAGTATTGTGTGGATGAAGTGTTCGATGATCGAGAAGGTCTCGATGTGAGAAGAAGGAAGAGAGGCAAGAGCTCAAGCTTGGGGATGCCCGAGGCACCACAAGTAAATATTCAAGGAGACTCAAGAGTCTAAGCTTGTGGATGCCCCGGAAGGCATCCCCTCTTTCTTCAACAAGTATCGGTATGTTTTCGGATTCGTTTCGTTCATGCGATATGTGCAATCTTGTAGCGTCTTTTGCATTTAGTTTTCATTTTTCTTTTATGCACCATGATGGTATGAGATAGTCCTTGGTTGATTTATAGAATGCTCTTTGCACTTCACTTATATCTTTTGAGTGTGGCTTTATAGAATGCTTCATGGGCTTCACTTATATCATTTGAAGTTTAGATTGCCTGTTTCTCTTTACATTGACAACCGCCATTTGTAGAATGCTCTTTTGCTTCACTTGTATTTGTTAGAGCCCGGGCATATCTTTTGTAGAAGAATTAAACTCTCTTGCTTCACTTATATCTATTTAGAGAGATGACAGGAATTGGTCATTCACATGGTTAGTCATAAAATCCTACATAAAACTTGTAGATCACTGAATATGATATGTTTGATTCCTTGCAATAGTTTTGCGATATAAAGATGGTAATATTAGAGTCATGCTAGTGGGTGGTTGTGAATTGTAGAAATACTTGTGTTGAGGTTTGTGATTCCCGTAGCATGCACGTATGGTGAACCGTTATGTAACGAAGTTGGAGCATGATTTATTTATTGATTGTCTTCCTTATGAGTGGCGGTCGGGGACGAGCGATGGTCTTTTCCTACCAATCTATCCCCCTTGGAGCATGCGCGTAGTACTTTGTTTTGATGACTAATAGATTTTTGCAATAAGTATGTGAGTTCTTTATGACTAATGTTGAGTCCATGGATTATACGCACTCTCACCCTTCCACCATTGCTAGCCTCTCTAGTACCGCGCAACTTTCGCCGGTACCATAAACCCACCTATACCTTCCTCAAAACAGCCACCATACCTACCTATCATGGCATTTCCATAGCCATTCCGAGATATATTGCCATGCAACTTCCGTCATCATCATATACATGACTTGAGCATTTATTGTCATATTGCTTTGCATGATCGTAAGATAGCTAGCATGATGTTTTCTTGGCTTGTCCGTTTTGTGATGTCATTGCTACGCTAGATCACTGCACATCCCGGTACACCGCCGGAGGCATTCATATAGAGTCATATCTTTGTTCTAGATCGAGTTGTAAGTAAATAAAAGTGTGATGATCATCATTATTAGAACATTGTCCCATGTGAGGTTATCAAAATAAAAGTGGCCAAAGAAGCCCCCCCCCCCAAAAAAGAGAGAGAGAGGCCAAAGTAGCCTACAAAAAAATTAGAGAAAAAGAGAGAAGGGGCAATGTTACTATCCTTTTACCACACTTGTGCTTCAGAGTAGCACCATGTTCTTCATATAGAGAATCTCTTGAGTTATCACTTTCATATACTAGTGGGAATTTTCATTATAGAACTTGGCTTGTATATTCCAACGATGGGCTTCCTCAAATGCCCTAGGTCTTCATGAGCAAGCAAGTTGGATGCACACTGAGGGAGTCCTGGATTAGGGGGTGTTCGGGTAGCCGGACTATACCTTCAGCCGGACTCCTGGACTATGAAGATACAAGATTGAAGACTTCTTCCCGTGTCCGGATGGGACTTTCCTTGGCATGGAAGGCAAGCTTGGAGATGCGGATATTCAAGATCTCCTACCATTGTAACCGACTCTGTGTAACCCTAACCCTATCCGGTGTCTATATAAACCGGAGGGTTGTAGTCCTTAGGCAATCAACTCCATATACAACAATCATACCATAGGCTAGCTTCTAGGGTTTAGCCTCCTTGATCTCGTGGTAGATCTACTCTTGTACTACCCATATCATCAATATTAATCAAGCAGGACATAGGGTTTTACCTCCATCAAGAGGGCCTGAACCTGGGTAAACCATCATGTTCCCTGCCTCCTGTTACCATCCGGCCTAGACGCACAGTTCGGGACCCCCTACCCGAGATCCGCCGGTTTTGGCACCGACATTGGTGCTTTCATTGAGTGTTCCTCTGTGTCGTCGCTTTTAGGCCCGATGGCTCCTTCGATCATCAACAACGATGCAGTCCAGAGTGAGACTTTTCTCCCCGGACAGATCTTCGTCTTCGGCGGCTTCGCACTGCGGGCCAATTCGCTTGGCCACCTTGAGCAGATCGAAAGCTACGCCCCTGGCCATCAGGTCAGGTTTGGAAGCCTAAACTAGATGGCTAACATCCGCGGGGACTTGGTCTTCGACGGATTCAAGCCACAGCCAAGCGCGCCGCACTGTCTCGATGGGCATGATATAGCTCTGCCGCCGAACAGCGCTGTGGAGGCCGCACACACACCGGTCCCGACCATTGATTCGGAGCCTACTGCACCGATCGAGGATCAGCGGTTGGACGCTGCCTCAGGGGCTGCGATCTCAGAGGCGGTCAAGCCGAACTCCAGCCCCGCACTCCACATGGCCCGTGACTCCGAAGAGCCGGATTCCTCTCCGGACTCCGAACCTCCCGTGCTCCTGCCAATCGAATCCGATTGGGCGCCGATAATGGAGTTCACCGCCGCAGACATCTTTCAGCATTCGCCTTTTGGTGACATCCTGAATTTTCTTAAGTCTCTCTCTTTATCAGGAGAGCCTTGGCCGGACTACGGTCAGCGAGGGTGGGATACGGACGGTGAGGATATTCAAACCCCACCCACCACCCACTTTGTAGCCACTGTCGACGATCTAACCAACATGCTTGACTTCAGCTCCGAAGACATCGACGGCATGGACGACGATGTAGGAGACGAACAGGAACCAGCACCTGTAGGGCGCTGGAAGGCCACCTCGTCATATGACATATATATGGTGGATACTCCAAAAGATGGAGATGGCGATGGAACAGTGGGGGATGACGCCCCCAAGAAACAGCCAAAGCGCCGGCGTCAGCGGCGCCGCTCTAAATCCCGCCAAAGCAAAAACGGTGATTCCGGCACGGGAGATAATACTACCCCGGATAGCGCCGAAGAACACCCACCTCAGCAAGATTCGGCACAGGAAGATGGAGAAGCCAGCCCTCATGAGAGAGCGGCAGACCGAGAGGTCGAGGATGATAACTATACACCTCCCTCCGAAGACGAGGCAAGCCTCGATGACGATGAATTCGTCATACCATCAGACCCCGCCGAACAAGAGCGTTTTAAACGCAGGCTTTTAGCCACGACAAGAAGCCTCAAGAAAAAGCAGGAACAGCTTAGAGCTGCCCAAGATTTGCTAGCTGACAAATGGACTGAAGCCCTTGCGGCCGAAGAGTATGAACTCGAATGCCCCTCCAAGAGTTACCCGAAGCGCAGGCCGCTACCCCGATCAGAGGAGGAAGCACCTACATCACCAGCGCATGACATGGCAGACCGGCCACCTCGCGGCCGCGACAGAGAGGCCTCTCGGCCCTCCACCCAAGCCATGCCCCGACGCCGCTCAACTAAGGCACGGGAAAATGCGCCCGACCTGCGAGACATACTGGAGGATAAGGCAAGAAAAACAAGATCGATCTACGGATCACGCAGGCGCCCTATGACATGTGACAATGATCTTCACGCCGGCTACAACAAATCCGGCCAGGCCGAACACAGCAGACATAGCTCTTCCGAGCTGCGTCATGATATAGCCCAGTACAGAGGCGCCGCACACCCGCTATGCTTCATGAATGAAGTAATGGATCATAAAATCCCAGAGGGTTTCAAACCCGTAAACATCGAATCATACGATGGCACAACAGATCCGGCGGTATGGATAGAGGATTATCTCCTTCACATCCACATGGCACGCAGCGATGATCTACACGCCATCAAATACCTCCCGCTCAAACTTAAAGGACCGGCCCGGCATTGGCTTAACAGCTTGCCAGCAGACTCAATCGGTTCTTGGGAGGACCTGGAAGCCGCATTCCTCGACAACTTCCAGGGCACTTACGTGCGACCGCCGGATGCCGATTACTTAAGCCACATAATTCAGCAGCCAGAGGAATCGGCCAGACAATTCTGGACACGGTTCCTAACAAAGAAAAACCAGATAGTCGACTGTCCGGACGCAGAGGCCCTAGAAGCCTTCAAGCATAACATCCGCGATGAGTGGCTTGCCCGGCACCTGGGACATGAAAAGCCGAAATCCATGGCAGCCCTCACGACACTCATGACCCGCTTTTGCGCGGGAGAAGACAGCTGGCTAGCTTGCAGTAACAACTTATCAAAGAACCCTGGTAATTCGGATACCAAGGACAAAAGTGGCAGGACACGTCGGAATAAGCAAAAACGTCGCATTAACAACGACAACAATGAAGACACGGCAGTCAATGCCGGATTCAAAGGCTATAGATCTGGTCAGCGGAAAAAGCCATTCAAAAAGAATACTCAGGGCCCGTCCAGTTTGGACCGAATACTCGATCGCTTCTGCCAGATACATGGCACCCCCGAAAGACCAGCCAATCGCACTAACAGGGATTGTTGGGTGTTCAAGCAGGCATGCAAGTTAAGAGCCGAAAACAGAGACAAGGGGCTGCACAGCGACGACGAGGAGCCCAAGCCGCCGAACAATAATGGACAGAAGGGCTTTCCCCCACAAGTGCGGACGGTGAACATGATATACGCAACCCACATTCCCAAGCGGGAGCGGAAGCGTGCGCTACGGGACGTATACGCGATAGAGCCAGTCGCCCCAAAGTTCAACCCATGGTCCTCCTGCCCGATCACTTTTGATCGAAGGGACCATCCCACTAGCATCCATCATGGCGGCTTCGCCACATTGGTTCTCGACCCAATCATCGACGGATTTCATTTCACAAGAGTCCTCATGGACGGCGGCAGTAGCCTGAACCTGCTTTATCAGGATACAGTGCGGAAAATGGGCATAGATCCCTCAAGGATTAAGCCCACAAAAACGACCTTTAAAGGCGTTATACCAGGTGTAGAAGCCAACTGTACAGGCTCAGTAACACTTGACGTGGTCTTCGGATCCCCGGACAATTTCCGAAGCGAAGAGTTAATCTTCGGTATAGTCCCGTTTCGCAGTGGCTATCACGCCCTGCTCGGACGAACTACATTCGCAAAGTTCAATGCGGTGCCGCATTACACATATCTCAAGCTCAAGGTGCCAGGCCCTCGAGGAGTTATTACGGTCAACGGCAACACCGAACGCTCCCTCCGTACGAAGGAGCACACGGCGGCTCTCGCAGCGGAGGTACAAAGTAGCCTTCTCAGGCAATTCTCCAGTCCGGCCATCAAAAAGCCAGACACTGCCAAGCGCGCCCGGAGTAACCCACAGCAGGACCGCCTGGCACACTCTAAGCAAGCGTAGCAATGCGGCCCCAACCCCAGCTCTCGCGACATAATGAAACCAGTACCTCGCGTACATAACTACGCCCTTGAAATACCATGGGCACAGGGGAAGGGGCACAATAACGGCATGCCCAAAACACAGCTTAAAACATACTAGGGGCTGCCGGATTCTTTTTTTAATTTTTTCTTACTTTCAGGACTCCATACTTCGGACGACCTGTTCGGCAATTCGACTGCCGCACAAACGATGCAAGCTC
This sequence comes from Triticum urartu, assembly GCF_003073215.2. NCBI lineage: Eukaryota > Viridiplantae > Streptophyta > Magnoliopsida > Poales > Poaceae > Triticum > Triticum urartu. Next base: position 243,125,771 of record NC_053026.1, on the reverse strand, counting down.
AAGGGAGGTAGACAAGCCATGCCGCATTATGGAACTCCCAGGTGGTCTCTGTTACGAGCAGTATACCTGTTTTAAATACAATTCCGCGGCCTGCCCCTGGTCAGGACATACTAACTAGTCCAATATCTTTTGCTTACCGCACTATTTGTATCGTTCGGCTTTGATAAATAGCCTCTCTATAAACAATGCATAGCCTTTGTCTATTTTCTGCATTACTCTCTTTTATATATGTTCATCAATGACATGTTGCACCCGTACACGGTGGTGCGGCAAATACACCAGGGGCTTCAGTACCCTTCAATATGGCGTGAGAAGTCCGTACACTTTCACAAGTGCGGCACCCCGAACTTATAGCACTATATGCATCGGCTCCGAATCATGATTTGGGTCAATAGTTGGGTTTGCCCGGCTCCTATGTTTTGGTGCCTTACGTTCCGCTATATCGGCTAAGGTAGCACTAGGAGAACCACTGCGATTGTGCCCCGGTTGAGCTGGGTTAAGCACCTCAGTGGAGAAAGCTAAAACTGACTGTCATGATGAGGCGAGAGACCGGTCGCTGTTCGAGAGGTTTTTCGAGTCCCTAAAGACTTATGCCGCTTCGAGCGAGGAGCCGGATTTGTCCGGCCAAGGCGTGGATAGCGCCCCGAACTCGGTCTTCTGAACTAGGGGCTTCGCCGAAATTTAAAATTATAAATTTCTATGGCTAAGTGAGAGTGTTCAAGCATTATAGTCCGATTGCCTGGTTCGTTGTGCTGAGCGCCTCCCTCGAAGGACCCAACTATGGGAAAAAGAGCGCTCAGGTTTATCCCGAACACCCCAGCACTAGTGGCATGGGGGCAGAAGCCGACGACTGACCATCTCTCAATTTTTGATAAACGGCCGCACAGAAAATAATATTTTAAATTCAACAAGCATTGCTTATCGCCTATGAACAAGTTTTCAGCGCACAGGATAAACACGAGCGAGTTCATTCAAAAATTACATCCTTGGTACATTCATCCGCCACAAGGCAGGCACCCGCAAGAACATCCTTATAGTAGTTCTCGGGCTTGCGATGCTCCTTCCCCGGCGGCCGCCCGTCCCTCACAAGCTTCTCACCGTCCAGCTTACCCCAGTGCACCTTTGCACGGGCAAGGGCCCTACGGGCTCCTTCGATGCAGATGGACCGCTTGATGACCTCGAGCCTTGGACATGCCTCCACCAGCCGCCGCACCAGCCCGAAGTAGCTCCCAGGCAGGGCCTCTCCGGGCCACAGCCGAACTATGAAGCCTTTCATAGCCTGTTCGGCCGCCTTGTGGAGCTCGACCAGCTGTTTCAGCTGGTCGCTCAGGGGCACAGGGTGTCCGGCCTCAGCATACTGAGACTAGAACACCTTCTCCGTCGAGCTGCCCTATTCGGCTCGGTAAAATGCGGCGGCATTGGATACGCTGCGGGGAAGATCTGTGAATGTCCCTGGAGAGCTCCGGATTCGGGTAAGTAACAAGTAGTTTACTTTTATATTTCTGCTTTGCATAAAGAATGCCTTACCTGTTGCTATCTTCTTCATCTCCTCCAACTCTTGGAGGGCCTTTTGGGCTTCGGCCTTGGCAGACTTGGCAGTCTCAAGGGCCGCCGTGAGCTCGGACGCTTGGGTCTTTGACTCAAGCTCCAAACTCTCATGTTTTTTCATGAGAGCCTGAAGCTCTCGCTGCACCTCGCCGACCTGAGCCCCAAGTTTCTCTCGCTCGGTGCGCTCCGCGGCCGTTTTCCTTTCGGCCTCGGATAGCGCTTGCTTGAGGGTCGCCACCTCAGTCGTGGCCCCTACAATAAGCAGTACAATCCTATTATTTTTTGCAATCATGCCTCTCTATAGGCACTTTTTCTGTAAGGTATTTCTTACCTTCTTTTTCCTCGAGCTGCCGCTTGGCCAGGCCGAGCTCTTGCTCGGTCCGCTCGAGGTCCCGTTTTAGGACACCCACCTCCGCCGTCAGTGCGGCGGTGGATAGCAGTGAAGCCTGCATACGCATATTGACTCTTTATTGTTGGACTCCTGCGAAATTTAATAGATCCTCTATTCGGCTTTTCTTTTCGAACGCCAAACAGAGCATCAGGGGCTACTGTGTATGCGGTAATATTTTTACATATTTTTACTTACCTCGAAGCCTGTTAGAAGGCTAGTGCAAGCTTCAGTCAGTCCGCTCTTGCCGGACTGAACCTTCTGGATCACCGTACTCATAATAGTACGGTGCTCCTTGTCGATGGAGGCGCCTTCAAGCACCTCCAGTAGATTGTCTGGCGCCTCCGGTTGGACGGAGGCTGCCGGCTTAGAAGGCTTGCTCCTCTTGGAAGGAGTTCGCCTGCCGTGGTCCGGAATTGTTGAAGATTCTGGCACGGTGTCCGGCTCAAAGCCGGACTTGGAGCCCTGGGGGGTCTTGTCCCCTTTACTCCTGGAGTCCGGGGGGTTGCCTTGCGGCTCCTCTAGGACCACCTCCCCCTGCCCCGGAGCTTGTCGCGACGCCACTTCAGCGTCGTCCGCAGTGCGGGGGGAGACAGCGGGCGGAACGGAGTTCACATCCGATGAATCCAGGGAGCCGCTCGACGACTCGTTGAGTTCGGCCCGGGGCGGGCTGCATAATTATGATCGACATTAGGGAAAGCTGCGCGACAAAGGAACATCATGAGTTACTCTGATATCCGAACTTACGATTTCGCCGGACGCTTGGCCCTGTCTGGCCACTCCTCTTCGTCCTCTTCGGCGTCGGGGGAGTAGTCCGGCGGAGGGGTCTTCCTCTTCCTAGACCCCTCGGCCTCCCCCGTTGGGGCGGCCTTCCTCTTCTTTCTCCCCCCGCTGGAGGGGGAGTGGTTTCTTCTTCCTCCTCCTCGTTTTCACGGGAAGAGGGCGTCTCCGACTCGTCGGATGATGAGTCCGACACCACCACATTACGGGTACTCTTTCGAGTCCCCGTGGCCTTCTTCTTCTTGGCCTTCTTCTCCGGCACCACATAAGGCCCCGGAACCAGCAGCTTCACTAGGAGAGAAGGGGCTGGGTCTTTGGGCAAGGGAGCCGGACAGTTAATCGATCCGGACTGCGCCTGCCAAGCCTGTCAAAGGTTAGGGAGTTTCGATCCCACATAGAGTCAAACTATGAAGAAACTTAACATCCTGTAAAAGGTGAAAATAGCTTACCTCGCTGGCGTGACGCCGCGAGTTGTATCCACGGTCCTCGGAAGCAGATGTGGGAGCCTCGGCGCCTTTGGTTAGCACCTTCCAGACGTCTTCATACGTCGTGTCGAAGAGCCGGTTAAGGGTTTGGTGCTGCGCCGGGTCGAACTCCCACAGATTAAAGCCCTGTTGTTGACACGGGAGGATCCGGCGGACGAGCATAACCTGGACTACATTAACAAGCTTGATCGGCTTACTCACCAGGGACTGGATGCATTTCTGTAATCCGGTCACCTCTTTTTCGTCGCCCCACGACAGGCCCGTCTCTTTCCAGGACATAAGCCGCGTGGGGGGTCCGGATTGGAACTCGAGGGCTTCGATCCATTTCGGATTGCGCGGCTCGGTGATGTAAAACCACCATTATTGCCACCCCTTCAGAGTCTCCACAAAGGAGCCCTCGAGCCATAGGACGTTGGCCATCTTGCCCACCATGGCGCCTCCGCACTCCGCCTGGCTGCCACGCACCACCTTGAGCTTGACGTTGAAGGTCTTGAGCCAGAGGCCGAAATGGGTGCGGATGCGGAGGAAAGCCTCGCACACGACGGTAAATGCCGAGATGTTGAGGACGAAGTTCGGGGCCAGATCGTGGAAATCCAGGCCATAGTAGAACATGAGCCCCCGGACAAATGGTTGGAGTGGGAAACCCAGTCCGCGGAGGAAGTGGGGAAGGAATACTACCCTCTCATGGGGCCTTGGGGTGGGGAGAAGCTGCCCCTCCTCGGGAAGCCGGTGCGCGATGTCTTTGGACAAGTATCCGGCCTTACTTAGCTTTTTGACATGGCCCTCCGTGACGGAGGAGACCATCCACTTGCCTCCCGCTCCGGACATTGCTGGAGAAGGTTGAGGTGGGAAGTGCGGGCTTGGGCGCTGGAGCTCGAGTGCGCAGGAGATGGATAGGCAAAGGAGGAAGAAGGCATAGGTAAAAAGGTGGATCCTTATCCCCTTATATGGGCGGATGCGGTTGTGCGTCCCCACCAGCCTAGTAAAACTCGCTTGCCTCCCAAGCGCCATGATAAATGGCGCGGTTGGGTTACCCACGTCCGTATTGATGAGAATCCCGTAAAGGGGGTACACGATCTCTGCTTTGACAAGACGTGCCAAGGAAACCGCCTCGCAAAACATGCTGAGGTGGTAAAGTAAAAACGATTCGAGTAAAGGACTTGGCCGTAGTGTGATGACGCACTGCGGAATACGTCAGCAGATTTGATTTGTGTTAATATTATTCTCTCTCTGGCAATATGTGGAAGCTTATTTTGCAGAAGCCGGACACTACTCTTGGTGTTTACAATCTTCTATGAAGGACTTGGAGGAGGAGCCCGCCTTGCAATGCCGAAGACAATTTGCGCGCCGGACTCGTCGTCATTGAAGCCTGGGCAGGGGCTACTGAGGGAGTCCTGGATTAGGGGGTGTTCGGGTAGCCGGACTATACCTTCAGCCGGACTCCTGGACTATGAAGATACAAGATTGAAGACTTCTTCCCGTGTCCGGATGGGACTTTCCTTGGCGTGGAAGGCAAGCTTGGCGATGCGGATATTCAAGATCTCCTACCATTGTAACCGACTCTATGTAACCCTAACCCTATCCGGTGTCTATATAAACCGGAGGGTTGTAGTCCGTAGGCAATCAACTCCATATACAACAATCATACCGTAGGCTAGCTTCTAGGGTTTAGCCTCCTTGATCTTGTGGTAGATCTACTCTTGTACTACCCATATCATCAATATTAATCAAGCAGGACGTAGGGTTTTACCTCCATCAAGAGGGCCCGAACCTGGGTAAAACATCGTGTTCCCTGCCTCCTTTTACCATCCGGCCTAGACGCACAGTTCGGGACCCCCTACCCAAGATCCGCCGGTTTTGACACCGACACACATCCACTTAGTTTCAGTTAGAGCTTTCATATACTTATAGCTATAGTGCATCCGTTGCATGGCAATCCCTACTCACTCACATTGATATCTATTGATGGGCATCTCCATAGCCCGTTGGTACGCCTAGTTGATGTGAGACTATCTTCTCCTTTTTGTCTTCTCCACAACCACCATTCTATTCCACCTATAGTGCTATGTCCATGGCTCATGCTCATGTATTGCGTGAAAGTTGAAAAGGTTTGAGAACGTCAAAAGTATGAAACAATTGCTTGGCTTGTCATCGGGGTTGTGCATGATGTGAGTATTTTCTGTGAAGAAGATGGAGCATAGACAGACTATTTGATTTTGTAGGGATAACTTTCTTTGGCCATGTTATTTTGAAAAGACATGATTGCTTTATTAGTAGGCTTGAAGTATTATTGTTTTTATGTCAAATGATAGACTATTCCTTTGAATCGCTCGTGTCTTAATATTCATGCCGTGATTAGACACATGATCAAGATTATGCTAGGTAGCATTCCACATCAAAAATTATCTTTTATCATTTACCTACTCGAGGACGAGCAGGAATTAAGCTTGGGGATGCTGATACGTCTCCGTCGTATTTATAATTTTTGACTGTTCCATGCCAATATTCTACAACTTTCATATACTTTTGGCAACTTTTTATACTATTTTTGGGACTAACATATTGATCCCGTGCCCAGTGCAAGTTCCTGTTTGTTGCACGTTTTTTGTTTCGCAGAATATCCATATCAAACGGAGTTCAAACGGGATAAAAACGGATGGAGATACTTTTTGGAATATTTGGAAAAACTGGAGGAAAAATCAACGCGAACTCGTGTCCGAGGTGGGCACAAGGTAGGGGGCGCCCCCCTAGGGCGCGCCCCTGACCCTCGTGACCCACCTGTAAGGCAGTTGACGCTCTTCTTTTGCTGCAAGAAAGCTAATTTTCGGAAAAAAATCATGGTGAAGGTTTCAGGCCAATCGGAGTTACGGATCTCCATATATACACGAAACGGTGAAACAGAGCCAGAAGACAACGCAGAAACAGAGGGAGACAGAGTGAAAAATCCAATCTCGGAGGGGCTCTCGCCCCTCCCGTGCCATGGAGGCCATGGACCAGAGGGGAAACCCTTCTCCCATCTAGGGAGAAGGTCAAGGAAGAAGAAGGAGGAGGGGGGCTCTCTCCCCCTCGCTTCCGGTGGCGCCGGAACGCCACCGGGGGCCATCATCATCACCACGATCTACACCAACCCCTCCGCCATCTTCACCAACATCTCCATCACCTTCCCCCCTCTATCTACAGCGGTCCACTCTCCCGCAACCCACTTTACACTCTACTTGAACATGGTGCTTTATGCTTCATATTATTATCCAATGATGTGTTGCCATCCTATAATGCTTGAGTAGATTTTCGTTGTCCTATCGGTAGTTGATAAATTGCTATGATTGATTTAATTTTCTTGTGTTTATGTTGCTGTCCTTTGGTTCCCATCATATGATTCCGCGCATGGATCACACCCTAGGGTTAGTTGTATGTTGATAGGACTATGTATTGGAGGGCAAGAGTGACATAAGCTTCAACCTAGCATAGAAATTGATGCATACGGGATTGAAGGGGGACCAATATATCTTAATGCTATGGTTGGGTTTTACCTTAATGAACGTTAGTAGTTGCGGATGCTTGCTAATAGTTCCAATCATAAGTGCATAGAATTCCAAGTCAGGGATGACATGCTAGCAGTGGCCTCTCCCACATAATACTTGCTATCGGTCTAGTAAAGTAGTCAATTGCCTAGGGGCAATTTCGCAACTCCTACCACCACTTTTCCACACTCGCTATATTTACTTTATTGTTTCTTTATCTAAACAGCCCCTACTTTTTATTTACGTACTCTTTATTATCTTGCAAACCTATCCAACAACACCTACAAAGTACTTCTAGTTTCATACTTGTTCTAGGTAAAGCGAACATCAAGTGTGCGTAGAGTTGTATCGGTGGTCGATAGAAATTGAGGGAATATTTGTTCTACCTTTAGCTCCTCATTGGGTTCGACACTCTTACTTATCGAAAACTATTGCGATCCCCTATACTTGTGGGTTATCAGCCACCTCCAGCCAGTCGGTAGTCCGACTGGGAGTACGCGGAGCCGGCATGTCTGGCCAAAGGGCGGAGATCTCCTGGGCCCCGACATGCTGAAGACGGCGGAGCATCCGATGAGTCGGTCAGAGGCGGGCTTGGATAAGAGTACGGGGGGCGTCGACAGTGATCTGCACGACTTCCGCCCTCTGTTCCTCGCGATAAGCCTCAATAGCCTCGTTGGCGGCGTCAGATTGGCCAGGAAAGAAGTCTGCTCAGCCAGAAAGCAAAAGATCAGAAGTCAGAAGCCAAAAGCTGGAAGCCGGCTCGATCGACAGCCGGCAACCCAAAGAAAGAAAAAGAAGAAAGCTTACCATCAATCATGTCTTCAATCCTGCCGAAGCTGGACTTCAACATCGCCTCCTTGTCGGTCCAGGTGGAGCGTTCTATCTCTAACTCGACGAGGAGATTGGACTCCTTCACCTCTGCCTCCTTTCGGGCTGTCTGGAGAAGCTCCGCCTGCTCCGCCAGTTGCGTGGGCAGTCGGTCGTGCTCCTGGGCCAGCTCGTTGCACTCTGCCTCCTTGGCACGCAACACGGTGTTGGCTTCACCCAGCTGCCGCTGCAAGGTGGCATTGGCCTCTACAAGAGAGGAGAAAGAAAAAAAGATGTCAATAACCAACAAAGAAGAAGTATAGTTTCTGGGGAGATCCGGCCCGACTGCTCAGCAGTCGGCCCGAATCTCAGGGACTATAGCCCGCGGGTGCGCTATCGTGCCCCCGTAGAGAAAGAAAACAGTGACTTACTCTGACTTTCCGCCAAGTCGGCGGTCCGTCGGTCCAGATCTCGGACGTTGGAGTTAAAGGTGGCCACGCGAAGATTATGATAGTCTTGCAATGAAGATAGAAGAAAAGTTAGCACTCGGAGCCTGCCAAGTAAAGTTCTGGGCCGCCTGCTCAGCATCCGCCCCGAAACTCGGGGGCTACACCCAGTGGGTGCGCTGGCACACCCCCACAGAGAAGTACAAGAATCAAAGACGAAGAAGTGAGAAACATACCTGAATGGCCGCTCGCGAATCTAGGAACGCCCTGTTGCATTGCTGAAGAGCGGTGGCCTCAGCTCGGAGTTTGGCCTGGACGTCGAGGATCACTTGATTCAAAGCGCCTGTCCCACCTCCACGCACCTATTCAGTGGGAGCGGCGCTGGTTGCTTCGGCATCCGGGGCTGACGAGCTCGCAGCACCGGCTTCCAGCGGTCGTGGCGCCGAAGTCTCCTTCACGCCTCGGCGGCACGATGGTGTGCAGACCTCCGTAGTCGGGCCCGTCACCACCTCATTTCCGGCTGGCGGTGCCGGTGGGGCGGCCGGCTGCTTGTCCTGTGATCTCCGGCATGGCGACGTCGCCAACTCCCCTCTCCATGACCGGCTATTCGTCGCCAGCTCCCCCAGTCGGCACCGTGAACTCCGGAGGCGGCACCGCGGAGTTGAGGGGGATGACGAACAACGGCGCTTGGTGGTACATGGCTTCTTCGGCCTGCTTCTTCGCCGCGTCATCGGCCTCAGCCTCCGCCAACTTCTTCAGCGCGGCAGCCTCCGCCTGCTCCCTGCGGGCGGCTTCCCACTACTTGCGCACCTCCCGCGTGTTTTGTTCCTGCGCCTCCCGGAGTCGGCTGCAGGGTCGATTCGCCGGGTGGTGGCAGAAGTCTCCCCCGACCCGATGACGAAGGCGGCGGCTGACTTCCCAAGAGAGAGCGGAGCCCTAAGTCAAGGAAATAAAGTAGAACATCTCAGATAAAATCAACAAGAAAGGAAGGCACAAGGGAAAGACACTTACGCCGACACCATATGGGGCACTTTCGGAAGCTTCTGAAACTTGTCCGCCTTCGCAGCGGCCTCCTTCTTCCTGGTCGGGTTCTTGGTCTTCTTCGGCGCGCTGCCGAACAAGGCGGCGCCTTGTTTGCGCTTGCGCATGCCGCCTTGAGCAGCCGGCTCGGCGGAATGGCCCACGTCCGCCTTGCCGGCACCTCGCGCATGGCGCGGCTCGTCCTTGTCTTCGTCGTCATCGGGCCAGGTCTCGATGCTTCCCATGTCTTTAGAGGTGTCCGCACCGTCGCTGCCGCCTATGGCGTCGTCCTCCAAGGTAGTCGCCCTCAAGTCGGGGTCGTCCACATCGCTCACTGCCCGGTCCGGCAGGTAGTCTCCACCCGGCCTGTAACACCCCGGATGTAAATTACCATATTTGTATTCCAACTCTTGCCATTTTCGGCTCTAAGTTATGAGATTCGTGGTTGGGTTCTTGTTTTCATTTTGCATTTTGTTCATGTCATTCATTTCATATCATGTCATCATGTGCATCGCATTTGCATATGTGTTCGTCTCATGCATCCGAGCATTTTCCCCGTTGTCCGTTTTGCATTCCGGCACTCCTACGTCCTCCGGCACCCCCTTTTGCCTCTTTTCGTGAGCGGGTGGTAAACATTCTCGGAATGGACCGATATTTGCCAAGCGGCCTTGGTACACCACCGGTAGACCGCCCGTCAAGTTTCATGCCATTTGGAGTTCGTTTGATGCTCCAACGGTTAACCGGGGAACCGTAAAGTCCTCGTGTGTGTTGCAGCCCAACACCCCTCCAAAGTGGCCCAAAACCCATCCAAACCCCCTCCATCCTCTCGGCCGTTCGATCACGATCGCGTGGCTGAAAACCGCACTCCATTTGGACTCTCCTAGCTCCCCTACCTATAAATATGTGCCCCTCCCGGATTTTCGCGCAGTCTAACCCTAGCCCCGCTCCCTCTCCGCTGCCGGACACGTCCGGACGGCGCCGGACGTGTCCGCCGCCGCATACCAGCCACTCCAGAGCTGCCACATGGCAACCAGCGAGCCCCCGCGCCGTCGGCTCGCTCGGCCCGTGCGGGGCCCCCGCGGCCCGAACCGCCGCCCCACGCCCGTGCGCCTCCTCGCTCGCTCGCGCCGCCCGCTGTGCGCCCCGCCGCCGCCGCACTCCCTCGCCACCGCCTCCCGTGCCCTGCCGGCACCCCACCGCCGATGAGCTCCGCGCTGCCGCGCGTTCGCCCCCCCCTCCGTGCCGCGACCGCTACCACGCCTCCCGGCCGAAGCCCGCTCCTCCTTGACGCCCTCGTCGCCGGGAGCTCTCCGGCGAGCTTGCTCCGGCCACCGCCTTCCTCTACTCCGGCGAATATCCGGCGATGTTCCGGCGCCGCCTTGGCTCGCGTGCAAAAGTCAACCCTAGATCCAGATCTGATCCGGAGGTTGATTTTTCGTCTAAGTCATTTTCCTGTTCATATTTTCTAGCCCTGTTCATTGCATCATAACTCCGCATCCGTAGCTCCGTTTTGTGTGTGCCATATATCAAAATGTTCATCAGGATGTCCTCTTCATTTTGTTCCATTGTTCCATGCTTGTTTGAGTCCATCTTGATGCCCAAATTGTTGATGCAAGAGTGCTATAAAATGTTAGTTCCTGTTTCTTAACAGACGTTGGGCATTTGTCATTTTTTCTACATTTATTGTGTGCTGCATATGGGCATGATCTCTACATGTGTTTTGGGCTATGCCATGCCATCTTTACTGGGGTATATGCCATGTATTTTTTTGATCAATGTGGTGACTAGCACAAGCATGCAAAGTAGCTCTTGTGATATTATTGATTTCAAGGACTTATAATTTCCCTAAGTCATTTCCCTGCTGTTATTTTAATGCCATGTATTCATGTCGCTACAGAGAGATCCATGCTTCTTTTGAGTATGTTCAGTAAGGATGATTTTGACATATGGTTATGCTCTATCCATCCATGTCCCTATTTGAATTTATGGAGTGCCCTAGCATGACTAAATCTTGCTCTACTTTTGCTATAAAATGTTCCTGGCAGGTTGTTCACGTGTTAATCAGTTTTGCCAAGGCTGTTGTAGTTGATCCATGCACGCTATTAACTTGTTCTTGCTTTGTTTGGCTTCATGAGCAAGTCTTCTTGCTGGTAGTATGCTTAGTTTTTCATGCAATGCCTTTTGATGAGTGCATCGAGCTCGCAAAGATGCCTTCGTAATTTTGTTGATGCCATGTCCAGTTTTCTGCTTAGTCTGAATCTGTTAATGAAACTTGCAATGTTTACATGGGTGCCATCATATTTTCTGTGCCCTTTTGGCTTATGGTCAGTAAGGGACTTTTGTTATATGCTTTCAGTAGATTCATGTCGTGCCTTCGTTTGCTATGTTCTATTCTTGTAGCATGTTGTTATCTTGCTCTAAACATTGCTTCTTGATGTTTATTCCTGACATGTTAGTATTTTCACAAAGTCTGTGATGCTGATATCTTTTGCACTTTTTCCATGCTTGTTTGAACATGCTATTTTGTGATTTAGCCATAGCTCAGTGTTCATATTTTGTCAAGCATCTTCAGTAGATCACTGCCATGTGCTTTTTTGCTATGTTAGAGTGCAGTAGCTTAGTTTCTTGTTGCATTTTATATGGCATCGTGCTGTTAATCGCAGAATTGTGCCATTCTTGTTTTGCTTGCCATTTGCAAACCGTGCATCCGATTTCGGTGATCTTTATATCGATTTCGACCGAAATCAACTCATCTTTCCAACGGTGCCCTTGGTTTGCCAAGTTGATGCCTTGTTCAATCTTTTCCTTCCGGAGCATGCATTGGCATTGCATTTAACATCCCGCATATCATGCCATATTTTGCATCATGTTGCTTGCGCATTGCACCGTGGTTGATTGTGGTTTCCTTTGCATGTGTTCTTTCCTTGGGAAGAGCCGGGAGATGAGTTCGTGATCGAGGAACCCGTTGAGTACGCTTACGAGGATCAAGCTTACGTCAACTCGGAGAACTTTGCAGTCAAGATGACCATACCCTCGAAATCACTTCTATCTTTGCTTGCTAGTTGCTCGCTCTTTTGCTATGCCGCAATACCTACCACTTGCTATATCATGCCTCCCATATTGCCATGTCAAGCCTCTAACCCATCTTTCCTAGCAAACCGTTGTTTTGCTATGTTACCGCTTTGCTCAGCCCCTCTTATAACGTTGCTAGTTGCAGGTGAAGATGGAGTTTGTTCCTTGTTGGAACATGATTATTCTTGGGATATCATTATTATATCTTGTTTACTTTAATGCATCTATATACTTGGTAAAGAGTGGAAGGCTCGGCCTTATGCATGGTGTTTTGTTCCACTCTTGTCGCCCTAGTTTCCGTCATACCTGTGTAATGTTCCTTGATTTTGCGTTCCTTAAGCGGTTGGGTTATAATGGGAACCCCTTGACAGTTCACCTTGAATAAAACTCCTCCAGCAAGGCCCAACCTTGGTTTTACCATTTGCCACCTAAGCCTTTTTCCCTTGGGTTTCACGGACTCAAGGGTCATCTTTATTTAACCCTCCCGGGCCAATGCTTCTCTAAGTGTTGGTCCAACTTGGGCGATGTCCGGCGCCCCCTGGGCAACCAGGGTCTATGCCAACTCGACGTCTGGCTCATCCGGTGTGCCCTGAGAATGAGATATGTGCAGCTCCTATCGGGATTTGTCGGCACATTCGGGCGGCTTTGCTGGTCTTGTTTTACCATTGTCGAAATGACTTGTAACTGGGATTCCGAGTCTGATCGGGTCGTCCTGGGAGAAGGAATATGCTTCGTTGACCATGAGAGCTTGTGATGGTCTAAGTTGGGACACCCCTGCAGGGTTTTGAACTTTCAAAAGCAGTGCCCGCGGTTATGGGAAGATGGGAATTTGTTAATATCCGGTTGTAGAAAACCTGACACTTAATTTAATTAAAATGAATCAACAGCGTGTGTAGCCGTGATGGTCTCTTTTCGGCGGAGTCCGGGAAGAGAACACGGTTTCGTGTTATGCTTGAATGTAAGTAGTTTCAGATCACTTCTTGATCATTATAGCTTCTCGACCGAGCTTTGCTTCTCTTCTCGCTCTCATTTGCGTAAGTTAGCCACCATGTATGCTAGTGCTTGCTGCAGATCCACCTCACTACCTTTTTCCTACCCATAAGCTTAAATAGTCTTGATCGCGAGGGTGTGAGATTGCTGAGTCCCCGTGACTCACAGATTACTTCAAAAACTAGATGCAGGTGCCGACGATGCCAGTGCAGGGGACGCGACCGAAATCAACTGGGAGTTCGACGAGGATTCGGGACGTTACTATGTGTCTTTTCCGGATGATCAGTAGTGGAGCCCAGTTGGGGCAATCAGGGATCTATGCATTAGGGGTTGTCTTTCTTTATTTGGTTCCGTAGTCGGACCTTGACTGTATCTGGATGATGTAATGCTATATTTATGTATTGTGTGAAGTGGCGATTGTAAGCCAACTCTTTATCTCTTATTCAGTACATGGGATGTGTAAATATTACCCCTCTTGCGACATGCCTACTATGCGGTTATGCCTCTAAGTCATGCTCCGACGCGTGGGAGATATAGCCACATCGTGGGTGTTACACGGACCTACGATGGCGGCCGTCACCGGAGACATAAAGATCTGTGTTCACAAGACCGACTATTCAAGACGGCAAGACCAAAACCAAAACAAATACTAAAAAGGAAAGAGTTGAATAACTTACAGGAGGCGGCGGGTTGGCCTGGGATTATGGCCGCATGCCAAACTGCCAAGACCCCTCCAAAAACTTGAGGTCGGAGATCTCGTTCACCATGCGGGTGACCTTGGTAGTCGGCATGTCCGTGATGCACGTCCAGCTCGGGTCTCGGTGCCCGCTCATCCGACAGATCAGATGAGGCCGTCCTTGGAGCAGGAGAACCCGGTGCTCGATGAAGGCGACCAGCAGGTTAGACGCCTTGAGGCCTGCCATGTCTGTTAGCACACGGATCCGGTTGATGGTGGCGGTGGCGTCGGCTGACAAGGGCTTCGTCTTGTAGCCCCAGTTGGCCCGAGGTTCAGCCGGAGGGCCGGCTTCGTAGGGCGGCAAGTTGATGAAGTCGAGGGCAGGGTCGACGTTCTCCACGTAGAAGTATGATTTCTGCCATAGTTTGACCGACTATGACAGCTTGATGGCGGGGAATGCGTTCTTCACGGATGGGCGGCGCACCGCGACGAAGGCGCCGCACTGGGCCGCCTTCTCCCCGGAGGAGGTGCCTAGCTTGGTGTAGAAAAATGCTCCCCATAGCTCGATGGTGGGGAGGATGCCAAGGTAGCCCTCGCACATCGTGATGAAGGCGGATAATAGCGTCCCGGTGTTGGGCGTCAGATGATGCGGCCGGAGGTGGTAGAAGTTCAGGAAGGAGCGGAAGAATCCGCTCGCCGGCAGGCCGAAGCCGCGGAGGAAGTGTGAGCGGAAGATAACCCGCTCGCCTCCTTGCGGCACCGACGAGATCTCTGCCTCCGGCGGCACGCGCACCTTGACGTAGTTCGCGCCGGGCAGTCGCCGTGTGGCGCGAAGAAAGGCGAGGTGGTCATCGATGACGACCGAGCCATCCCAGTCCCCTCCCTTCACGCACGTCATGGAGTCTGAGCTCGGCGGGGAAGTGGCACTGCGACGGAGCAAGAGGCTCGGTGCAGAGGAGGCTGACGGCGACGAGCTGCGGCAGCGCTTCGGTGGGGCGCAACAGTGCGGCAGCAGCAAGAAGAGGAGGAGGTCGAAAATGACAAAGGGGAGGAGGGTGCGCGTGCTCCGCCGCTCCCCCTTCCCCCTACTTATAGCCCCTGGGCTGCGAAGCCGAGGTGGCGGGGCGTGGGATCGTGGGATTAACTGCGCCCACGACCCCACATCCCTACGATTATTGCGCGAGTTACTGCGCGTAGTAACTCCGCACGGAATCGCAACGGTCCGCTTCGCCCGCAGCGGATCCGCCCGCGTGCCGAGGCCCGGTCGTGGCGGGCCCAGACTACTGTCGCATCCCATCACGTGCATGGGCTGGCAAGCCGGCCCGAATAGTTGGCGCCGCGTGGCGTGCTCGCAGCGGGCAGCGGGCTAGAAGCTTAGAAGGCACGCCACCTGACTCCCTCCTTGACAATTCAAAGTCACCCAACCAATCCGCCTGGTCATGGCCGACTCTCGGCGGGTGGCTTACCAGAAGACGGATGCAGCATTCAGCAAGAGCACTCGGAGAAGGAAACTGCTGAGGCACCTCGACCTGTCAGCTGCGACGCCTCACCAGCTTCGGGGACTACTGTCGGAGTAATGGGCCACGGGTAGCCTAACCCGAGTCCCTGAGTATTTCAAGACATCGGGCCGGCTGCGCCCCTAAAGCGTCAAGGACAAAGCACCACCTTATGGTAGCCGGCTGGCTCAAGCGGTCGACTTCCAGAGGACGGCCAAGCACTCGAAGATGGTCCCGAGACGAGCTGAATCCCAGTAGGCGGCCTCCCGAGAGGCCGGCTCCTGACAGGCGGCCCGCAGCGCCCTCAAAGTCTGTGCCCCCATAAAGAAGACAAGAGAGGATGTGACCAAAGTGTAGCCCATCACCCCCATATCCAGGGAGGGGTGCGGCCACAGTGTCCTATACCGGCTGAGATCTCCGCACGGCGCGACACTGTTGCCATCCCACCCTTGACGTCACCCCTGCCAGGTGGAACCCTGTTCCCACGACGACCTGTCGGTACGGCCTGCAGGCGGCGGGCCCTACCAGGCAGCGAGAGCCCATAGGGCGGCAGCACCTGACCATTCGGTCCCGAGGGAGGTCGGCCTCTAGCAGGCGGCCCACTCTTCCCTCGGAATCCACGCGCCATTAACCATACGAGACACGGTGTGGCTATAGTGACCTCCCACCAGACGGCGGGACTGTAGCCACACCCCCCGACCAAGCATGCGTCATTAGCGTTACGGCTATGGTGGCAAGAAAACGGCCAGGCCCGCAAGCGGCAGAGACGGCCTGTTGGCTCCGTACCAGACCAGCCAGTAGGGCCCACCAGGCAGCGGGCCCGAGCTGCCGGCGGAGGAGCCGGCGACAGGAGACACTGACAGCCGGGTCCTACACCCGGCCAGATTACCATTGTACCCCTGGGGGGTAGGCCTATATAAACCCCCCAGGGCACCCATGCAAAGGGTTCCCAACATGTTAGACCTAGACACCCATAGAGGGAGAGGAGAGCCAGCCCTGCTTTCTTCTACCTCTAGCATACAGCTCGAGGAGCACCATTGTACTTGCTAGCGCCTTAGTGATCATGCGGAGACCCCACAGAGCAGGACTAGGGGTGTTATCTCCTAAGAGAGCCTCGAACCTAGGTAAGATTCGACGACATGCATATCTTCGCCTCATCCCGTTTCCTGGCACTGACGTCCTACTAGCCCCCATCATGATTAGCCATCCTTTGGCATATGTCGTTGTTGGAAATATGCCCTAGAGGCAATAATAAATTGATTATTATTATATTTCCTTGTTCATGATAATCGTTTATTATCCATGCTAGAATTGTATTGATAGGAAACTCAGATACATGTGTGGATACATAGACCACACCAAGTCCATAGTAAGCCTCTAGTTTACTAGCTCGTTGATCAATAGATGGTTACGGTTTCCTGACCATGGACATTGGATGTCGTTGATAACGGGATCACATCATTAGGAGAATGATGTGATGGACAAGACCCAATCCTAAGCATAGCACTAGATCGTGTAGTTCGTATGCTAAAGCTTTTCTAATGTCAAGTATCATTTCCTTAGACCATGAGATTGTGCAACTCCCGGATACCGTAGGAGTGCTTTGGGTGTGCCAAACGTCACAACGTAACCGGGTGGCTATAAAGGTACACTACGGGTATCTCTGAAAGTGTCTGTTAGGTTGGCACGAATCGAGACTGGGATTTGTCACTCCGTGTGACAGAGAGGTATCTCTGGGCCCACTCGGTAGGACATCATCATAATGTGCACAATGTGATCAAGGAGTTGATCACGGGATGATGTGTTATGGAACGAGTAAAAGAGACTTGCCGGTAACGAGATTGAACAAGGTATCGGGATACCGATGATCGAATCTCGGGCAAGTATCGTACCGCTAGACAAAGGGAATTGTATACGGGATTGATTAAGTCCTTGACATCGTGGTTCATCCGATGAGATCATCTTGGAACATGTGGGAGCCAACATGGGTATCCAGATCCCGCTGTTGGTTATTGACCGGAGAGTCATCTCGGTCATGTCTGCATGTCTCCCGAACCCGTAGGGTCTACACACTTAAGGTTCGGTGACGCTAGGGTTATACAGATATTAGTATGCGGTAACCCGAAAGTTGTTCGGAGTCCTGGATGAGATCCCGGACGTCACGAGGAGTTCCGGAATGGTCCGGAGGTAAAGAATTATATATATATATAGGAAGTGCTATTTCGGCCATCGGGAAAGTTTCGGGGTACCGGTAATTGGTACCGGGACACCGGAAGGGTCCGGGGGTCCACCGGGTGGGGCACCTGCCCCGGGGCCCCATGGGCTGTAGGGGGTGCGCCTTGGCCTACATGGGCCAAGGGCACCAGCCCTCAAGAGGCCCATGCGCCAAGAGAAGAAAAAAAGGGGAGAGTCCTAAAAGGGGAAGGCACCTCCGAGGTGCCTTGGGGAGGATGGACTCCTCCCCCCCTTGGCCGCACCCTTCCTTGGAGGAAGGGGCAAGGGCTGCACCTCCCCCCTCTCCCTTGCCCTATATATAGTGGGGGGAAGGGAGGGCAACCATACCTAAGCCCTGGCGCCTCCCTCTCCCTCCCATGACACATCTCCCTCCTCCCGCAGCGCTTGGCGAAGCCCTGTTGGAATCCCGCTACTTCCACCACCACGCCGTCGTGCTGTGATCTCCATCAACCTCTCCTTCCCCCTTGCTGGATCAAGAAGGAGGAGACGTCGCTGCTCTGTACGTGTGTTGAACGCGGAGGTGCCGTCCGTTCGGCGCTAGGATCATCGGTGATTTGGATCACGACGAGTACGACTCCATCAACCCCGTTCTTGAACGCTTCCGCTTAGCGATCTACAAGGGTATGTAGATGCACTCTCCTTCCCTCGTTGCTGTTGCTAGTTTCTCCATAGATAGATCTTGGTGACACGTAGGAAAATTTTGAATTTCTGCTATGTTCCCCAATAGTGGCATCATGAGCTAGGTCTATTGCGTAGATTCTATGCACGAGTAGAACACAAAGTAGTTGTGGGCATTGATTTTGTTCAATATGCTTGCCGTTACTAGTCTTATCTTGATTCGGCAGCATCGTGGAATGAAGCGGCCCGGACCAACCTTACACGTACGCTTACGTGAGACCGGTTCCACCGACAAACATGCACTAGTTGCATAAGGTGGCTGGCGGGTGTCTGTCTCTCCCACTTTAGTCGGATCGGATTCGATGAACAGGGTCCTTATGAAGGGTAAATAGCAATTGGCATATCACGTTGTGGTCTTTGCGTAGGTAAGAAACGTTCTTGCTAGAAACCCATAGCAGCCACGTAAAACATGCAAACAACAATTAGAGGACGTCTAACTTGTTTTTGCAGGATATGCTATGTGATGTGATATGGCCAAAGGATGTGATGAATGATATATGTGATGTATGAGATGATCATGTTCTTGTAATAGGAATCACGACTTGCATGTCGATGAGTATGACAACCAGCAGGAGCCATAGGAGTTGTCTTAATTTATTTATGACCTGCGTGTCAACATAAACGTCATGTAATTACTTTACTTTATTGCTAACCGTTAGCTGTAGTAGTAGAAGTAATAGTTGACGAGACAACTTCAAGAAGACACGATGATGGAGATCATGGTGTCATGCCGGTGACGATGATGATCATGGAGCCCCGAAGATGGAGATCAAAAGGAGCAATATGATATTGGCCATATCATGTCACTATTTGATTGCATGTGATGTTTATCATGTTTATGCATCTTGTTTGCTTAGAACAACGGTAGTAAATAAGATGATCCCTCATTAAAATTTCAAGAAGGTGTTCCCCCTAACTGTGCACCGTTGTGACAGTTCGTTGTTTCAAAGCACCACGTGATGATCGGGTGTTTGATTCCAACGTTCACATACAACGGGTGTAAGACAGATTTACACATGCAAACACTTAGGTTGACTTGACGAGCCTAGCATGTGTACAGACATGGCCTCGGAACACAGAATACCGAAAGGTCGAGCATGAGTCATATGGTAGATACAATCAGCATGAAGATGTTCACCGATGTTGACTAGTCCATCTCACGTGATGATCAGACATGGCCTAGTTGACTCGGATCATGTAATCACTCAGATGACTAGAGGGATGTCTATCTGAGTGGGAGTTCATAAGATGAACTAAATTATCCTGAACATAGTCAAAAGGTCTTTGCAAATTATGTCGTAGCTCGCGCTTTAGTTCTACTGTTTAGTTATGTTCCTAGAGAAAAATTAGTTGAAAGTTGATAGTAGCAATTAAGCGGACTAGGTCCGTAAACTGAGGATTGTCCTCATTGCTTCATAGAAGGCTTGTGTCCTTAATGCACCGCTCAGTGTGCTGAACCTCGAACGTCGTCTGTGGATGTTGCGAACATCTGACATACACGTTTTGATGACTACATGATAGTTCAGTGCGTAATGCTAAACGTTTTAGAGTTGAGGGACCGAAGACGTTTTGAAACGTCGCGAAACATATGAGATGCTTCGAGGGCTGAAATTGGGATTTCAGGCTCGTGCCCACGTCAAGAGGTATAAGACCTCCGACGATTTTCTTAGCCTGCAAACTAAGGGAGAAAAGCTCAATTGTTGAGCTTGTGCTCAGATTGTCTGAGTACAACAATCATTTGAATCGAGTGGGAGTTGATCTTCCAGATAAGATAGTGATGTTTCTCCGAAGTCATTACCACCAAGCTGCTAGAGCTTCGTGATGAACTATAATATATCAGGGACATATATGATGATCCTGAGATATTCGCGATGTTTGACACCAAAGTAGAAATCAAGAAGGAGCATCAATTGTTGATGGTTGGTGAAACCACTAGTTTCAAGAAGGGCAAGGGCAAGAAGGGATACTTCATGAAACGGCAATTCAGCTGCTGCTCTAGTGAAGAAACCCAAGGTTGAACCCAAACCCGAGACTAAGTGCTTCTGTAATAAGGGGAACAACCACTGGAGCAGAATTACCCTAGATACTTGGTAGATAAGAAGGCTGGCAAGGTCGATAGAAGTATATTGGATATACATTGTGTTGATGTGTACTTTACTAGTACTCCTAGTAGCACCAGGGTATTAGATACCGGTTCGGTTGCTAAGTGTTAGTAACTCGAAATAAAAGCTATGGAATAAACGGAGACTAGCTAAAGGTGAGCTGACGATATGTGTTGGAAGTGTTTCCAATGTTGATATGATCAAGCATCGCACGCTCCCTCTACCATCGAGACTGGTGTTAAACCTAAATAATTGTTATTTGGTGTTTGCGTTGAGCATAGACGTGATTGGATTATGTCTATCGCAATACGGTTATTCATTTAAGGAGAATAATGGTTACTCTGTTTATTTGAATAATACCTTCAATGGTCTTGCACCTAAAATGAATGGTTTATTGAATCTCGATCGTAGTGATACACATGTTCATGCCAAAAGATATAAGATAGTAATGATAGTACCACCTACTTGTGGAACTACCACTTAAGTCATATCGGTATAAAACGCATGAAGAAGCTCCATGTTGATGGATCTTTGGGCTCACTCGTTTTGAAAAGTTTGAGACATGCGAACCATGTCTATTGGTGTATATGCATGAAGAAACTCCATGCAAATGGACCGTTTGGACTCACTTGATCTTGATCACTTGAGACATGCAAATCATACCACATGGGAAAGATGACTGAAAGCCTCGTTTTAGTAAGACGGAACAAGATAGCAACTCGTTGGAAGTAACACATTTTGATGTGTGCAGTCCAATGAGTGCTGAGGCGTATAGTGGATATCGTTATGTTCTTCACAGATGATTTGAGTAGATGTTGAGTATATTTACTTGATGAATCACGAGTCTGAATTATTGAAAGGTTCAAGTAATTTCAGGGTGAAGTTGAAAGATCGTCGTGACAAGAGGATAAAATATCTATGATATGATCATAGAGATGAATATCTGAATTACGAGTTTGGCACAAAATTAAGACATTGTGGAAATCGTTTCACAACTAATACAGCCTGGAACACCATAGTGTGATGGTGTGTCCGTACATCATAACTGCACCCTATTGGATATGATGCATACCATGATGTCTCTTATCGAATTACCACAATAGTTCATGGGTTAGGCATTAGAGACAACCACATTCACTTTAAATAGGGCACCACGTAATTCCGATGAGATGACACCGTATGAACTATGGTTTAGAGAAACCTAAGCTGTCATTTCTTAAAAGTGTGGGGCTGCGACGCTTATGTGAAAAAGTTTCAGGCTGATAAGCTCGAACCCAAAGCGGACAAATGCATCTTCATAGGACACCCAAAACAGTTGGGTATACCTCCTGTCTCAGATCCGAAAGCAATAAGGGATTGTTTCTAGAATCGGGTCCTTTCTCGAGAAAAAGTTTCTCTCGAAGGAATTGAGTGGGAGGATGGTGGAGACTTGATGAGGTTATTGAACCGTCACTTCAACTAGTGTATAGCAGGGCACAAAGAGTTGTTCCTGTGGCACCTACACCAATTGAAGTGGAAGCTTATGATATTGATCATGAAACTTCGGATCAAGTCACTCGCAAACCTTGTAGGATGACAAGGATGCGTACTACTTCAGAGTGGTACGTGATCCTGTCTTGGAAGTCATGTTGCTAGATAACAATGAACCTACGAGCCATGGAGAAGTGATGGTGGGCCCGGATTCCGATAAATGGCTCGAGGCCATAAAATCCGAGAGAGGATCCATGTATGAAAACAAAGTGTAGACTTTGGCGGAACAGCTCGATGGTCGTAAGGCTGTTGAGTACAGATGGATTTTAAAAGGAAGACGACAATGATGGTAAGTATCACCATTAAGAAAGCTCGACTTGTCGTTAAGATGTTTTCCGACAAGTTCAAGGAGTTGACTACGGTGAGACTTTCTCACTCGTAGCGATGCTAAGAGTCTGTTGGAATTATATTAGCGATTACTGCGTTATTTATGAAATCTTGCAGATAGGATGTCAAAACATTGTTTCCTCAACGATTTTTCTTGAGGAAAGGTTGTATGTGATACAACCGGAAGGTTTTGTCAATCCTGAAAGATGCTAATAAGTATGCAAAGCTCCAGCTATCCTTCTGAGGACTGGAGTAAGCATCTCGGAGTTGGAATGTATGCTTTGAGGAGATGATCAAAGATTTTGGGTGTATACAAAGTTTATGAGAAACTTGTATTTCCGAAGAAGTGAGTGGGAGCACTATAGAATTTCTGATGAGTATATGTTGTTGACATATTGTTGATCAGAAATGATGTAGAATTTCTGGAAAACATATAGGGTTATTTGGAAAGTGTTTTCAATGGAAAGCCTGGATTAAGCTGCTTGAGCATTGAGCATCAAGATCTATAAGGATAGATCAAAACGCTTAATGGAACTTTCAAATGAGCACATACCTTGACATGATCTTGAAGGTGTTCAAGATGGATCAGTCAAAGAAGGAGTTCTTGCCTGAGTTGTAAGGTATGAAGTTAAGACTTAAAGCTCGACCATGGCAGAATAGAGAGAAAGGACGAAGGTCGTCCCCTATGCTTAAGACGTAGGCTCTACAGTATGCTATGCTGTGTACCGCACCTGAAGTGTGCCTTGCCATGAGTCAGTCAAGGGGTACAAGAGTGATCCAAGAATGGATCACAGGACAACGGTCAAAGTTATCCTTAGTAACTAGTGGACTAAGGAATTTTCTCGATTATGGAGGTGGTAAAAGAGTTCGTCGTAAAGGGTTACGACGATGCAAACTTTGACACTAATCCAGATTATTCTGAGTAGTAAACTGGATTCGTATAGTAGAACAGTTATTTGGAATAGCTCCAAATAGAACGTGGTAGCTGCATCTAGGAGATGACATAGAGATTTGTAAAGCACACATGGATCTGAAAGGTTCAGACCCGTTGACTATAACCTCTCTCACAAGCATAACATGATCAAACCCAGAACTCATCGAGTGTTAATCACATGGTAAATGTGAACTAGATTATTGACTCTAGTAAACTCTTTGGGTGTTAGTCACATGGGGATGTGACCTTGAGTGTTAATCACATATCGATGTGAACTAGATTATTGACTCTAGTGCAAGTGGGAGACTGTTGGAAATATGCCCTAGAGGCAATAATAAATTGATTATTATTATATTTCCTTGTTCATGATAATCGTTTATTATCCATGCTAGAATTGTATTGATAGGAAACTCAGATACATGTGTGGATACATAGACAACACCATGTCCCTAGTAAGCCTCTAGTTGACTAGCTTGTTGATCAATAGATGGTTACGCTTTCCTGACCATGGACATTGGATGTCGTTGATAACGGGATCACATCATTAGGAGAATGATGTGATGGACAAGACCCAATCCTAAGCATAGCACTAGATCGTGTAGTTCGTATGCTAAAGCTTTTCTAATGTCAAGTATCATTTCCTTAGACCATGAGATTGTGCAACTCCCGGATACCGTAGGAGTGCTTTGGGTGTGCCAAACGTCACAACGTAACCGGGTGGCTATAAAGGTACACTACGGGTATCTCTGAAAGTGTCTGTTAGGTTGGCACGAATCGAGACTGGGATTTGTCACTCCGTGTGACAGAGAGGTATCTCTGGGCCCACTCGGTAGGACATCATCATAATGTGCACAATGTGATCAAGGAGTTGATCACGGGATGATGTGTTATGGAACGAGTAAAAGAGACTTGCCGGTAACGAGATTGAACAAGGTATCGGGATACCGAACGATCGAATCTCGGGCAAGTATCGTACCAGTAGACAAAGGGAATTGTATACGGGATTGATTAAGTCCTTGACATCGTGGTTCATCCGATGAGATCATCGTGGAACATGTGGGAGCCAACATGGGTATCCAGATCCCGCTGTTGGTTATTGACCGGAGAGTCATCTCGGTCATGTCTGCATGTCTCCCGAACCCGTAGGGTCTACACACTTAAGGTTCGGTGACGCTAGGTTATAGAGATATTAGTATGCGGTAACCCGAAAGTTGTTCGGAGTCCTGGATGAGATCCCGGACGTCACGAGGAGTTCCGGAATGGTCCGGAGGTAAAGAATTATATATAGGAAGTGCTATTTTCGGCCATCGGGACAAGTTTCGGGGTCACCGGTATTGTACCGGGACCACCGGAAGGGTCCCGGGGGTCCACCGGGTGGGGCCACCTGCCCCGGGGGCCACATGGGCTGTAGGGGGTGCGCCTTGGCCTATATGGGCCAAGGGCACCAGCCCCTAGAGGCCCATGCGCCAAAGGGACAAGAGGAGGGGAGAGTCCTAAAGGGGGAAGGCACCTCCGAGGTGCCTTGGGGAGGATGGACTCCTCCCCCCCTTGGCCGCACCCTTCCTTGGAGGAAGGGGCAAGGCTGCGCCCTCCCCCTCTCCCTTGGCCCTATATATAGTGGCGGGAAGGGAGGGCAACCATACCTAAGCCCTGGCGCCTCCCTCTCCCTCCCACGACACATCTTCCTCCTCCCGCAGCGCTTGGCGAAGCCCTGTTGGAATCCCGCTACTTCCACCACCACGCCGTCGTGCTGTTGGATCTCCATCAACCTCTCCTTCCCCCTTGCTGGATCAAGAAGGAGGAGACGTCGCTGCTCCGTACGTGTGTTCAACGCGGAGGTGCCGTCCGTTCGGCGCTAGGATCATCGGTGATTTGGATCACGACGAGTACGACTCCATCAACCCCGTTCACTTGAACGCTTCCGCTTAGCGATCTACAAGGGTATGTAGATGCACTCTCCTTCCCCTCGTTGCTAGTTTCTCCATAGATAGATCTTGGTGACACGTAGGAAAATTTTGAATTTCTTCTACGTTCCCCAACAGTCGTACGAAACCCCCAATAGAACCAATATCAAATACCCAGGCGCTACTACGAGCATTATTAAGGTACACATCAATAACATGTATATCAAATATACCTTTCACTTTGCCATCCTTCTTATCTGACAAATACTTGGGGTAGTTCTATTTCTAGTGACCAGTCCCTTTGCAGTAGAAGCACTCAGTCTCAGGCTTAGGTCCAGACTTGGGCTTCTTCACTTGAGCAGCAACTTGCTTGCCATTCTTCTTGAAGATCCCCTTCTTCCCTTTGCCCTTTTTCTTGAAACTAGTGGTCTTGTTAACCATCAACACTTGATGCTCCTTCTTGATTTCTACCTCCGCAGCCTTTAGCATTACAAAGAGCTCGGGAATTGTCTTATCCATCCCTTGCATATTATAGTTCATCACGAAGCTTTTGTAGCTTGGTGGCAGTGATTGAAGAACTCTATCAATGACACTATCATCAGGAAGGTTAACTCCCAGTTGAGTCAAGTGGTTGTGGTACCTAGACATTCTGAGTATATGTTCACTGACAGAACTATTATCCTCCATCTTGCAGCTATATAACTTATTGGAGACTTCATATCTCACAATTCGGGCATTTGCTTGAAATATTAACTTCAACTCCTGGAACATCTCATATGCTCCATGACGTTTAAAATGTCTTTGAAGTCCCGATTCTAAGCCATAAAGCATGGCACACTAAACTATCGACTAGTCATCAGCTTTGCTCTGCCAGAAGTTCATAACGTCCGGAGTTGCTCCTGCAGTAGGTCTTGCACCTAGCGGTGCTTCCAAAACGTAATTCTTCTTTGCAGCAATGAGGATAATCCTCAAGTTATGGACCCAGTTCGTGTAGTTGCTACCATCATCTTTCAACTTAGCTTTCTCAAGGAACACATTAAAATTCAAGGGAACGGTAGCATGGGCCATTGATCTACAACAACATAGACATGCAAATACTATTAGGTACTAAGTTCATGATAAATTAAAGTTCAATTAATCATATTACTTAAGAACTCCCATTTAGATAGAAATCCCTCTAATAATCTAAATGATCACATGATCCATATCAACAAAACCATGTCCAATCATCACGTGAGATGGAGTAGTTTTCAATGGTGAACATCACTATGTTCATCATATCTACTATATGATTCACGCTCAACCTTTTGGTCTCAGTGTTCCGAGGCCATATCTGCATATGCTAGGCTTGTCAAGTTTAACCCGAGTATTCTGCACGTGCAAAACTGGCTTGCACCCATTGTATGTGAACGTAGAGCTTATCACACCCGATCATCATGTGGTGTCTCGGCACGACGAACTGTAGCAATGATGCATACTCAGGGAGAACACTTATACCATGAAATTTAGTGAGAGGCCATCTTATAATTCTACCGCCATACTAAGCAAAATAAGATGCATAAAGGATAAACATCACATGCAACCAAAATATGTGACATGATATGGCCATCATCATCTTGTGCTTTTGATCTCCATCTCCAAAGCACCGTCATGATCTCCATTGTCACCGGCTTGACACCTTGATCTCCATCGTAGCATCGTTGTCGTCTCGCCAACTATTGCTTCCACGACTATCGCTACCGCTTAGTGATAAATTAAAGCAATTGCATGGCGATTGCATTTCATACAATAAAGCGACAACTATAAGGCTCCTGCCAGTTGCCAATAACTTTTACAAAATATGATCATCTCATACAACAATTTATATCTCATCACGTCTTGACCATATCACATCACAACATGCCCTGCAAAAACAAGTTATACGTCCTCTGCTTTGTTGTTGTAAGTTTTATGTGGCTGCTACGGGCTTCTAGCAAGAACCGTTCTTACCTACGCATCAAAACCACAACGATTTTTTGTCAAGTGTGTTGTTTTTAACCTTCAACAAGGACTGGACGTAGTCAAACTCGATTCAACTAAAGTTTGAGAAACGGACACCCGCCAGCCACTTGTGTGCGAAACACATCTGTAGAACCAGTCCCATGAACGCGGTCATGTAATGTCGGTCTGGGCCGCTTCATCCAACAATACCACCGAATCAAAGTAAGGCGTTGGTCGTAAGCAGTATGACTATTATCACCCACAACTCATTGTGTTCTACTCGTGCATATAACATCTATGCATAGACCTGGCTCGGATGCCACTATTGGGGAACATAGTATTTCAAAAAAATTCCTACGATCACGCAAGATCTATCTAGGATATGCATAGCAACGAGAGGGTAGAGTGTGTCCACGTACCCTTGTAGACCAAAAGCGAAAGCGTTTAGTAACGCGGTTGATGTAGTTGAACGTCTTCACGATCCAACCGATCGAAGTACGGAACGTACGACACCTCCGTATTCTGCACACGTTCAGCATGATGACGTCCCTCCAGCTCTTGATCTAGTTGAGGACGAGGGAGAATTCCGTCAGCACGATGGCGTGGCGACGGTGATGATAAAGTTACCGGTGCAGGGCTTCGCCTAAGCACTACGACGATATGACCGAGGTGTATAACTGTGGAGGGGGCACCGCACACGGCTAAGAGAAGACTTGGTGTTCTTTGGGGTGCCCCCTTCCCACGTATATAAAGGAGGGCAGAAGAGGAGGCCGGACCAAAGGGGGTGCACCAAGGGGGGAGTCCTACATGGACTCCCGGTCCAAGTAGGATTCGCCCCCCCCTTTCCTATTCCAACAAGGGGAAGGAGGGAAGGAGGAAGAGGGGAGAGAAAGAGGGGGGCTCTGCCCCCTCCTAGTCCAATTCAGACCAGCCATGGGGGGGGGCGGCCACCCCTTGAGGCCCTTCTCTCCTTTACACTAAAGCCCATTAAGGTCCACTACTTCCCCAGGGGGTTCCAGTAACCTCCCGGTATTCCGAAAATTACCCGAAACACTTCGGAACCATTCTGGTGTCCGAATATAACCTATCCATATATCGATCTTTACCTCTCGACCATTTAGAGACTCCACATCATGTCCGTGATCTCATCCAGGACTCCTAACAAACTTCGGTCATCAAATCACATAACTCATAATACAAATTGTCATCGAACGTTAAGCGTGCGGACACTACGGGTTCGAGGACTATGTAGACATGAGCGAGACACTTCTCCGGTCAATAAGAAATAGCGGAACCTGGATGCTCATATTGGTTCCTACATATTCGATGAAGATCTTTATCGGTCAAACCGCATAACAACATACGTTATTCCCTTTGTCATCGGTATGTTACTTGCCCGAGATTTGATCGTCGGTATCATCATACCTAGTTCAATCTCGTCACCGGCAAGTCTCTTTACTCGTTCCATAATGCATCATCCCGTAACTAACTCATTAGTCACATTGCTTGCAAGGCTCATAGTGATGTGCATTACCGAGAGGGCCTAGAGATACCACTCTAATACACGGAGTGACAAATCCTAATCTCGATCTATGCCAACTCAACAAACACCATCGAAGACACCTGTAGAGCATCTTTATAATCACCCAGTTATGTTGTGACGTTTGATAGCACACAAGGTGTTCCTCCGGTATTCGGGAGTTGCATAACCTCATAGTCAAAGGAACATGTATAAGTCATGAAGAAAGTAATAGCAATAAAACTAAATGATAATAATGCTAAGCTAATAGATGGGTCTTGTCCATCGCATCATTCACTAATGATGTGATCCCGTTCATCAAATGACAACACACGTCTGTGGTTAGGAAACTTAACCATCTTTGATTAACGAGCTAGTCAAGTAGAGGCATACTAGGGACACTTCTGTTTGTCTATGTATTCACACATGTGCTAAGTTTCCGGTTAATACAATTCTAGCATGAATAATAAACATTTGTCATGATATAAGGAAATATAAATAACAACTTTATTATTGCCTCTAGGGCATATTTCCTTCAGCTTTATGATATGGACTACTGTTATGATAGATAATGATGCTAGAAAAAGTGATTGAAACTATCATTGATCAAACTTGTGCACTTGCTAGCATTCCACATCAAAGATTCCATTTTTATCATTTACCTACTCGAGGACGAGAAGGAATTGAGCTTGGGGATGCTTGATACGTCTCCAACGTATCTATAATTTTTGATTGTTCCATGCTATTATATTATCTACCTTGGATGTTTTATATGCATTTATATGCTATTTTATATGATTTTTGGGACTAACATATTAACCTAGAGCCCAGTGCCAGTTTCTATTTTTCCTTGTTTTTGAGTTTCGTAGAGAAGGAATATCAAACGGAGTCCAAATGAGCTGAAAATTTACGGTGATTTTTATGGACCAGAAGCCCCCGAAGCAAAGGAGTTGGGCCAGAAGAGCCACGAGGACTCCACAAGGGTGGAGGGCATGCCCTCCTTCCTTGTGGGCTCCTCCTAGACCCCCCTGGCGTGAAACCGACGCCAAAAATTCCTATAAATACAGAAACCCCCCGAAAATACGTAGATCAGGAGTTCCACTGCCGCAAGCCTTTGTAGCCACCAAAAACCAATCGGGACCCTATTCCGGCACCCTGTCAAAGGGGGGAATCATCACTGGTGGCCATCATCATCATCAGGGTGCTCTCCATGACGAGGAAGGTATGTACCGGTAGCTATGTGTTTAATCTCTCTCTCTCTCTCTCTCGTGTTCTAGATTTGGCACAATCTTGATGTACCGCGAGCTTTGCTATTATAGTTGGATCTTATGATGTTTATCCCCCTCTACCTTCTTGTAATGGATTGAGTTTTCCCTTTGAAGTTGTCTTATCAGATTGAGTCTTTAAGGATTTGAGAACACTTGATGTATGTCTTGCATGTGCTTATCTGCGGTGACAATGAGATATTCACGTGATCCACTTGATGTATGTTTTGGTGATCAACTTGCGGGTTCTGTGACCTTGTGAACTTATGCATAGGGGTTGGCACACGTTTTTGTCTTGACTCTCCGGTAGAAACTTTGGGGCACTCTTTGAAGTTCTTTGTGTAGGTTTGAATGGATGAATCTGAGATTGTGTGATGCATATCGTATAATCAAACCCGCGGATACTTGTGGTGACATTGGAGTATCTAGGTGACATTAGGGTTTGGTTGATGTGTATCTTAAGGTGTTATTTTAGTATGAACTCTAGGGCTGTTTGTGACACTTATAGGAATAGCCCAATAGATCAATTAGAAAGAATAACTTTGAGGTGGTTTCATACCCTACAATAATCTATTTGTTTATTCTCCGCTATTAGTGACTTTGGAGTGTTCTTTGTTGCACGTTGAGGGATTGTTATATGATCTAATTATGTTATCATTGTTGAGAGAACTTGCACTAGTGAAAGTATGAACCCTAGGCTTTGTTTTGAAGCACTGCAATACCGTTTTCACTCATTTTTGTTACTTGCTACCTTGCTGTTTTATATTTTCAGATTACGAAAACCTATATCTACCATCCATATTGCACTTGTTTCACCATCGCTCTTCGCCGAACTAGTGCACCTATACAATTTACCATAGTATTGGGTGCGTTGGGGACACAAGAGACTCTTTGTTATTTGGTTGCAGGTTTTTTTGGGGAGAGACCATCTTCATCCTATGTCTCCCACGTATTGATAAACCTTAGGTCATCCACTTGAGGGAAATTTGCTACTGTCCTACAGAACTCTACGCTTGGAGGCCCAACACGAGTCTATAAGAAGAGGTTGCATAGTAGACATCAAGAAACCTTGTCGCCTTCAAAGCATTTGTGCTCCCATCCTTTGACCCGAACGTTGCTTCGGTCAGGAAGGTTGTAGTTGCATTTGACTGAAAAAGGTTCACAAAGGGCCGGTTCGCTTCCATACTTTAAGCCTGGTAGGCCAGGCCCTGCGGCAACAATGGAAGGCATCGACAAGATAGCTTGTCGAGGGAACTTGTTTACTTAAAAGTATAGAGGCGTTCAACCTCGGCATGGATAGGATACATGCACAAGTACCCGGAAAGGCTTGTCTTTTTCATTAATATGTGGATAAGCAAGTACGGATCTTACAGAGCAAAAGCATGGATAAAATAGATTACATATTTAAGACTAAAATTTGGCAAGTGCCTACATATTTTAAACTAAAAAAAGATAAGTGCCCCGTAATCCCTTTCTTGTCCCTCTCCTCCTAGGAACTACAGTGGGAGGTGAAGAGCGCAAAAGGAGTGCCTGGGCAGAAGCCCAGCCTGGCCCCGTCAAGACCCGCAGGGAGCAGCCTGGCAAGATCGGGAGTGGCGAGGCTGTAAATGGATAGAGCGTCCAGGTGACACCCTAGCCGCCACCGGGACCGCGGGGTGCGCCCGCCAGAAGGCACCAAGAGAGCCTCCCTGGCAACCAACCAGAAGAGGCTAGTGGTGATGGTGCGGGGGGCAGGGGAAGAGACGAAGAATGGAGCAGTAGGCTAACAATACGAGACGAAGGCGTCGGTGCCATTGTACTCCGACCTGATGGCCTGCCACCCCCTTCCTCGTCTTTGCCAGTTTCCTCCTTGTCACTGTCCCTCCGAGAAGGTGTTGCGCCCCTGGCCCGACACCTCCCCTGAAGAGACTGCTGATGGTGGTGGCGGTGCCTAAAGCACGTTGAGAGCATCGTCCCCCACTTCGGCGGGCTGAAGGGCATCACCATGTTCGGTGTCTCCCATAACCTCGCCGGAGAGAGCAGTGCCGGGATCGCCAAAGATCCCGAACGCGATACCACGAGCGGGTGCCAGAAGCCCTGGAGACTTCACCAGCGGGTCCTCGGACTCCGGCGACTTGCTGTAGAGGCGACGCCCCAGCTCCGGAAGGATAGCTCGTATGAAGGATATGATTGCTCTACCATCAAGGAAAGGCGCAACACCCCTCACACTGAGGTTGGTGCGACCGTCATGGGTGCGTTGCCACCAACTACGACAGACCCAACGACAGTCGCTGCGTTTCCTGCAGCAGCGGAACAAGCTCACTCCCCGGGGGTCTACACGAACTTCCAAGATCATCGCCCCTAAACGGAAGCATGGAGTCGAGCCCCGGACTCTCTTCCTCGGCAAGAAGAAGATGAACAAGAAGAAGGGGGAGGGGCGAGGATGGGTGCCTCTATTCACCCTCACGCTCCCTTTTATAGACGAGCAGAAGCCCGGAGCTGGTGGGTGTTGGAAATATGACCTAGAGGCAATAATAAAATGGTTATTATTATATTTCCTTGTTCATGATAATTTTCTATTGTTGATGCTATAATTGTGTTATCCGGAAATCGTAATACATGTGTGAATACATAGACCACAACACGTCCCTAGTGAGCCTCTAGTTGACTAGCTCGTTGATCAAAAGATAGTCATGGTTTCCTGACTATGGACATTAGATGTCATTGATAACGGGATCACATCATTAGGAGAATGATGTGATGGACAAGACCCAATCCTAAGCATGGCTCAAAGATCGTTTAGTTCATTTGCTAGAGCTTTTCTGAATGTCAAGTATCATTTCCTTAGACCATGAGATTGTGCAACTCCCGGATACTGTATGAGTGCTTTGGGTGTGCCAAATGTCACAACGTAACTGGGTGACTATAAAGGTGCACTACGGGTATCTCCGAAAGTGTCTGTTGGGTTGGCCTGAATCGAGACTGGGATTTGTCACTCCGTATGACAGAGAGGTATCTCTGGGCCCACTAGGTAATGCATCATCATAATGAGCTCAATGTGACCAAGTGGTTGATCACGGGATCATGCATTACGGTACGAGTAAAGTGACTTGCCAGTAATGAGATTGAACGAGGTATTGGGATACCGACGATCGATTCTCGGGTGAGTAACTACCGATTGACAAAGGGAATTGTATACGGGATTGATTGAATCCTCGACATCGTGGTTCATCTGATGAGATCATCCAGGAGCATGTGGGAGCCAACATGGGTATCCAGATCCTGCTATTGGTTATTGACCGGAGAGTCGTCTCGGTCATGTCTGCGTGTCTCCCGAACCCATAGGGTCTACACACTTAAGGTTTGGTGACGCTAGGGTTGTTGAGATATTAGTATGCGGTAACCCGAAAGTTGTTCAGAGTCCTGGATGAGATCCCAGACGTCACGAGGAGTTCCGAAATGGTCCGGAGGTGAAGAATTATATATAGGAAGTCCAGTTTCGGCCATCGGGAAAGTTTCGGGGGTCATCGGTATTGTACAGGGACCACAGGAAGGGTCCCGGGGGTCCACCGGGTGGGGCCACCTATTCCGGAGGGCCCCATGGGCTGAAGTGGGGAAGGGAACCTGCCCCTAGTGGGCTGGTGCGCCCCCTTGGGCCTCCCCCTGCGCCTAGGGTTGGAAACCCTAGGGGTGGGGGGCGCCCCACTTGGCTTGGGGGGCAAGCCACCCCCCTTGGCCACCGCCCCCTTGAGATCCAATCTCTAGGGCCAGCGCCCCCCTAGGGGCCCTATATATAGTGGGGGGGGAGGGAGGGCAGCCGCACCAAGTCCCTGGCGCCTCCCTCTCCCTCCCGTGACACCTCTCCCTCTCGCTGAGCTTGGCGAAGCCTTGCCGAGACCACCGTTGCTTCCACCACCACACCGTCGTGCTGCTGGATCTCCATCAACCTCTCCTTCCCCTTGCTGGATCAAGAAGGAGGAGACATCTTCCCAACCGTACGTGTGTTGAACGCGGAGGTGTTGTCCGTTCGGCGCTAGATCATCGGTGATTTGGATCACGACAAGTACGACTCCATCAACCCCGTTCTCTCGAACGCTTCCGCTCGCGATCTACAATGGTATGTAGATGCACTCCCCCTTCCCTCGTTGCTAGATAACTCCATAGATTGATCTTGGTGATGCGTAGAAAATTTTAAATTCTACTACGTTCCCCAACAGTGGCATCATGAGCTAGGTCTATGCGTAGTTTCTATGCACGAGTAGAACACAAGTTGTTGTGGGTGTTGATTTTGTCAATTTACTGGCCGTTACTAGTCTTATCTTGATTCGGCGGCATCGTGGGATGAAGCGGCCCGGACCGACCTTAGACGTACGCTTACGTGAGACTGGTTCCACCGACTGACATGCACTAGTTGCATAAGGTGGCTAGCGGGTGTCTGTCTCTCCCACTTTAGTCGGATCGGATTTGATGAAAAGGGTCCTTATGAAGGGTAAATAGAAATTGGCATATCACGTTGTGGTTTTGGCATAGGTAAGAAACGTTCTTGCTAAGAAACCTATAGCAGCCACGTAAAAACTTGCAACAACAATTAGAGGACGTCTAACTTGTTTTTTGCAGCATGTGCCGTGTGATGTGATATGGCCAAAAGGATGTGATGAATGATATATGTGATGTATGAGATTGATCATGTTCTTGTAATAGGAATCACGACTAGCATGTCGATGAGTATGACAACCGGCAGGAGCCATAGGAGTTGTCTTAATTTATTTATGACCTGCGTGTCAACATATAACATCATGTAATTACTTTACTTTATTGCTAAACCACTAGCCATAGTAGTAGAAGTAATAGATGACGAGACAACTTCATGAAGACACGATGATGGAGATCATGATGATGGAGATCATGGTGTCATGCCGGTGACGACGATGATCATGGCGCCCCAAAGATGGAGATCATAAGGAGCAAAATGATATTGGCCATATCATGTCACTATTTGATTGCATGTGATGTTTATCATGTTTTACATCTTATTTGCTTAGAACGACGGTAGCTTAAATAAGATGATCCCTCGCAATAATTTCAAGAAAGTGTTCCCCCTAACTGTGCACCGTTGCGAAGGTTCGTTGTTTCGAAGAACCACGTGATGATCAGGTGTGATAGATTCTAACGTTCGAATACAATAGGTGTAAGCCAGATTTACACACATAATACACTTAGGTTGACTTGACGAGCCTAGCATGTACAGACATGGCCTCGGAACACGGAAGACCGAAAGGTCGAGCATGAGTCGTATAGAAGATATGATCAACATGAAGATGTTCACCGATGTTTACTAGTTCGTCTCACGTGATGATCGGACACGGCCTAGTTGACTCGGATCATGTTTCACTTAGATGACTAGAGGGATATCTATCTGAGTGGGAGTTCATTGAATAATTTGATTAGATGAACTTTATTATCATGAACTTAGTTTAAAATCTTTACAATATGTCTTGTATCTCAAATGGCCCATGCTAATGTTACCCTCAACTTCAACGCGTTCCTAGAGAAAACCAAGCTGAAAGATGATAGCAGCAACTATACGGACTGGGTCCGGAATCTGAGGATCATCCTCATAGCTACCAAGAAAGATTATGTCCTAGAAGCACCACTAGGTGACGCACCCATCCCAGAGAACCAATATGTTTTGAATGCTTGGCAGCAGCGTGCTGATGATTACTCCCTCGT
Organism: Triticum urartu; assembly: GCF_003073215.2. Classification (NCBI taxonomy): domain Eukaryota; kingdom Viridiplantae; phylum Streptophyta; class Magnoliopsida; order Poales; family Poaceae; genus Triticum; species Triticum urartu. The sequence continues at coordinate 243,090,359 of NC_053026.1, read as the reverse complement.
TCAGTGCGGCATGCTTTACAGCTTAGAACCGGGGCTCCAAAAGCGTTTTGAGCAACACAGAGCATATGAGATGTTCGAAGAGCTGAAAATGATTTTCCAAGCTCATGCTCGGGTCGAGAGATATGAAGTCTCCGACAAGTTCTTCAGTTGTAAGATGGAGGAAAATAGTTCTGTCAGTGAGCACATACTCAAAATGTCTAGGTTGCACAACCGCTTGACTCAGCTGGGAGTTAATCTCCCGGATGACGCGGTCATTTACATAATCCTTCAGTCGCTTCCAGTGAGCTACAAGAGCTTTGTGATGAACTTCAATATGCAGGGGATGGAAAAGACCATTCTTGAGGTATATTCAATGCTGAAATCAGCGGAGGTGGATATCAAAAAGGAACATCAAGTGTTGATGGTGAATAAAACCACTAAGTTTAAGAAAGGCAAGGGTAAGAAGAACTTCGAGAAGGACAGCAAAGGGGTTGCCGCGCCCGGTAAGCAAGCTGCCGGGAAGAAGCCAAAGAATGGACCCAAGCCCGAGACTGAGTGTTTTTATTGCAAGGGAAGTGGTCACTTGAAGCGGAACTGCCCCAAATACTTAGCGGACAAGAAGGCTGGCAACACTAAAGGTATATGTGATATACATGTACTTGATGTGTACCTTACCAGTACTCGTAGTAGCTCGTGGGTATTTGATACCGGTGCGGTTGCTCACATTTGTAACTCAAAGTAGGAGCTGCGGAATAAGCGAAGACCGGCGAAGGACGAGGTGACGATGCGCGTCGGGAATGGTTCCAAGGTTGATGTGATCGCCATCGGCACGCTACCTCTACATTTACCTACGGTATTAGTTTTAAACCTCAATAATTGTTATTTAGTGCCAGCTTTGAGCATGAACATTGTATCAGGATCTCGTTTAATTCAAGATGGCTACTCATTTAAATCCGAGAATAATGGTTGTTCTATTTATATGAGAGATATGTTTTATGGTCATGCCCCGCTGGTGAATGGTTTATTCTTAATGAATCTCGACCGTAATGTTACACATATTCATAGTGTGAATACCAAAAGATGTAAGGTTGATAATGATAGTCCCACATACTTGTGGCACTGCCGCCTTGGTCACATAGGTGTCAAACACATGAAGAAGCTCCATGCAGATGGACTTTTGGAGTCTCTTGATTACGAATCATTTGACACGTGCGAACCATGCCTCATGGGTAAAATGACCAAGACTCCGTTCTCAGGAACAATAGAGCGAGCAATCAACTTATTGGAAATCATACATACTGATGTGTGCGGTCCAATGAGTGTTGAGGCTCGCGGTGGCTATCGTTATGTTCTCACCCTCACTGATGACTTGAGTAGATATGGGTATGCCTACTTAATGAAACACAAGCCTGAGACCTTTGAAAAGTTCAAGGAATTTCAGAGTGAGGTTGAGAATCAACGTGACAGGAAAATCAAGTTCTTGCGATCAGATCGTGGGGGACAATACTTGAGTCACGAATTTGGCACGCACTTAAGGAAATGTGGAATAGTTTCACAACTCATGCCGCCTGGAACACCTCAGCGTAATGGTGTGTCCGAACGTCGTAATCGCACTCTATTGGATATGGTGCGATCTATGATGTCTCTTACCGATCTACCACTGTCATTTTGGGCCGCATTCACTTTAAATAGGGCTCCGTCAAAATCCGTTGAGACGACACCGTATGAATTATGGTTTGGGAAGAAACCTAAGCTGTCGTTTCTAAAAGTTTGGCGATGCGATGCTTATGTCAAGAAACTTCAACCTGAAAAGCTCGAACCCAAGTCGGAAAAATGCGTCTTCATAGGATACCCTAAAGAAACTATTGGGTATAACTTCTACCTCAGATCCGGAGGCAAGATCTTTGTTGCTAAGAATGGATCCTTTCTAGAGAAAGAGTTTCTCTAGAAAGAAGTAAGTGGGAGGAAAGTAGAACTTGATGAAGTATTACCTCTTGAACCGGAAAGTGGCGCAGCTCAGGAAAATGTTCCTGAGGTGCCTGCACCGACTAGAGAGGAAGTTAATGATGATGATCATGAAACTTCAGATCAAGTTGCTACTGAACTTCGTAGGTCCACAAGGACATGTTCCACACCAGAGTGGTACGGCAACCCTGTCCTGGAAATCATGTTGTTAGACAATGGTGAACCTTCGAACTATGAAGAAGCGATGGCGGGCCCAGATTCCGACAAATGGCTGGAAGCCATGAAATCCGAGATAGGATCCATGTATGAAAACGAAGTATGGACTTTGACTGACTTGCCTGATGATCGGTGAGCCATAGAAAATAAATGGATCTTTAATAAGAAGACAGACGCGGATGGTAATGTGACCATCTATAAAGCTCCGCTTGTCGCTAAGGGTTATCGACAAGTTCAAGGGGTTGACTATAATGAGACTTTCTCACCCGTAGCAAAGCTGAAGTCCGTCCGAATCATTTTAGCAATCACCGCATTCTATGATTATGAGATATGGCAAATGGACGTCAAAACAGCATTCCTTAATGGTTTCCTTAAGGAAGAATTGTATATTATGCAGCCGGAAGGTTTTGTCGATCCTAAGAATGCTTACAAGGTGTGCAAGCTCCAACGCTCGATCTATGGGCTGGTGCAAGCATCTCGGAGTTGGAACATTCATTTTGATGAGATGATCAAAGTGTTTGGGTTTACGCAGACTTATGGAGAAGCCTGCATTTACAAGAAAGTGAGTGGGAGCTCTGTAGCATTTCTCATATTGTATGTGGATGACATACTGTTGATGGGAAATGATATAGAATTCTTGGAAAGCATAAAGGCCTACTTGAACAAGTGTTTTTCAATGAAGGACCTTGGAGAAGCTGCTTATATATTAGGCATCAAAATCTATAGAGGTAGATCGAGACGTCTCATTGGTCTTTCACAAAGTACGTACCTTGACAAGATATTGAAGAAGTTCAATATGGATCAGTCCAAGAAGGGGTTCTTGCCTGTATTGCAAGGTATACAATTGAGCACGGCTCAATGCCCGACCACAGCAGAAGATAGAGAAAAGATGAGTGTCATCCCCTATGCCTCGGCCATAGGGTCTATTATGTATGCCATGTTGTGTACTAGACCTGCTGTAAACCTTGCCGTAAGTTTGGTAGGAAGGTACCAAAGTAATCCAAGCATGGAACACTAGACATCGGTCAAGAATATCCTGAAGTACCTGAAGAGGACTAAGGATATGTTTCTCATTTATGGAGGTGATGAAGAGCTCGTCGTAAAGGGTTACGTCGATGCTAGCTTCGACACAGATCTGGATGACTCTAAGTCACAAACCGGATACATGTATATTTTGAATGGTGGGGCAGTAAGCTGGTGCAGTTGCAAGCAAAGCGTGGTGGTGGGATCTATATGTGAAGCGGAGTACATGGCAGCCTCGGAGGCAGCACAAGAAGCAATCTGGGTGAAGGAGTTCATTACCGACCTAGGAGTCATTCCCAATGCGTCGAGCTCGATGACTCTCTTCTGTGAAAACACTGGAGCTATTGCCTTTGCCAAGGAGCCCAGGTTTCATAGGAAGACCAGGCATATCAAGTGTCGCTTCAACTCCATTCGTGAACGTGTTCAAAATGGAGACATAGATATTTGTAAAGTACATAGGAACCTGAATGTGGCAGATCCGTTGACTAAACCTTTCCCTAGAGAAAACATGATCAACACCAGAACTCTATGGGTGTTCGATTCATCACAATGTAACTAGATTATTGACTCTAGTGCAAGTTGGAGACTGTTGGAAATATGCCCTAGAGGCAATAATAAAATGATTATTATTATATTTCCTTGTTCATGATAATTGTCTATTGTTCATGCTATAATTGTGTTATCCGGAAATCGTAATACATGTGTGAATACATAGACCACAACACGTCCCTAGTGAGCCTCTAGTTGACCGATTCTAGCTGCAGTGACCGTACGATGTCCATCCAATGGCCGTAGTGCTTCTTCAATCTCTGGTCTTCTTGCTACAGCCGCCCAAAGCAGCGCCGGTCGTGCCGCCTGCTCCTGCCTCCCGTGGCTGGCTGTGCTGCCGTGGAGGCCTCATCGCCCCCTACTATTCCCACCGCTGGCCAGGCCCTGCGGCGACGGCAGCCTCACAGCGCAGCCAAACGAGTGAAGCCTCATACTCCTCTCCGCGTGGGCATCCACTGCCACGTCTTCACCGGCTCCGCGTCGTCCCCTTCCTAGGCCTCGCCGTCGTCCACCGCCCTGGTGCTCTCGGCGCGGCGTGGTCAACGTGGAAGGAACGACTTCCATCGGACGTGGACTGTACGTGGAGAGGGTGACAGCTGGGTCCACGACGGTAGCAAGGAAGTGCCTCCTTATTACGCGGAAAATAATGATTCCTCCACCTGACAGCAGGGACCCACTGGACGGGCCACCAGTATTTTGCGAAAAAAATCGTTTCCCCCTGACTGCTGGGACCCACCATACGGGCCATCGTATTTCGCGAAAAAAACATTCCCCCCGCTGTCAGCTCGGACCCACCGGAAGTGCCTCCTTATTACGCACAAAAAAATGAATACTCCCCCGACTAGCTGGGAACCACCTTACTGGGAGGCTGACTCGTGGGCCTACTAAGTTGACGCGGACGAAGGGCTTTGTCAACTTAGTCAATTTGAACGATTCTAGCTCCAGTGACCGTACGATGTCCATCCAACGGCCGTAGTGCTTCTTCAACCTCTGGTCTTTTTGCTCCAGCCGCCCAAAGCAGCGCCGGTCGTGCCGCACGCTCCTGCCTCCCGTGGCCGGCTGTGCTGCCGCAGAGGCCTCACCGCCCCCTATTATTCCCACCGCTGGCCAGGCCCTGCGGTGACAGCAGCCTCACACCGCAGCCGAACCAGTGAACCCTCGTAGTCCTCTTCGCGCAGGCTTCCACTACCGCGTCGTCCCCTTCCTAGGCCTCGCCGTCGTCCACTGCCGTGGTGCTCTCCACGCGGCGTGGTCAACGTGGTCAAGGAACAACTTCCATCGAAAGATTACTGTACGTGGAGAGGCTAACAGCTGGGTCCACGGCCACATCACCGTTTTTTGTGATTTGCCAAGTAAGTCGCTTTGTCAGGCCTGTTGGGCAGCAAATCTTTCAAGACGAGGAGATCTTTCATTCGGCTAGCCGAAAAAATGGCCCATCAGTAATGAGAAATGGGCTGTACATTTTTAAAACACATCAAACCGGCAATTAGTTTCAAACATCTTTTTTTTCATTTCAAGATTTTAAATTACATTAATTTTTATGCATGGAGAATTTGTTGGATTTTATATTGATATACATTTATTTTTAAAATCAGTTTGAATGTGAGTCAAAATTTTGGGATTAAAAACAGTTCGGCCCGCACCGAAATATGCAAAATTTCGTATAATTTTTTACCCGTTGCCACAATATGGGCTGTAATGCTAACAAAAAGAATATGTGCTCCAAAAAAAACCTTAAGAATTAGCAAATGGGCTGTAAATTATTAGAAATAATGGCAGATGGGTTGTATGCTGTTTTCCATAGATTTGAGGCTTTCCTAAAAAAGGTTGATGCACAAGCACTGACTGTTGGATGTCCATCCAACGGCTGTCGTGCTTCTTCAATCTCTGCTCTTCCTTCTCTAGCCGCTCAAACAAGCGCCGACGGGACTGCCTGCTCCCTCCTCCTCGCGGCCGGCTGTGCTACCGTGCAGGCCTCATCGCCCGACCGTACTCCCATCGCTGGCCTAGCCATCCCTCTACTCACCCACACCTGCTATTATTCTCCGGCGACGGCAGACGAACCAGTAAACCCTCGTACAGTCGTACTCCCCTCCGCGTGGGAAACAACTGCCGAGTCTTCCCTGCCACCGTGTCGTCCCCTTCCTAGGCCCTGGTGCTCTCGGCGCGGCGTGGTCAACATGGTCAAGGAACGACTTCGATCGGACATGGACTCTACGTGGAGAGGCTGACAGCTGGGTCCACGGCCGCAGCAAGGAAGTGCCTCCTTATTACGCGGAAAATAATGATTCCTCCACCTGACAGCTGGGACCCATCGGATGGGCCACTGTATTTCACGAAAAAAACGTTTCCCCCTGACTGCTGGGATCCACCAGCTACATCTTCGCACGCAAGGAAGTGCGTCCGGGCAAAAAAACAATTCGCCCCCCTGACTGCTGGGACCCACTAGCTACATCTTCGCAGGCAAGGAAGTGCCTGACAGTCGGGACCTACCTGGTCGAAGCGTACATAGCATTGTCATTCTGGTCACGAACGTATACGTACATACTGGTCGATGTAGAGGCACGCACGTGTCGTAGTAGAGGCGCACACGTGTCATAGTAGAGGCGCGCACGTAGCATGTACACGTACGTACATCGGCCAGGGTGCAAGAAAGAAAATATGGTCATGTATGTGTACGTACGGGCGGGGTCTCGAACGCCTACTCGCACATACGTACGGCCAGGGCTCATGTACATGGCTGGGTCGGAACGGAGAAACAGCGTCGTCGTTGTGTTCATGGGGAGGCAACGGAATGCGTCGTGTTCATGGGGAGGCAACGGAATGCGTCATGTTCATCGGGAGGGCTTGGACAGAACAGTCGATGGAAACGAGGCCTGGCGTACCGCAAAACGGAGGAAACGTCCTTGTGTTCGACCGACCACGTTCAAAACGGGATCCTGTTCATCGGGAGGGGTCTGGCGTACCGTAAAACGAAGGAAACGGACCTCCTACGGTCGAAACGGGGGTCCTGTTGATCGGGAGGGGTGTGGCGTACCGCAAAACCGACGAAACAGACTTGTGTTGGAGCACTACGGTCGAAACGGGGGTCCTGTTCATCGGGAAGGGTGTGGCGTACCGCAAAACGGGACTCCACGAGATACTGTTCATCTCCACCGTAGACTCCCTCCAGCCTCCACGAGCTACTATTCATCCACCGTTGACCTCCTCCAGCCTCCACCTGCGACTGTTCATCCACGGGCTCCTGTTCATCCAGCCTCCACCGCGCGCTACTCCACCGGCTACTGTTCAACCAGCCCTCTCCATAGGCTCCTGTTCAACCACCCCTCCACGGGCTACTGTTCATCCTGCCCTCCACCTTCTACTGTTCATCCTGCCCTCCACGGGGTGGTCCTGTTCATCCAGCCCTCCACGAGGTCCTGTTCATCCAGCCCCAACCGGTTCGATCGATCGGGGTCCTCTTCATCCAGAGGCAACACCACGGGGTCCTGTTCATCCACCCCCACCGGGAACTATTCATCCAAACCCCCCCCGCAACGCTCACTGTTCATCCAGAGGCAGCATCGATCGGCTTCAGTTAGCAGCAGTAGCGAAGGAATCGCTCGATCAGGTTCAGTTAACAACCATCGATCGATCACTCGGGTTCAGTAATGCATAGCCTGCAGTGCAATCTCTTGGGTTCAGTTAGAGCCCAACGCCTCGCTCGAGTTCAGTTAGAGCCAACGCCTCGCACACACACGCGTACGTGTACGAGAGAAACGCGCATCGCTCGGCCCCCGTCCACCCACCGTAACCGGGAACTCCCTGAAATTTTCGTCCCCCTCGCTTCTACCACGGTTTTCTCCGTCATGGACGGCCCAAAGAATGTCATGCAGCTGTGTGTCCGGCCCGCCCAGGACGAAAAGCCCATTTTCTGTCATGATATTTTGTCATAGAAGTAGGAGCCCACCACATCTATGATGATACCGGGTTTTGTCACAATTATCGTCATAGAAGTGTCATATGTATGACAATTTTTTTTCGTTCGGCCCAAAATGTCACGGATGTGTCTTTTTTTAGTAGTGATTGTAATTCATGGTAAAAGAGATCCAGTCACAGTCATACTTAATATAAATTAATAACAATGCATACAAATGACTGTGGTGCTCTCTAACTGGTGCTTTTTATAAGAGGATGATGACTCTACAATAAAAGTAAATAGATAGGCCCCTCACAGAGGGAAGCAGGGATTTGCAGAGGTGCCAGAGCTTGAGTTTTGAAATAGAGATAAATAATATTTTGAGCAGCATGCTTTCATTGTCAACATAACAACTAAGAGATCTCGGTATCTTCCAAGCTAAATACATTATAGGCAGTTCCCAAACAGAATGGTAAAGTTTATACTCCCCCACCACCACACTCCATGGCTGGTCCGAAACAATGGGTACCATCCAACTAACAACATTCCTGGGGCAGTTTTGTTTGCAATTATTTTGATTTGATTTGCTTAGAGCAAGGGACTGGGCATCCCGGTGACCGGCCATTTTCTCGTGAATGATGAGAGGAGTCCACTCATCGCAGGAATAACCCACCTAGCATGGAAGATATTGAAAATCCTAGTTGATACATGAGCTATTCGAGCATATAAAACAGATTATTATTTGAAGGTTTAGAGTTTGGTACATGCAAATTTACTTGGAACGGCAAGTAAATACCGTATATAGGTAGGTATGGTTGACTCATATGGAACAACTTTGGGGTTTATAGAAGTGGATGCATAAGCAGTATTCCCTCTTAGTACAAGTGAAGGCTAGAAAGAGATTGTGAAGCGGCCAACTAGAGAGCTACAACAGTCATAAACATGCATTGAGATTAACCAACATTGAACGCAAGCAGGAGTAGGATATAAATCACCATGAACATAAATATCGTAGAGGCTATGTTGATTTTGTTTCAACTACATGCGTGAACATGTGCCAAGTCAAGCCACTCGAATCATTCAAAGGAGGATACCATCCTATCATACTACATCACAACCATTTTAATTTCCATGTTGGCACGCAAGGTAAACCATTATAAACTCCTAGCTAATTAAGCATGGCATGAGTAACTATAATCTCTAATTGTCATTGCAAACATGTTTCATTCATAATAGGCTGAATCAGGAATGATGAAATAATCATATTTACAAAAACAAGATAGATCAAGTTCATACTAGCTTTTCCGCATCTCAATCATTTCATCATATATAGTCATCATTGCCTTTCACTTGCACAACTGAACGGTGTGGATAAATAATAATAGTGCACGTGCATCGGACTAAGCTGGAATCTGCAAACATTTATTCAATGCAGAAGACATGGTAATATGTGATCTCTCTTAGATCAACAATAATGCATATGAGAGCCACTCAATATTTTCATCATGGTCTTCTCCTCTCGACCCCCAAAGAAAAGAAAAGAATTACAAAGAAACACACCGAAATATTTTTGGATTTTTTGTTTTTCTAAAGGAAGTAAAGCAAGAACGAGAAAAACTATTTACACGGGAAAGCTCCCAACAAACAAGAGAAGAACGAGAAATATTTTTGTGTTCTCTTTTAATATTACAAATAAGCATGCATAGAAAGTAAACTAACTACAACTAATTTTTTTCTTAGGGTTGATCAGACACACAAGAAGAAAGCGGAAAAAGAAAATAAACTAGCATGGATATTACAATGAAAAAGTACGAGCACCGACAACTAGAATGAGTGTGTGAACATGAATATAATGTCGGTGAGAAATACGTAATCCCCCAAGATTAGGATTTTGGCCTAAGTTGGTCTATGGCCACTGGCCTGGTGGCTATCCAAATATGTAGTTGGGGTTGTACTGAGATGCATCAGCTACTGCCTGAAGGGCTGCAGCATGGAGACGAGCAACCTCCGCTGTTCTCTCATACTTGTTTGCCTCCTCTCTAGTTATAAAGTATCGTCCACTCGCCTGAAAGTTAAAGAAAGCAAGAGCAGGAAGAGTAACAAGGACAACACACCGTCTATCAAATATTAGTCGGTACTGGAGGATCTGATCGTTCCTCTTAAGAAATTGGTAACTGAAGGAAATATGCCCTAGAGGCAATAATAAAGTTGTTATTTCTATTTCCTTATATCATGATAATTGTTTATTATTCATGCTAGAATTGTATTAATCGAAAACTTAGTACATGTGTGAATACATAGACAAACAGAGTGTCCTTAATATGCCTCTACTAGACTACCTCATTAATCAGAGATGGTTAAGTTTCCTGACCATAGACATGTGTTGTCATTTGATGAACGAGATCACATCATTGGAGAATGATGTGATGGACAAGACCCATCCATTAGCTTAGCATAATGATGGTTTAGTTTTATTGCTATTGCTTTCTTCATGACTTATACATGTTCCTCTGACTATGAGATTATGCAACTCCCAAATACTGGAGGGACACCTTGTGTGCTATCAAATGTCACAACATAACTGGGTGATTATAAAGATGCTCTACAAGTGTCTCCGATGGTGTCTATTGAGTTGGCATAGATCGAGATTAGGATTTGTCACTCCGTGTATCAGAGAGGTATCTCTAGGCCCTCTCAGTAATGCACATCACTATAAGCTTTGCAAGAAATGTGACTAATGAGTTAGTTATGGGATGATGCATTACAGAACGAGTAAAGAGACTTGCCGGTAATGAGATTGAACTAGGTATAATGATACCAACGGTCGAATCTCGGGCAAGTAACATACCAATGACAAAGGGAATGACGTATGTTGTTATGCGGTTTGACTAATAAAGATCTTCGTAGAATATGTAGGAGCCAATATGAGCATCTAGGTTCCACTATTGGTTATTGACCGAAGATGTGTCTCGGTCATGTCTACATAGTTCTTGAACCCATAGGGTCCGCACGCTTAACATTTGATGACGATTTGTATTATGAGTTATGTGATTTGATGACCGAAGTTTGTTCAGAGTCCCGGATGTGATCACGGACATGACGAGGAGTGTCAAAATGGTCGAGATGTAAATATAGATATATTGGAAGGTTATATTTGGACACCGGAATGGTTCCGAAGTGATTCGAGTATTTTTCAGAGTACCGGGAGGTTACCGGAACCCCCCGGGGAAGTATTGGGCCTTAATGGGCTTTAGTGGAAAGGAGAGAAGGGTCACAAGGAGTGTCCACAGCCCCCATGGCAAGTCTGAATTGGACTAGGGAGGGGGCGGCGCCCCCCTCTTTCCATCTCCCTCTCCTCCTCCTTCCCTCTCTCCCCTCTTGGAAAAGGAAGGGGACTCCAACTAGGATTGGGAATCCTAGTTGGACTCCCTTATGGCGCCCCCCCTTGGCCTCCTCCTCCTCCCCCTCCTTTATATACGTGGCCAGGGGGCACCCCAAAGCACAACAGACAATCTCTTAGCCATGTGCGGTGCCACCCTCCACAGTTCAACACCTCGGTCATATCGTTGTAGTGCTTAGGTAAAGCCCTCCACCGGTAACTTCATCATCACCATAGCCATGGTGTTGTGCTGACGGAACTCTCCCTCGTCCTCAACTAGATCAAGAGCTCGAGGGACGTCATCGTGCTGAACATGTGCTGAACACGGAGGTACCGTATGTTCGGTACTTGGATCGGTTGGATGGTGAAGACGTTTGACTACATCAACCGCGTTTCTAAACGCTTCCGCTTTCGGTCTACGAGGATACGTAGACACACTCTCCCTCTCGTTGCTATGCATCTCCTAGTTAGATCTTGCATGATCGTAGGATTTTTTTTGAATTACTACATTCCCCAATAGTGGCATCTGAGCCAGGTCTATGTGCAGATGTTATATGCATGAGTAGAACACAAAGAGTTGTGGGCGATAATAGTCATACTACTTACCACCAACATCTTACTTTGATTCGGAGGTATTGTTGGATGAAGCGGCGCAGGCTAACATTACATGACCGCATCCATGAGACTGGTTCTATCGACGTGCTTCGCACACAGGTGGCTGGCGGGTGTCTGTTTCTCCAACTTTAGTTGAACCGAGTTTGACTACGGCCGGTCCTTGTAGAAGGTTAAAACAACACACTTGACGAAAAATCATTGTGGTTTTGATGCGTAGGGAAGAATGGTTTTTTCTAGAAGCCCGTAGCAGCCACGTAAAACTTGCAACAACAAAGTAGAGGACGTCTAACTTGTTTTTGCAGGGCATGTTGTGATGTGATATGGTCAAAACGTGATGAGAAATAAATTGTTGTATGAGATGATCATGTTTTGTAAAAGTTATCAGAAACTGGCAGGAACCTTATGGTTGTCACTTTATTGTATGAAATGCAATCGCCATGTAATTGCTTTACTTTATCACTAAGAGGTAGCGATAGTCATAGAAGCAATAGTTCACGAGACGACAACAAATGCTATGATGGAGATCAAGGTGTCAAGCCGGTAACGATGGAGATCATGACAGTGCTTTGAAGATGGAGATCAAAGGCACAAGATGACGATGGCCATATCATGTCACATATTTTGATTGCATGTGATATTTATCCTTTATTCATCTTATTTTGCTTAGTATGGTGGTAACATTATAAGATAATCCCTCACTAAATTTCAAGGTACAAGTGTTCTCCCTGAGTATGCACCGTTGCTACAGTTCGTCGTGCCAAGACATCACGTGATGATCGGGTGTGATAAGCTCTACATTCACATACAACGGGTGCAAGCGAGTTTTGCACGTGCAGAATACTCGGGTTAAACTTGACGAGCCTAGCATATGCAGATATGGCCTCGCAAAACTAAGACTAAAAGGTCGAATGTGAATCATATAGTAGATATGATCAACATAGTGATGTTCACCATTGAAAACTACTCCATCTCACGTGATGATCGGACATGGTTTAGTTGATATGGATCACATGATCATTTAGATGACTAGAGGGATGTCTATCCAAGTGGGAGTTCTTAAGTAATATGATTAATTGAACTTTAATTTACCATGAACTTAGTACCTGATAGTATTTGCATGTCTATGTTGTCTCCGTGTGTTGCTATCTTTGTCATGCATCTCATATCATGTCATCATGTGAATTGCATTTGCATACATGTTCATCTCATGCATTCGAGCATTTTCCCCGTTGTCCGTTTTGCATTCCGGCGCTCCGTTCTCCTCCGGTGGTCATTTCTACCTTTCTTTCGTGTGTGGGGATTAAACCTTTCCGGATTCGACCGAGACTTGCCAAGCGGCCTTGGTTTACTACCGGTAGACCGCCTGTCAAGTTTCGTACCATTTGGACTTCGTTTGATGCTCCAACGGTTAACCGAGGGACCGAAAAGGCCTCGTGTGTGTTGCAGCCCAACACCCCTCCATTTTGGCCCAAAACCCACCAAAACCCTCTCCATCTTCTAGAGCGTTCGATCACGATCGCGTGGCCGAAAACCGCACCTCATTCTGAGTCTCCTAGCTCCCTCTACCTATAAATTAGTGCCTCCCCGTCCAAATCCGGACGAAACCCTAGATCCCTCTCCCCTCCGCGCGGCCGGACGTGTCCGCCTGCCGCCGGACGAAAAATCCCGCCGCCGCTGCCATGTGGCATCGCGTCATTCGCCCGCTCCCGGTCCCTAGATCGCCGCGCCGCCCGGGCCCGGGAAGCCCAAGGCCGGCCCCCGCGGCCCGCTCCCTCGCCCCGCCTCCTCGCGCCTGAGGCGCCGCCCGACCCCGCCCGGCCGGAGCTCGCCGCCCGCCGCCCGCGCCGCCCGCCGCCCGCGGCCGCCTCGCCGCCTCCCCCACGCCAGATCCGGCCCCTCTCCGTCTCTCCCTCGACTCCGGTGACGCCCCGCAGCTCCGGCGAGCGCGAACTCCGGCGCCGGCCATCCTCGTAAAGCGTGCAGATCTCAGATCCGGATTTGTCTCGGGTTGACTTTTTGCCCGAAACCCTAGTTCATTTGCTCCTGTTCATCGTGCCGTAACTCCACATCCGTAACTCCGTTTTTGGCATATAGCATATCAAAATCTTCATCTCAGAGAGTACATCATTTCATTCCATTGCATCATTTTCATTTGTGTTCATCTTGATGCACGAAATGCTGTTAGAAGAGGGCTACTCGAGATAATTGTCAGATCTGCTACTCCATTTAGGTATTTGTCATTTTTGCCATAATTATTGTGTGCACGATATGCCCATGAGTTCTACATATGTTTTGTTAAGGGTTTTGCCATCTTTCCAGAGGTGCAATCCATGTATTTTTTGTGATGTGTGTGGTGACTAGTACAAGCTTGCAAAGTGGTTCACTTGTTAGTGCTGATTTCAGGGACTTAGCATTTCCACTAAGTCCTTGAGCTGTTTATCTCATATGGCCATATGTTCATGTTGTTTCCTAGTGATCCGTGCCTCTTTTGAGGATGATCAGTAAGGATGTTTTGTTAATCTTGTAGTGCTCTATCCATCCGTGTCTTTGTTTGCAATTATGGAGCACCCTAGCTTGAGTCAATCGAGCTCTACTTTTGGTACTTTGTGAACTGGGCAGATTGTCTACTAGTTAGCGATTTTGCCGGGGATGTTGTAGTTGATCCGTGCATGCTATGCTATTTCTCTTGCCATGTCTAGCTTGAATTTCGTGTATTCTTGATGGGTGTATGCTTAGATTATCATGACTTGCTCCGTAGTGAGTGCATCCAGCTCGTAAACATGCCTACTTGATATATGTTTTCAGCATGCTCCAGTTTTCACCAAGTCTGAGAACTGATTATGTTTTTTGCCATGTTCACATGCTTGCAATTGTATTTTCTGATCCCTTTTGGCTCAAGGTCACTAAGGGACTTTTGTTAAGCTCTTTGAGTAGATCCATGCCATTCTTTACTTTGCCATGTTCAGGTCCTGTAGCATGTAGTTGTGTTGCTCCGAAGTGTGCTACCTGATCTGAAATTCCAGACAAGTGTTAATTTCACCAAGTCTGAAATCTGTTTGCCATATGCATTTTTGCCATGCTTGTTTGAACCTGTTAATGGATGATTTGGCCGTAGCTCAGTGCTAGACTTTTGTTAAGCATCATGAATTCATCCCTGCCATGTATTTTTATGCCATGTTTGAGTGCTGTAGCTTGTTCATCTCATTGCTTTTAGATGGCTACTTGCTGTAAATCGCAGACCGGTGTCATATTTGTTTTGTTTGCCATTTCCAAACCGTAACTCCGATTCCGGCGTTCTTTATATCGTTTTCATGAGATTTCATCTCATCTTTCCAGTGGCACGCTTGGATTCCCAAGTTGAGGCCAGGTTCATGCATCCCTTGTCAAATCTTGCATATGCATCCCGCATCGCATCCCGCATAGCATACCATCCTTGCATCCTATTGTTTGTGCTTTGCACGTGGTTGATTGTGTCCTTGTTGCTTTTTTGTCTTGTTTGGGTAGAGCCGGGAGACGAGTTCGCTAACGAGGAGCCCGTTGAGTTTTCTTTCAAGGATCCAGTTAACTCTGACAACTGTGTAGGCAAGATGATCATACCCTCGAAATCACTACTATCTTTGCTTTGCTAGATGCTCGCTCTTTTGCTATGCCAATGCTACGATGCCTACCACTTGCTTTCAAGCCTCCCAAATTGCCATGTCAAACCTCTAACCCACCATGTCCTAGCAAACCGTTGATTGGTTATGTTACCGCTTTGTTCAGCCCCTCTTATAGTGTTGCTAGTCGCAGGTGAAGATTGGAGGTCGTTCCTTGTTGGAACATTTATTTACTTGTTGGGATATCATTATATTATATTGTTATATTAATGCATCTATATACTTGGTAAAGGGTGGAAGGCTCGGCCTCTCACCTAGTGTTTTGTTCCACTCTTGCCACCCTAGTTTCCGTCATATCGGTGTTATGTTCCCGGATTTTGCGTTCCTTACGCGGTTGGGTTATAGTGGGAACCCCTTGATAGTTCGCCTTGAGTAAATCTTTTCCAGCAATGCCCAACCTTGGTTTTACCATTTGCCACCTAGCCTCTTTTCCCTTGGGTTTCCGGAGCCCGAGGGTCATCTTATTTTAGCCCCCTCGGGCCAGTGCTCCTCTGAGTGTTGGTCCAACCGAGCGATGTCCGGGGCTACCAGGGGCAACTCTGGGCTGGCCTACCCGACGTCTTGCTCATCCGGTGTGCCCTGAGAATGAGATATGTGCAGCTCCTATCAAGATTTGTCGGCACATCTGGGTGGTGTTGCTGGTCTTGTTTTAACCTGTCGAAGTGTCTTGAAGAACCGATATACCCAGCCTGATCGGAACGTCTTGGGAGGAGGTCTATTACATCGTTGATCGTGAGAGCTTGTCATGGGCTAAGTTGGGACTCCCCTACAGGGATTTGAACTTTCGAAAGCCGTGCCCGCGGTTATGGGCAGATGGGAATTTGTTAATGTCCGGTTGTAGATAACTTGAACCTTAACCTAACTAAAATGAATCAACTGAGTGTGTTACCGTGATGGCCTCTTCTCGGCGGAGTCCGGGGAGCGGACACGGTGTTGGAGTAATGTTTGCGTAGGTTGCTCTCTAGTTTCTCGCTCGTGCTTTGCCTCCTCTTCTCGCTCTCTTTTGCGAACAGGATAGCCACCATATATGCTAGTCGCTTGCTGCAGCTCCACATATTTTACCTTGCCTTACATATAAGGTTAAATAGTCTTGATCACGAGGGTGCGAGATTGCTGAGTCCCTATGGCTCACAGATTACTATTACACCAGATGCAGGGCCTGATGATTCCGCTCCAGGTGACGCGCTCGAGCTCAAGTGGGAGTTCGACGAGGACTCTCAACGTTACTATGTTTCGTTCCCTGATGATCAGTAGTGGTGCCCAGTTGGGGGTGATCGGGACCGTGTCACATGTTGGGTTATCTTTTATTTTGGCGCCGTAGTCGGGTCATGAGTGTTTGGATGATGTAATGTTATTTATGTACTTGATTGACGTGGCGAGTGTAAGCCAACTATGTTATCTTCCCTTTTATGGTCTATATTACATGGGATGTTGTGAAGATTGCCTAACTTGCGACATATGCCTTCAATGCGATTATTCCTCTAAGTCGTGCCTCGACACGTGGGAGATATAGTGGCATCGAGGGTGTTATAATATGTGACATGATATGGCCATCATCATCTTGTGCCTTTGATCTCCATCTTCAAAGCACCGTCATGATCTCCATCGTTACCGGCTTGACACCTTGATCTCCATCATAGCATTTGTTGTTGTCTCGTGAACTATTGCTTCTATGACTATCGCTACCGCTTAGTGATAAAGTAAAGCAATTACATGGCGATTGCATTTCATACAATAAAGTGACAACCATAAGGCTCCTGCCAGTTTCCGATAACTTTTACAAAACATGATCATCTCATACAACAATTTATTTCTCATCACGTTTTGACCACATCACATCACAACATGCCCTGCAAAAACAAGTTAGACGTCCTCTACTTTGTTGTTGCAAGTTTTACGTGGCTGCTACGGGCTTCTAGCAAGAACCGTTCTTACCTATGCATCAAAACCACAATGATTTTTCGTCAAGTTTGCTGTTTTAACCTTCTACAAGGACCGGCTGTAGTCAAACTCGGTTCAACTAAAGTTGGAGAAACAGACACCCGCCAGCCACCTGTGTGTGAAGCACGTCGATAGAACCAGTCTCATGGACGCGGTCATGTAATGTCAGCCTGCGCCGCTTCATCCAACAATACCGCCGAATCAAAGTAAGATGTTGGTGGTAAGTAGTATGACTATTATCGCCCACAACTCTTTGTGTTCTACTCATGCATATAACATCTACACATAGACCTGGCTCAGATGCCACTATTGGGGAATGTAGTAATTCAAAAAAAATCCTACGATCATGCAAGAACTAACTAGGAGATGCATAGCAACGAGAGGGAGAGTGTGTCTACGTACCCTCGTAGACCGAAAGCGGAAGCGTTTAGCAACGCGGTTGATCTAGTCAAACGTCTTCACCATCCAACCGATCCAAGTACCGAACATACGGTACCTCCGTGTTCAGCACATGTTCAGCACGATGACGTCCCTCGAGCTCTTGATCTAGTTGAGGATGAGGGAGAGTTCCGTCAGCACAACACCATGGCTATGGTGATGATGAAGTTACCGGTGGAGGGCTTACCTAAGCACTACAACGATATGACCGAGGTGTTGAACTGTGGTGGGTGGCACCACACACGGCTAAGAGATTGTCTGTTGTGCTTTGGGGTGCCCCCCTGGCCACGTATATAAAGGAGGGGGAGGAGGAGGCGGCCAAGGGGGGGCGCCATAAGGGAGTCCAACTAGGATTCCAAATCCTAGTTGGAGTCCCCTTCCTTTTCCAAGAGGGGAGACAGGGAAGGAGGAGGAGAGGGAGATGGAAAGAGGGGGGCGCCGCCCCCTCCCTAGTCCAATTCAGACTTGCCATGGGGGCTGTGGACACTCCTTGTGACCCTTCTCTCCTTTCCACTAAAGCCCATTAAGGCCCAATACTTCCCCGGGGGGTTTCGGTAACCTCCCGATACTCCGAAAAATATCCGAATCACTTCGGAACCATTCCGGTGTCCGAATATAACCTTCCAATATATCTATATTTACATCTCGACCATTTTGACACTCCTCGTCATGTCTGCGATCACATCCGGGACTCCGAACAAACTTCGGTCATCAAATCACATAACTCATAATACAAATCGTCATCAAACGTTAAGCGTGCGGACCCTATGGGTTCGAGAACTATGTGGACATGACCGAGACACATCTTCGATCAATAACCAATAGTGGAACCTGGATGCTCATATTGGCTCCTACATATTCTACGAAGATCTTTATTAGTCAAACCGCATAACAACATACGTCATTCCCTTTGTCATTGGTATGTTACTTGCCCGAGATTCGACCGTCGGTATCATTATACCTAGTTCAATCTCATTATCGGCAAGTCTCTTTACTCGTTCTGTAATGCATCATCCCATAACAAACTCATTAGTCACACTTCTTGCAAGGCTTATAGTGATGTGCATTACCGAGAGGGCCTAGAGATACCTCTCTGATACACGGAGTGACAAATCCTAATCTCGATCTATGCCAACTCAACAGACACCATCGGAGACACTTGTAGAGCATCTTTATAATCACCCAGTTACTACCGAACCTCGTAGGTCAACTAGAATACGATCAGCACCAGAGTGGTGCGGTAATCCTATTCTGGAGGTCATGTTACTTGACCATGATGAACCTACGAACTATGAGGAAGCGATGACGAGCCCAGATTCCATGAAATGGCTTGAGGCCATGAAATCTGAGATGGGATCCATGTATGAGAACAAAGTGTGGACTTTGGTTGACTTGCCCGATGATCGGCAAGCAATAGAGAATAAATGGATCTTCAAGAAGAAGACTGACGTTGACGGTAATGTTACTGTCTACAAAGTTCGGCTTGTTGGAAAAGGTTTTCGACAAGTTCAAGGAGTTGACTACGATAAGACCTTCTCACCGGTAGTGATTCTTAAGTCTGTCCGAATCATGTTAGCAATTGCCGCATTTTATGATTATAAAATTTGGCAAATGGATGTCAAAACTGCATTCCTTAATGGATATCTCAAAGAAGAGTTGTATATGATGCAACCAGAAGGTTTTGTCGGTCCAAAAGGTGCTAACAAAGTGTGGAAGCTCCGGTGATCCATTTATGGACTGGTGCAAGCCTCTCGGAGTTGGAATATACGCTTTGATAGTGTGATCGAAGCACATGGTTTTATATGGACTTTTGGAGAAGCATGTATTTACAAGAAAGTGAGTGGGACCTCTGTCGCATTTCTGATATTATATGTGGATGACATTTTGTTGATTGGAAATAATACATAATTTCTGGATAGCATGAAAGGATACTTGAATAAGAATTTTTCAATGAAAGACCTCGGTGAAGCTGCTTATATATTGGGCATCAAGATCTATAGAGATAGATCAAGACACTTAACTGGACTTCCACAAAGAACATACCTTGATAAAGTTTTGAAGAAGTTCAAAAATGGATGAGTCAAAGAAAGGGTTCTTGTCTATGTTACAAGGTGTGAAGTTGAGTCAGACTCAATGCCCGACCATTGCAAAAGATAGAGAGCAAATGAAAGTCATTCCCTATGCCTTAGCCATAGGTTCTATCATGTATGCAATGCTGTGTACCAGACCTGATGTGTGCCTTGCTATAAGTTTAGCAGGGAGGTACCAAAGTAATCCAGGAGTGGATCACTGGACAGCGGTCAAGAACATCCTGAAATACCTGAAAAGGACTAAGGATATGTTTATCGTTTATGGAGGTGACAAAGAGCTCGTCGTAAATGGTTATGTCGATGCAAGCTTTGACACTTATCCGGATGACTCTAAGTCACAAACTGGATACGTATTTATATTGAATGGTGGAGCTGTTAGTTGGTGTAGTTCCAAGAAGAGCTTTGTGGCGGGATCTACGTGTGAAGCGGAGTACATAGTTCCTTTGGAAGTAGCAAATGAAGGAGTCTGGATGAAGGAGTTCATATCCGATCTAGGTGTAATACCTAGTGCATCAGGTCCAATGAAAATCTTGTGTGACAATACTGGAGCAATTGCCTTGGTGAAGGAATCTAGATTTCATAAGAGAACCAAACACATCAAGATACGCTTCAATTCCATCGGGTCCATTGACTAAGCCTCTCTCATGAGCAAAACATGATCAGCACCAAGACTCCATGGGTGTTAGAATCATTACTATGTAATCTAGATTATTGACTCTAGTGCAAGTGGGAGACTGAAGGAAATATGCTCTAGAGGCAATAATAGAGTTGTTATTTATATTTCTTTATATCATGATAAATTTTTATTATTCAGGCTAGAATTGTATTAACCGGAAACTTAGTACACGTGTGAATACATAGACAAAACAGAGTGTCCGTAGTATGCCTCTACTTGACTAGCTCGTTAATCAAAGATGGTTAAGTTTCCTGACCATAGAAATGTGTTGTCATTTGATGAACATGATCACACCTCCCGGACGAATGAGTGCTTTCTTGAGCCAGCTGGTCCAAGCGGCCGACTGCTTGAAGGCGGCGGAATACCAAAAGGTCTCTATGGGGCGGCCGGCTTCCAGTAGGAGGCCCCTCGTACCCTCAAAGTTTGCACCCACATAACCGCGACGAGACGGGGCATGGCTACAGTGCAACCTACCACCTCCGAATCCCGGGCTGAGTGCGGCTACAGTATGGGCGTACCCGGCGGACGCCCCCACCCGGCGGGGTACTGTAGGCATGCTGCCCATGAGATCACATACTACCTGGGGAGCTATGCTCCCATGAAGGCCTGTCGGTATGGCTCGTAGGCAGTGGGCCCTACCTATCGGCGAGCCCAGAAGGCGGCAAAATCCCAGCAGGCGGCAATGGTGGCAGGCCGCCTCCCAGCAGGCCGCCCCCTCCCCCCTCAAAGTCTGTGCGCCATTAACGAGAAGAGACGGGGAATGGCTACATGGAACGCCCACCAGGAAGCGGTACTATAGCCATGCTTCCCTCGACAAAGCATCCATCATCAGTAGCAAGGCTACAGTGCAGAGTGATCAACCAGACCCGGAAGCGACAAGCACGGCCTGTCGACCGAGTACACGACAGCCGGCGGGACCCACCAAGCGGCGGGCCCCAGCAGCCGGCAGAGAAGCCGACGTCTAGAGAGATAGACGGCCGTGTCCTACACCAGGCCGGATTACCGTTGTACCCCTGGGGGTAGGCCTATATAAACCCCCGGGCCACCCATGCAAAGGGTTCAGAACTTGAGTAGACACACGCATAGAGAAAAGGGGAAGTAGGGCTAGCCTTGTTCGTCTTCCTCCTCTAGCCAAACAGCTCAAGGAGCAAGCTTGTAACTACCTTGTTAAGATAGTGATCATGCGGAGACCCTGCAGAGCCGGACTAGGGCTGTTATCTCCTAGGAGAGCCCCGAACCTGGGTAAGATTCACATGCGTATGCGATCTCGCACACTCCCACTTCTAGAGCCCGGCGACATACTCTTGTCCCTATCCATCGTTAGCCATCCCTTGGCATATATCACTCCACAACCCCGACATTTGGCACCCACCGTGGGGCAAGGTGCACCGTCGTTCGGAAACACATTCTAGACGGTAACCCTTTTCCTTCCCAGCGAATGCAGCCAGCCCAGCACACCGGATGGCATCTGTGTCGACGCGCTACACGGTGCCGAAGCTTCTTGCGCCGCGAGCACTCTCACCGACCTCGTCGGCGGGATCCATCTCTCCGATGAGCCTGCGCCCGACGTGGGAGCAGCCCGCTCCGAAAGCTGCCTCGTCGACCTCCTTGGCAAGATCGACATCGCCAATGAGCCTGCCTTCGACATAGAGTCTATCGGCTCCACCGACCTGATGCTCGTCGACTTCGACGTGGTGTCTCCCGATTCCTTCCCCGCCAACATGGTGATCATCGACGACCCCGCTCCCTCCTATGGTCAGCGACACGAACACCAGCACCGTCATGGAGGTGCTGGTCATCAGCCACGATGGAGCCTCCGATGGGGCTGCTCGCTATCCACTGCAGGCGACAGTGTGGGGCTTATCCGCACCCGTTGCGGAGAACGCAGACGGAGCGACGTTTGAGGCTTTTCGTGTATCGCTCCGCGAAAGCGCCCAGAAGCCAGCGGCCATGAGGCGCATCAGCGAAGCCTACCAGTGTGAGGTCGACCGTGCCATCTGCGGCACGCCAACTGCTGGCGAGCCAAGCCGGCTGGGCACCGTTCGGCAGAGTGGTGCGGCCGTCGCCAGCATGCTAGGAGCCGACCGCCCCGTCTACGCCACACCTTTGGAGAATCTACGTGCTACCCAAGCGGCAGCAGACGGAATGGACCACCTAGAGGGTGATGAGCGATGCTGCATGAGGCAGTGCATCCAGCAGCTGCACAACAAGAAGCTGGCCGCCGTGTGGCAGAACCCGGCATGCACACTGAGAACCTCCTCCCCCCTGCCGAGAACATGTCATGACCTCCCAGACACCGACAGGCGGTGCCTGCAACCAAAGAGACCCAAAGCCGGCTGCCAGCCGCAGCCGGACACACATCACCATTGAGCACGACCAAGACAGCCGCCCTTGAGCAGTCGAACAGCGGGGCGATCGTCCACCTCCCCCACGCAGGGAGAAGCGTGTCTCCCCACCGGCTGTTGAGCACCCCACTCTCGGAGACTGGCTAGGCCCCCGTGAAGGAGTCAGAGAAAATGATGCCCGCCATCGGATCGATAGACTAGCTCGATCCCTGGCAGTAGAAGAAGAAGATGCAATCGGCCCGTCTTTTTTCGGCCCCCGCATTCGCGACGAGCCCTTCCCCAAAGGGTTCTCACTCCCCTGAGATACACCCAAGTACAACGGCTTCGTGCAGCTGGAAGATTGGCTGGTTGACTACTCCACTGCCGTCAACATAGAAAATGGCAACAAGCGCTTGGCCGTGAAGTACGTTCCCCTCATGCTCCAGGGCACGACCCGGACGTGGCTGAACAACCTCAAGCCCTACAGTGTCAACAACTGGCTGGACTTCACCGAAGTCTTCATCCGCAACTTCACCAGCACCTACAAGCGGCCACCCTAGCCTTGCCAGCTCTCTCTGTGCGTCCAAGGCCTGACCGAGTCCACCCGCGACTACTTGACACGGTGGGCCGATCTACGCAACTCCTGCGAAGGGGTGCACGAGGTACAAGCCATAGAGTATTTCACGGCCGGATGCAGAGAAGGCACCCTGCTCAAGCACCAACTCCTCTGCGATGAGCCGACTACACTCGACGAACTGCTGATCATAGCAGACAAGTACGCCACTGCCGACTCCATGAACTCGGAGCTCCGAGTGGACACGTCTGGGAAAGTGCTCCCTCCGGCTCCTCATACGCCGACTGGTGATAACAGTCGACGACAGCAACAGAACGACAACAGCCGCAAGACCCCGTAGCCAGCTTCTACCAGTCGGCAAGTGGCGACAGTTAAAGACCAGTAACCAGAGGGTTAGCCCGACCCCAAGCGTCAGAAGGGCGGCAAGCCTGCTTGGCTGCCCGCCTTCTCCTATGAGCAAACCCTCGATGCTCCCTGCAAGTTCCACAGCGGTGCGAAGCCATCCAACCACACCACCCGGAAGTGCCACTCGCTCACCCGAATCGCCAAGGGCGAGGGACTGCCACCTCCACCTGCCGGCTAGCCGGCTCCGCCTCCTCCACAGCCGGTGGCCCGCCCTGTTGCCGCCATCCAAGATGAGTTTCCCGAAGAACACGGAGCCTACGTCGTTTTCACCAGTGTGGCCGACGACAGGCACACCCGGGGTTAGCAGCACCGTGAGGTGAATACTGTCACTTCTGAAGCCCCAAAGTTCATGCACTGGTCCGAAAGGCTCATCAGCTGGAGCCACGCTGACCACCCGGAGGTGATGCCTTCTCCGGGTTCCTACGCCTTTGTGCTGGATGCCACCTTTTCAATAGATAGGCAAGCTGCTCGTTTCTCCCGAGTCCTGATAGACGGCGGTAGGAGCATCAACATCCTCTACCGTGACACCATGGAGAAACTATACATCAAAGAGAAGCAACTCCAGCCCAGTCGGACTGTCTTCCATGGCATTGTACCTGGCCTTTCCTTCTCACCAATCGGCAAGATGAAGATAGATGTCCTCTTCGGAGACAAAGATCACTTCCGCCGAGAGCCAATTTGGTTTGAGGTGGTTGACCTGGAGAGCCCTTACCACGCGCTCCTAGGCCGACTAGCTCTAGCCAAGTTCATGGCGGTGCCGCACTATGCCTACCTCAAGATGAAGATGGCGGGTACCAAGGGCATTATCACGATAGCTGGCGACTACAAGAAGTCGGCCGCCTGTGCTACTGCTAGCAGCCGGCTAGCCGAGTCCCTCATGATTTTTGGCGACAAGAAGCTCCTTGACCGGGTTGTGGCCATGGATAGCAAGCATCCGGACCAGTCACGAGACCCCAAGGAGCCGGAAGCTCAGGGTTCCTTTGAGCCAGCCAAAGAAACAAAGAAGATCCCCTTGGACCCCGGCCACCCGGAGAGGCATGCTATCGTGGGGACCAACCTTGATAGCAAATAGGAAAGCGAGCTCATCGATTTCCTCCCTGAGAATCGGGACATCTTCGCATGGTCTCCCAAGGACATGCCGGGTGTTCTGACGGATTTCGCCGAGCATAAGCTACATGTCAGATCAGATGCAAAACCAGTCAAGCCACCCCTCTGCCGCCTCTTAAAAGAAAAAAGAAGAATTGTTGGTGAAGAGATAGCCTGACTCCTAGCAGTCGGCTTCATTATGGAAGTGTTCTTTCGAGAATGGCTTGCCAACCCAGTCCTTGTACTGAAGAAGAATAACAAGTGGCGCATGTGTATTAACTACACCAGCCTCAACAAACCCTGCCCCAAAGATCCATTTGCTCTACCCCGGATTGATCAAGTGATAGACTCCATAATCGGATGCTTGATGCTGTCTTTCCTCGATGCCTACTGCGGCTACCACTAGATCAAGCTGCACCCAGCCGATCGGTTGAAGACCGCTTTCATCACACCATTTGGAGCCTTCTGCTACCTGACCCTGACATTTGGCTTGAGAAATGCCGGTGCCACTTTTCAGCGTTGCATGCAGAAGTGCCTCCTTAGGCAACTAGGTAGAAATTCCCACGTCTACATAGATGATATTGTGGTGAAGACGGAGAAGCGTGGCACCCTTCTGGAAGATCTCAAGGAGACTTTTGACAATCGACGCCGTTTTCAAATCAAGCTCAACCCAGAGAAGTGTGTCTTTGGGGTCCCAGCTGGCCAACTCCTTGGTTTCCTTGTCTCAGGACGCGACATCGAGTACAACCCTATGAAGATCAAGTCCATTGAGTGGATGGAGAGACCCACCCGACTGCGAGACGGCTAGAAGTTCAACGGCTGCCTGGCGTCCATCAGCCGCTTCATTAGTCAGCTGGGTGAGAAGGCTCTTCCACTGTACCAGTTATTGAAGAAAACCACTCACTTCGAGTGGAACGACAAGGTGGATGAGGCCTTCCTCCAGCTCAAGAAAATGCTGACTATGCCGCCTGTCCTAGCGGCTCCGGCTGCTAAGGAGCCCATGTTCCTCTACCTCGCCGCCACCAGCCGGGTGGTTAGCACTGTCATTGTGGTAGAGCATCCAGAAGACGGCGGAGCACAGCCAGTCCAGAGGCCTGCGTACTACTTGAGTGAGGTGTTGCCGGCCTCAAAGCAGAATTATCCCCACCACCAGAAGATGTGCTACGGTGTGTACTTCCCCGCCAAGAAGCTCAAGCAATATTTCCAAGAGCACTCCATCACGGTTGTCTGCACTTCTCCACTAGCCGAGATCATAGGAAACAGAGATGCATCAGGACGGGTGGCCAAATGGGCCATCGAGCTGGCCCCCTACACCATCTTCTATCAGCCACGCACCGCCATCAAGTCCCAAGCGCTGGCCGACATCCTCGTCGACTGGGCCGAGACCCAGTACCTGCCGCCAGCCCCGGACTCCACTCATTGGAGGATGCACTTTGATGGCTCAAAGATGCGAACTGGTTTGTGAGCTGTCATTATCCTCACTTCTCCCAAAGGCGACAAGCTCAGATACACGCTACAAATACACTTTGCCGCCTCCAACAATGTGGCCGAGTACGAGGCGCTCATACACGGACTCCGGCTGGCCAAAGAGAGTGGCATCCACCGAATTCTATGCTACGGTGACCCAGATTTGGTAGTCCAGCAGTCGTCTGGCGACTGGGACGCCAAGGATGCAAACATGGCAACCTACCGCTTCCTCGTCCAATAGATCAGTGGATACTTTGACGGTTCTGAGTTCTTTCACGTGCCACGGGCCAACAATGAGCAAGCTGATGCACTGGCATGGATCGGCTCCACCCGCCAAGTGATACCAGATGGCCTCTCCCTCCAGTGCCTCCGCAAGCCGTCTATCAAGCCTTCACCGGAATCAGAGTCCATCTTCATACCGGCTGCTCTCGGAACAGTCGGATCCAACTCGGGTGCTGTAGCAGGCGGCTCGGGGACTTCGGCAGGCGGCTCGGGGACTGCAACAATTGCACCCAGCCCAGGGGCTGCAGCAGGCAGCCCAGGTACTTCGGCAGGCGGCACGGGGACTACAGCAGTCGCACCCGACCCGGGGATTTCAGAACCCGGCCTGGGGGCCACACCAGTCGGCCCGGGGACTTCAATGACACAGCAAGCGGCGACTGACTCCAACCCGCCGCCTCCCAATCCAACCGCCCTCGTACCAGTGGCCGTGATGACAGTGGTCGAAGCACCATCATGGGCGCAGCCCATCCTCAACTTCCCGGTGAGCCACGAGCTACCAGCCGACGAGATCTTAGCCCGGCAAGTGCAACGACAAGCAGCAGCATACACAAATAATAAACAGAGAGCTTGTCAGGCGCAGCGTGACTGGCATTTTCCAACGCTGCGTCGAGCCAGAGAAGGGTAAAGCAATCCTCAGAGAAATCCACCAAGGCGAGTGCGGTCTCCAGATCCCTTGTCGCCAAAGCTTTCTGCCATGGTTTCTTCTGGCCGACTGCTCGGGATGACTCTAAGGACTTGGTCAAAAAGTGCAACGGATGCCAACGTTTCAGTTCCAAGCAGCACCTATCGGCTTCTACACTCAAGACCATCCCCCTTAGTTGGCCTTTCACCGTCTGGGGGCTGGACATGGTGCGCCCATTCAAGACAGCATGCGGCGGCATGACTCATCTTCTGGTTGCCATGGACAAATTCAAAGTGGGTTTAAGCAAAGCCAATCAAGAAACTGAATGGCCCGACTGCTGTGACATTCATTGCAGATATCGTCGTCCAGTACGGTGTGCTGCATAACATCATCACTGACAACGGCACAAACTTTTCCAAAGGTGCCTTGGCCCGTTTCTGTATGATGCAGGGCATCCGGGTGGACTTAGCGTCCGTTGCCCATCCGCAGTCAAACGGCCAAGTCGAGCGAGCAAATGGCCTCATCTTGTCCGGCATCAAGCCCCGACTGGTTGGGCCACTAGAGCACTCGGCTAGCGGCTGGATCGACGAGCTACCGGTCATCCTTTGGAGTCTCCAGACCACGCCGAACAAATCAACCGGCTTCACTCCTTTATTCCTTGTGTATGGGGCCGAGGACTTCATCCCAACTGACATCGAGTTTGACTCACCGCGCATCACCATGTACACGGAGGCGGAAGCAAAGGAAGCACAAGAAGGCAATGTCGACCTGTTGGAAGAGGGCCGGCTGCTAGCACTCAGCCGGTCCGCCATCTACCAGCAGGGCCTGCGCCGCTACCATAGCCAGAAGGTCAGGCCTCAATCTTTTCGAGAGGGAGACCTTGTGCTCCAACTAATCTAGTGAACAGCCGGCCATCACAAGCTCTCGGCCCCGTGGGAGGGCCCTTTTGTCATCAGCAAAGCTCTGGGCAATGAATCCTACTACCTCATCGACGCGCAGAAGCCTAGGGCACGCAAGAGGGACAATTCCGGCAAGGAGACAGAGCGCCCATGGAACGTAAATCTCCTTCGAACATTTTATAGTTAATGCAGTATGTACGACGCTACCTTTTGTATTAAGAGCAAAGACATCGGGTCCCTCGAGGAGCACTCGGGGGCTACCCTTTTATCTATATTATAGGATTATTCCTATAAATGCATTATTCTTGTCTTTCTTCCACCTGGCACCGGGTCCAACCAATTTGGGGGGCTCGCCACCTTGTCCTATGCTGATAAAACCTGTGGTCAGACAAGTAGTGTGCCGACATATAAGTCCTGTCTTGCCATAAGGCGCAGCTCGCAGAGCGACTGTCCGGCTGGCAAGAGCTAAAGGCGGGAAAAGGTGTCCACACGAAAAATTACTAAGGGAAAGATCGGCATAGGACAAGCCTGCTCCTTACCTCACTATCCAGCTGCTAAGCAGCCGGCCGGCCGGCTTCTCACTTGAATTTCTACGTTCTAGGTGTCCAAAGTACTTGTCTATCCTAAAAAACTGCCAAGTCCCTGACCCAGCCACAGACCGCGGAGCAGCTGTCCGGCTGGTAGGGTGGTAGCCAAAGGGAAGACAGCAAAGGAAAAAGCCAAAATAGAACAGAGAAGCAAGGCAATGTAGAACCAGGCAAAGCACACATTTGTGCGAGAATTAATTTACATAGCAAGGCTCATAGACGGAATTCAAGAAAGTTTGAATACACCCCCAGCGGGTGGAACTGCGCAAATTTAACAAGCTTGTTCGAAAGATTAAAAAACAGGAAAAGATAAGATAAAACTGGCCGCCTAGGCCAGAGGGGCAGCAGGCAGATCCGGCAGGTTGGTGGAGGCAGCGGCGCCAGCTGGTGGAGTGGCCGACTGGTGAGTCTCAGCCTGGTTAGCGTCATCAACAGTCACACGCGGCTCATTGCTTGAGGCTCGATCGGGCTGAGGCTGGCCGTCCACTCCGTCCTTCGCACGTCGTATTTGCCATCCTCGCCCTCCTCATCCCTGCTCTCGTTGCTAGAGGCGATGTCCTCCACCGAGTCATCCTCATCGTCCAGGTTCAGCCCGAACCAGTCGGGCGGCACCGCGGCGCCCCGCTCATCCAGCTCAGGAACGAAGACATTGGTGTCGGCGTACTCGGCAAGCGCTGCCACACATTGAGAATGCTCACAATCCACCGCTGCCAGCTCTGGTCCGGCCTCAGCCCGGAAAGTGGTCAGCTGGTCCAGGTTCAGCCCGGGATACCACTCCTTGACGAACTCCAAGGCCTTCCGCACACCCGCCTGAGCTGCAGCACCCTTCCAAGCCTCGAAGCGGCCGACTGCTATCTCTAGCCAGTCGGCAGTCCAACTGGGGGTGCGCGGCACTTGGGCGTTCAGCTAGAGGGCGGACAGCACCTGGGACCCGGCGTGCTGAAGGCGACAGAGCATGCGGTGGGCCGGCTGGAGACGCGTCCTGACGGCGAGAAGCTGCTCGTTGAGGTTCCGAGGCGCATTGGGCGGAATCTACACTCCAATCCTCCTACGCCGCTCGCGCCGCACCTCGATGGCCTGGCTCATGGCGACGGCGTAACCGGGGAAGAACTCTGCATAAGAAAAAGATGAAAATTTAGAAGCTAGAAGCCGACTCCTGCTGCAGTTGGCGGCTGTTCAAAGGGAAAAGGGACTTACCATCGATCATGTCCTCGATCTCGCCATAGCCGTCGGCGAGGATTTTCTCCTTCTCTGCCCAGTTAGAGCGTTGAGTCTTGAACTCGACCGTGAGGGATTCTTCCGCCTCCTTCAGCTTTTGAAGCTCCGCCGTGTGTCGCTCCACCTGATCCGCCAGTTCCTTGGTCAGGCGGTCGCACTCCTGGCCCGCCTTGCTGAGCTCCTCCTCCTTGGTGCGCAGCTCGGTCTGGGCCTCGCCCAGGCGCTGCAGCAGTTCGGCGGCTGCCCCTGGAAAGATAAGAAAGGAAAGACATCAACAATCAACAAAGAAGACAAGTACTTGCCAGGAGATCCGGCCCGACTGCTCAGCAGTCAGCCCGAATCTCGGGGGCTACACCCCACGGGTGCGCTGGCGCGCCCCCGCAAGAAAGAAGGTGGAGTACTTACTCCGACTCTCGGCCAAGTCAGTGGTCTGCTTGGCCAGCTCCTGGACATGGGAGTCGAAGGAGGCTAAGCGGATGTTGTGGTAATCCTGCAACAAAGAGAACGGAAGAGAAAACAAGTCAGCACTCAGAACTTACCTTTAAGTTCCAAGCCGTCTGCTCAGGAGCCGGCCCAGAACTCGGGGGCTACAACCAGTGGGTGCGCTGGTGCGCCCCCAGGGAAGATTACAGGAACATAAAACAAGAAGCAAGAAACATACCCGGACGACCGTCCAGGTCGACAAGAACGCCTGCGTGTACTGTTGGAGAGCGGCGCCTTGGGCCTCGAACTGGGCCTGGACATCGGGCGCTGCCATATTCAGAATACCCGTCCCACCCCCATGCGTCCACTCCGGAGGGGCGGCGCTAGTAGCCTCGGTGTCAGGGACCGATGAGCTAGCAGCCCTGATCTCCAACGGTCGTGGCGCTGAGGCCGCCTTCTCCGCACGACGATGCACTGGAGTCTGGACCACGGGGGTCGGACCCACCACCAACTCACCACTGGCTGGCGGTACCAGCGGCGTGATAGGCTGATTGCCCTGGGCATCGGCAGTCGTCGTATGTGGGGGCACCTATGCCCCCAAGACAACGGGGCCTCCGCCCTCCCTCTCCAGGGCCGGCTGGTCGCCTCCAACCCCTCCAGTCGGCGCCTAGCCCTATGGTGCTGGTGGCTCCACACGTAGCGAAATGACCGGCTCTGTAGTCCGGCCGCGGGACGCCTCCTTCACCTGTGCCTTGGAGGCTCCGTCCGCCTGCGCCCTGGTCGCCGCATAGCTTGGATCTTGGCGCGGCATCAGCCTTTGCCCGTGCCGCCTTGGCCACCTTCGCCTTAGCCACCTCCGCCTTCTCCCTCTCCGCTCGCTCCCGCTCCTCGAGCGCCTCCCGCGCGTTCCTCTCCGTCCCCTCCTGGAAGTCGGCGAGTGGGTCCACGCAGTGGGGTTCTGCAGAGCCGCCTGCCGCCCCAATCACCGAAGCGGACGGGGCCCACTCGAGAGAGAGGGGCCCTGTTCGTGCCAAACAAGAAGAACTGAGATAAAGTTTGCTAGAAAAGAAGAAAAGCAAACACAAAGCAACAACGGAAAGGCTAAAATGCTTACGCAGACACCATCGGGCATTGCTTCGGGGCCTTCTGGAGTTGGGCCGCCTTCGCAGCGGCCTCCTGCTGCCTACTCACGGCAACCGGAGACTTGGGCTTCTTGGGCCGACTACCGTATAATCCGGCGTCGGCTCGGTGCTTCGGCGGGCCGCCTGCTGCAGTCGGCGCGGCCGAAGAGCTTGGGCCCGCCTTGTCGGCGCCGTGAGAACGGCGCGACTCGTTGTCCTCCTCGTCATCATCCGACCAATCCTCAAGGCCGCCTCCTGAGGAGCCGCCTGCTCCACCACCACCACCGCCTGTGGCATCGTCATCTTCCATGGCGGTTGCCCCCAAGTTGGGGTCGTCGACGTCGCTCGCCACCCGGTCTGGCTGGTATTGACGACCTGGCTCCAGGGCGTCAGCAGCCGACTGGGTCAAGAGGATCTACACCATGGCCGACTAGTCAGGCGGCCGAAAAGAACACAGATAAAAGAAGGGAAACATAATTAAAAGACTCACTGCAGGTGGAGGGTGCGCGCGACTATACGTCGGCTTGCCGAACTGCCACTCCTTCTCTGAGAGCTTGCAGTTGGAGAAGTAGTTTACCAGATGGACGACCTCCACATCCAGCTACTACTTGGTGCACATCCGGCATGGGTCCCGATGCCCGCTCATACGGCTGATGATGTGGGACCGGGACTAGAGGGGAAGCACTCGGCGCGCCATGAAGGGGGTCAGCAGATCCAAGGCCTTGAGGCCCTCCGACTCCGTCATCACCTGAAGACTGGCGAGAGTGGCGTGGGAGACGGCCGATAGGCTCTTCTGTTGAAATTTCCAATTGGTGCGAGGCTCAGCCGGCGAGCCGGCTGCATAAGCCGGTAGGTTGATGTAGTCCTTCGTTGTGTGGATGTTCTTGACATAGAAGTAAGACCTCTACCACAACTTGGCCGACTGCAGCAACGAGATGGCCAGGAAGCGGACCCTGGAACCCGACCGCCGCACTATGACGCAGGCTGCGCACTAGGCTGCCTCGTTCTTGGTGGCGGTCCCAAGCTTGAGGTAGAAGAACTCCCGCCCAGAGCTCAAGGGTGGGGAGTATGCCGAGGTAACTGAGGGAGTCCTGGATTAGGGGGTGTCCGGACAGCCGGACTATAACCTTTGGCCGGACTCTTGGACTATGAAGATACAAGATTGAAGACTTCGTCCCGTGTCCGGATGGGACTTTCCTTGGCGTGGAAGGCAAGCTTGGCAATACGGATATGTAGA
The DNA here is from genome assembly GCF_003073215.2 of Triticum urartu. Lineage (NCBI taxonomy): Eukaryota > Viridiplantae > Streptophyta > Magnoliopsida > Poales > Poaceae > Triticum > Triticum urartu. The sequence goes on along the minus strand of NC_053026.1, from coordinate 243,057,689 downwards.
TCTCCTCCCATTGTAATCGACTCTGTGTAACCCTAGCCCCCTCCGGTGTCTATATAAACCAGAGGGTTTAGTCCGTAGGACACAAGAACAACAATCATACCATAGGTTAGCTTTTAGGGTTTAGCCTCTTCGATCTCGTGGTAGATCAACTCTTGTAATACCCATATCATCAAGAATAAATCGAGCAGGACGTAGGGTTTTACCTCCAGCAAGAGGGCCCGAACCTGGGTAAAACATCGTGTCCCCTGCCTCCTGTTACCATCCGCCTAGCCGCACAGTTCGGGACCCCCTACCCGAGATCCACCGGTTTTGACACCGACATTGGTGCTTTCATTGAGAGATCCTTTGTGTCGTCGCTGTTAGGCTTGATGGCCCCTATTATCATCGATAGCGATGCAGTCCAGGGTGAGACTTTTCTCCCCGGATAGATCTTTGTGTTCGGCGGCTTCGCACTACGGGCCAACTCGCTTGGCCATCTGGAGCAGATCGAAAGTTACGCCCCTGGCCACCAGGTCAGGTTGGGAAGCTTAAATTACATAGCCGATATCCGCGGAGACATGATCTTTGGTGGATTCGAGCCCCTGCATTGTGCGCCACGCGGTCACGATGAGTATGATTTAACTCTACCATCGGACCGTATTCAGGAGATCGCACCGGCAGCCGCTCTGAGACACAATTCGAAGCCAGTTGCGCCATTCATGGACGGGTGGTTAGACCCCATCACGGAGGCCGTATCCTCAGCGGTGATCGAGCCGAATATCGACCTTACCCTTCACGAGAGCCATGTTGTAAAACTGCCGGATCCTTCTCCAGCCACGGACTCTGAACCGTCTGCGCTCGTTCCTAACGAATCAAATTGGGCGCCAATCATGGAGTTTACCTACGCGGATATTTTTCAGCACCCGCCCTTTGGCGACATACTGAACTCATTAAGGTCTCTCTCCTTATCAAGAGGATCCTGGCTGAACCATGTCCGGCAGGATTGGGATGCGGATGACGACGAAATTCGCCGCCCACCCACCACCCACTTAGTAGCCACTGTCGATGAATTAACCGACATGCTCGACTTCGACTCCGAAGACATCGACGGTATGGACGACGATGCAGGAGACGAACAGGAACCACTGCCCATAGGGCACTGGACGCCCACTTCATCACATGACGTATACATGGTGGACACACCAAAAGAAAACGACAACGAGGACCGGAAGGACGCAACAAAGGGTTGTCCCCTCGAGAAGCAGTCAAAGCGGCGGCATAAGCGCCACTCCAAATCCCGCCTCGGCAGAAACAACGATCATATAAACCCAGCGTTAGAGCAGGGTGAACCATCGCCGGACCACGGCAACACGGAGAATCAAACCGAACAACCCGACTCTGTCAAAGATCATAGTCCGGACGAAATCACACCGGACAGACACCCGGAGCAATAGAATGCCCATCAAAGGCTTGTTGCCACCGCGAGGAGTCTAAAAAAGCAGAACCAAAGGCTCAAGGCTGCGCAAGACACACTCAGCATCGGATGGAGTAAAGTACTCAACACAGCAGCGAAGTACGGCGGTAATCACCCCACCAAGAGCTACCCGAAGCGGAAGTTGCTACCTGAATTCGATGAGGAGGCCTTAGATCCCCCACAACCAAAAATTGAAATGGCCATCTGGCCGGATAGACGACCTCACAGCCAACACAGAGCGGCAAACAACGCCGCACATAAGCCAATACGCGATCCACGCGAGGGCTCGCGTCAAAAGGACATCGCAACTAGATCCATCTATGGGCCACGCAAGCGCGCTCCAGCATATGATGCAACACAACAAACATCCGAACAACCGGTACACCCAGATATAGGGGTGCCACGCACCCCCTATGTTTCACCGATGAGGTGCTGGACCATGAATTTCCAGAGGGATTCAAACCCGTAAACATAGAGGCATACGATGGAACAACAGACCCTGGGGTCTGGATTGAGGACTATATCCTCCATATCCATATGGCTTGAGGAGATGATCTCCACGCCATTAAGTATTTACCCCTCAAACTCAAAGGGCCAGCTCGGCACTGGCTTAAAAGCCTCCCCGAAAGCTCCATTGGAAGCTGGGAAGAGCTCGAAGACGCTTTTCGGGCAAATTTTCAAGGGACTTATGTCCGACCTCCGGATGTGGACGATTTAAGTCATATAATGCAACAACTCGGAGGTCAGCCCGAAAGCTTTGGAACATGTTTTTTTACTAAAAAGAACCAAATAGTCGACTGTCCAGACGCCGAAGCCTTGCCAACTTTTAAACGCAGCGTCCGAGACGAATGGCTTGCCAAACACCTCGGCCAAGAAAAGCCGAGAACAATGGCAGCATTAACAAGCCTCATGACCCGCTTTTGCACGGGCGAGGATAGCTCGCTAGCCCGATGCAACACCAGCGATCCAAGTACATCCGAAGTTAGAGATGGAAACGGGAACTCACGACGCAGCAAAAATAATAAGCGCTTGAATAAAGAAGACAACCCGAAGAGCATGGCGGTAAACACCGGATTCAGAAGCTCTCGGCCAGGTCAGCAAAAGCCGCCCTCTAAAGGCACCAGATATGAACTGTCCAGCCTAAACAAAATTCTGGACCAAATATGTCAGATCCATAGCACCCCCGATAAACCTGCAAATCATACCCACAGAGAATGTTGGGTCTTCAAGCAGTCCCGCAAGCTCAATGCTGAACATAAGAGGCAGGATACACCAAGCGAAGATGAGGATGAGCCTCGCAAGCAAAACGCTGGGGAACAGAAGACATTTCCACCAGAAGTCAAAACAGTACACATGTTACACGTGATAAAGGGGAGAAACAAAGCGGCACTCCCAGATAAATATGCCCAAGGGCCTATCACCGCGGAGTTCTGCCACTGGCCGTCTCAACCAATCACCTTCGACCATTAGGATTACTCGGCAAGTATCCGGCGTGCAGGATGGGCTGCCTTGGTATTAGATCCAATAATTGGCGGATACCACTTCACACGAGTCCTGATGGACGGTGGCAGCAGTCTAAACCTGATATATCAGGACACAGTCCACAAAATGGGGATAGACCCAAAGAAAATTCACCACAGCAATACTACCTTTAAAGGAGTAACGCCAGGCCCAGGGGCTCATTGCACGGGCTCCCTACGACTAGAGGTTATATTCGGCTTCCCCGATAACTTCTGTAGCGAAAACTTAACCTTCCACACTGCTCCGTTCCAAAGTGGCTATCAAGCACTACTTGGACGCGAAGCTTTCGCTCGCTTTAATGCAATACCTCATTACGCTTCCCTCACACTTAAGATGCCCGGTCCACGTGGCATCATTACAGTAAATGGAAATATTGAGCGATCCCTGCGCACCGAAGATAGTGCGGCTGCCTTGGCAGCCGCACACTAAAACGACCTCACCAACTAAAGCATTCGATAGGTCGTCAAGACCACGGACACGGTTAGACGAGTCCGGCGCAGCTATATGTAATTCATACAAGTTTGATGGCCATACCCCTATTACAAATACAAGGGGCTCAACGAGCGCAGACAAGTGGCAACTTTTACTCATCTTGAATTGAACATGGTTTCTTTAAACCTACCTTTTTGCACGACAACTTTTCACCTAAGTTCCTCTCTTTTACAGATGACCATCGTGCTACACCCGTCCGGATACGGCACAACGGAGACACATGCGCAGACGTGCAGCAGGGACCCGTTCCAAGGATTCTTTTTAGATTAAGACCCTGCGTCAACCTTTTTTTACTGTCTCTTGTTGATACACATCCCTCGGATTCTCAGTACAATTGAGAAGGATGCTGACGTCTTGGCATGTGGCCACGTCAGAGTAATGCACGTACCTGGACACCAGGGGATTCTTACAAAGGGCACTGTTCAGGCCCACAATAAAGACCGAATACCTTAGGGAGTGTTCGACGCCACGAGTTTGGCCTTATATGCATCAGCTCGGAATCATGTCTTTGGTCAAATGTTGGGTTTGCCCGGCTCCTGTGTTTTGCTGCCTTATGTTCCGCTCTATCGGCTAAGGCGGCACCAGGAGAACTACTGCGATTGTGCCCTGGTTCATCCGGACGAGCACCTCAGTAGAGAAAGCCGAAAACTGACTGTCATGATATAGCGCGAGATTGGTCAACCACTCAATGACCCATCAGAATCTTAGAATTCCTCCGCGTTAACGAACGGCCGTTTCCCGGCCGGGCAAGTATGCACCCCGAAGTCGGATGAGTGCGGAGCCACCAGGGGCTATATAGTAGCCCCACTGTCAAACTCCTATGGCTAAGTGAAAGTGTTAAAGCATTATAGTCCGGTTGCCTAGTTCGCTGCGCCATCACCTCCTTATTAGGACCAAGACGTTGGATTAAGTGTGAATACGCGTCTTTTGTGAACACCCCCGCATTATATGCGTGGGGGCTGAAGCCGACGACTACAATCTTTCAGGTTATACACATGTATACATAAACGGCCGCACAGGAGGCATCACAATACTTTCAGGCACTACTATAAATACAGCCTTGATAAATTCAATAAAAACATTGTTTTTACAATGGGAATACATGTCATTCAAACATAATATTCTTCGAGCACTGGGCCTCTATCAAACGAGCACCCTCAAGAACTTCTTCAAAATAGTGCTCGGCAGCCACTCGGCCTATGGCCGAACCCTGCGCCGCAACAGTGGTAGCATCCATCTCCGCCCAGTATGCCTTGACACGGGAAAGGGCCATCCGCGAGCCCTCTATGCACGCCGACCTCTTCATCGCATTGATGCGCGGCACCGCACCAAGGAACTGCTGCACCAGGCTAAAATAGCTGTTTGGCTTTGGCCTTTCCGGCCACAACTGATCCACAACAGACCTCATGGCAAGTCCGGACAACCTATTGAGTTCGGCCCATTGGGCTAGCTGATCAGTGAATGGAAGCGGACGCTCTGGAACGTTAAACTGCGACCAAAATAGCTTGTCCACTTCACGATCTGTTTGATCTCGGAAGTATTCGGCCACATCGACAGCGCTCGCCGCCAAGTCCATATATGCGTCTGCCGAACTCCACAGCCGATCCAGAGGGGCATACCGCGGATCTCGGAACTTCCTTCGCAGCATAAAGGGCTTCCCAGCTGCAATATCCCCGGCTTCACGCAGTTCCTCCTTCACTCTCATGGCAGAGCGGCTGTCCTTGGTCGCCATTGTTGCCTTCTCAAGGTCTGTCACCCTCGCCCGGTTTTCTTCTTCGAGGAACTGGCAACGGTCGGCAGTGTCTTTTAACTTTACAGCCATCTTGGCCATTTTATCTTTGCTCTCGCAATGTGCAGCCTTTTCGTCTCTTAACTCTTCGGCCGCCTTTAAAGCGGCCGCATTACTAATCCTTGTTTGTTCTTTGGCTCGGGCAAGTTCCGCCCAAAGGGTTTCCACGGTGGCAGCTCCATCTACAGTCACAAAATATTAAAGATACTGGCATCACGCTGCTCTTACCATGTGACATTCACCAGAAAATATCACTTACCCTGTGCCTCGTCAAGCCTCTTGTTAACAAGCTCAATGTCGGCATCTGCCGCATCCAGTTGCCGCTTTAGTTCGGCAAACTCATGAGTCTGGCTAGCCACCGGAGCTTCCACTACCTGCACATTAAAGTGGTATGGCTATTACCTTGGACTATGATCCTCTGCTTGCCGCCGTTCTCGGTGACAACCAGAGTCTCAGGGGCTACTATCTAAACATGGCACACCTAAAAATGTGCGGAACTATTACAAAGGTATATCATTTTACGTACCTCAAAGCCCGTTAGTAGACACATAAAGGCGTCATGCAACCCGCTTTCGGTGGACGAAATCCTTTCCATCATCGTACTCATTAACGTACAGTGTTCTTCCGAGATGGTCGCTCGCTTCAACAGATCCCTCAGTGCGTCCGACGGCATACCAGACGGCGCCAGACTCTCTTGTTCGCCCTCTTCAAGAGCCGGATGCTGGGGACTTCGGGCGACTATAGGATTATCTTCTGGCCTCACCGGATCCAGAGAGGCCCTCCGCAACGACACTTTAAGGTCGCCCGCTTCTTGAGCGGGGGAGTCCGGGGGAGGTGTTTAGCTCTCCATCATTTCCGGAAGAAGGTCCCCTGAAGACGAGCTCAGTTGAGAAGGGCTAAGATCCGAACTGCAAGATAAACGCTTTGGTTATCTTCCTCGGAGATTAGGTAGAATATATTTACTATTAAGTTTCTCTTGATCACTTACGGCTCGTTAGAGGGCTGATCCCCGCGCGGACTTTGTGCGGCAAGAGCACCCCCCAAGGCAGGACCCTCTGTTGGAGACTTCTTCTCCCGTTTGGAAGCCTTGGTTTCCGGATCCTCAGAGGCAGTCCTCTTCCTTGCCCGGAGCGAGAGAAGGTCGGAATCTTCCCCCTGGTTATCCTCCTTCATGGAGGCGCTCATTCCCTCAGTTGGAATTGGTAGCGATGGGGGCCCGCTTTCGCCCTCATTATTCCCCCCTTTATCTTCCTTTGAGGGCTCCAGGCAAGGTGCTAGCTCGAGCATCTTTTCCAGTACTGGATTGTCCAAACTCTCAGGAAGGGGGGCCGAACACCGAATAATCTTCGCCTTTGTTAGCCAATCCTGGTCGAAGGGCGATTTCTCAGAATGATGTCATGATAAGTAAAAGACGGTGTGTTCAGCTAGAGGATTACTTACTTGGTCGGCGGTGCGGTTGCTGCTCAGGCCCACGTCCTCGGTAGTATCCGGACACTCCATTTGAGGTCCGAAGAATGATTTATACATCTCCTCGTGCGTCAGGCCGAGGAAATTCTGAATAGCATGCGGTCCTTCTGGGTTGAATTCCCACAAGCGGAGGGGCCGGCGTTTGCAAGGCTGGACTCGATGAACCAGCATGACTTGCATTACCGTAACCAAACTAAAATCTCCCTCGAAGAGATCCCAGATGCGGCTCTGCAATATGGGCACATCATTGGCTGGACCCCAGCTCAGCCCCCTGCTGATCCATGACATCAGTTGTGGTGGAGGGCCCGAGCGAAAGGCGGGGGAAGCTACCCACTTTGCACTTTTGGGAGCGGTGATGTAGAACCACTCCCATTGCCATAATCCGGACACCTATGGAAAGGAACCTTTTGGCCACGGAGCTCCTGCAATCTTGCTTATTAATGCACCTCCGCACGCTGCATACTGCCCTTCGACCGTCTTCGGCTTCACATCAAAGGTCTTGAGCCACATGCTGAAGTGAGGGGTAATGCGGAGGAAGGCCTCACATACGACAATAAATGCCGAGATGTGGAAAAGGAATCCGGGGCTAGATCGTGGAAATCAAGCCCGTAATAGAACATCAAACACCTAACGAAAGGATCCAGAGTGAGGCCTAGACCTCGGAGGAAGTGGGAGATGAACACAACGTCCTCGTTGGGTTCTGGAGTAGGGACAACCTGCCCTCAGGCAGGCAGCCGATGTGAAACCTCGGCGGTCAGGTATTTGGCCTCCCTTAACTTCTTGATATCCTCTTCTGTAACGGAGGATGGCATCCACCAGCCTTGAAGGCTAGATCCGGACATGATTGTAGGTCCGAAGCACCTAACCTGGGCTTTGGGTGTTGGAACTCGAGGCGGGGGCAGGATTCGATTGAGCACGGGAGGGAAAAAAGTAAAAGCCTTGTCCCTTTATAAAGAGGGTGAATATCAAGTGTCCTCCCCATGGCCGTTTGGGACTTGCCTAAAATCTAGGAGTCCTAGGCACGGTTGGGTTACCCACGCCCGTATTGATGAGGATCCCGTAATAAGGGGAACACGATCTCTGCTTTGACAAGACGTGTCAAGAAACTCCCTTGCGTTATGTGCGGGTCTAGGTAGAGAAAAACGGTTCGAATAATCGTCGAGCCATGGCATGATGTCATGTTGCCTAAACGTGTCAGCCGATTAGATTTGTGGAAATATTATTCTCTCTACAGTGGTATGTGGAACTTATTTTGCAGGGTCGGACACTATCCTTTATTTAAACTCTTCTGTGGTGTATCCGGAGGAGGAACCCGCCTTGAAATGCCGAAGACAACACCGCGCGCCAGACTCATCGTCATTGAAGCCTGGTTCAGGGGCTACTGAGGGAGTCCGGGATTAGGGGGTGTCCGGACAGCCGGACTATAACCTTTGGCCGGACTCTTGGACTATGAAGATACAAGATTGAAGACTTCGTCCCGTGTCCGGATGGGACTTTCCTTGGCGTGGAAGGCAAGCTTGGCAATACGGATATGTAGATCTCCTCCCATTGTAACCGACTCTGTGTAACCCTAGCCCCCTCCGGTGTCTATATAAACCAGAGGGTTTAGTCCGTAGGACACAAGAACAACAATCATACCATAGACTAGCTTTTAGGGTTTAGCCTCTCCGATCTCATGGTAGACCAACTCTTGTAATACCCATATCATCAAGAATATATCGAGCAGGATGCAGGGTTTGACCTCCATCAAGAGGGACTGAACCTGGGTAAAACATCGTGTCCCCTGCCTCCTATTACCATCCGCCTAGACGCACAGTTCGGGACCCCCTACCCGAGATCCGCTGGTTTTGACACCGACAGTAACCTTCGCAGAGAGTGACGAAGGCGGCCAGTAGCACCATCGTATTCGGCAGGAGGTGGTGCCGCTGGACTCTGTAGAAGGTGAGGAAGGAGCGAAAGAAGCTGCTCGCCGGCAGGCCGAAACCCCAAAGAAAGTGCGACCAGAAGACGACGCGTTTGCCATCCTCCAGCATCGGCGAGATCTCCGCCTCTGGAGGAACACGCGCCTTTACGCGTGTCTCACGAGGAAGCCATCGCGTCTGGTGGAGGAAGGTGAGGTGGTCTTCATGAATATTGGAGCCATCCCAGTCGCCGGCCCGTTCGCACGCCATGAGTACGAATGCTAGAAGGAGGCGCACCACGGTGACAAGCGGGCAAATCTACGGCAGAGCAAGGAAGCTGCGGAGTGAGGGGGCCCAGCGACGGTGAACTGCTGCAGTACCTCGGCTAGAGGAAGGGGCGCGACGGCAGCAAGGAGGAGAGAAAGGAGAAAGGCAACATCGGGAGAGGAGGGCGCACGTGTGTTCTGCCGCCCCCTCCTCCCACTACTGACAGCCCCCTGGCGGCGGAGCCAAGGTGTCATGATTTGGGGGGGTTCTGGGATTAACTACGCCCACTCCCCCCACGACCCCGCGTTTACGCTGGTAAAAGCATGCATTAACTACATGCGGAAGTGCAACCACCCACCTCGGCCGCAGCGGATCCGAGAGCGTGTCGATGCCTTGTAGTGGCGGGCCCCGGCCTGCAGCAACGTCCCGTCACGCGCGTGGGATGGTAGGCCGGCAAGCAACGGGTGGCAAGCCTATCACCCGGCAGGCGTGCCACTCGGCCCCCACCACAACGTTTAGAATTCACCAGGCGGCCAACCTGGTCATAGCCGGCTCCTAGCTGTCGCCACCTCTAGAAGACAGACGAAGCAAATTGACCAAACAACTCAGAGTAGGAAGCTGCTGGGGCTCCTCGCCTTTTTAGCCATGGCGCCCCATCAGCTTTGGGGACTACTGTCGGAGTAAATAACCACAGGTAGCCTCATCAGCTCCCCATGGTATTTCAAGACATCGGGGCCCACTACGCCCCTCACACCACCCGGATGAACGTCTACTTTCTTGAGCTGACCGGTCCAAGCGACCGGCTGCTAGAAGGCGGCAGAATACCAAAAGGCGGCTACGGGGCGGCCGGCTTCCAGCAGGCGGCCCCTCATGCCCTCAAAGTTTATAGCCACATAACCGCGATGGGATGGGGCGTGGCTACAGTGCAACCTGCCACACCCAAATCCTAGGCTAAGCGCGACTATAGTACGGGTGTACCCGGCGGACGCCCCCACCCGGCGGGGTACTATAGCCACGCTCCCCATGACATCACCTACTACCTAGGGAGCTATGCTCCCACGACGGCCTGTCGGTACGGCCCGCAGGTGGCGGGCCCTACCTGTCGGTGAGCCCCAGAAGGCAGCAAAACCCCAGCAGGCGGCAACGGGGGCGGGCCGCCTCCTAGCAGGCGGCCGCTCCCCCCTCAAAGTCTGTGCGTCATTAACCAAAAGAGACGGGGAATGGCTACAGCGAACGCCCACCAGGCGGCGGTACTGTGGCCATGCTTCCGCTGACAAAGAAACCATCATCAGTAGCAAGGCTACAGTGCAGAGTGATCAACCAGACCCGCAAGCGGCGGGCACGGCCTGTCGGACAAGTACACGACAGCCGATGGCACACACCAAGCGGCGGGCCCCAGCAGACGGCGGAGAAGCCGACGTCTAAAGAGACTAACGGCCGAGTCCTACACCCAGCCGGATTACCGTTGTACCCCTAGGGGTAGGCCTATATAAACCCCCTAGGCCACCCATGCAAAGGATTCAGAACCTGAGTAGACACACGCATAGAGAAAGGGGAAGCAGGGTTAGCCTTGTTCTTCTTCCTCCTCTAAGCAAACAGCTCAAGGAGCAAGCTTGTAGCTACCTTGTTGAGATAGTGACCATGCGGAGACCCCATAGAGCAGGACTAGGGGTGTTATCTCCTAGGGGAGCCCCGAACCTGGGTAAGATTCGCAGGCGTATGCGATCTCGCTCACTCCCGCTTCTAGAGGTCAGCGACGTACTCTTGTCCTCTCCATGATTAGCCATCCCTTGGCATAGGTCGCTCAACCCCGACAAATATGTAGGAGCCAATATGAGCATCCAGGTTCCGCTATTGGTTATTGATCGGAGATGTGTCTCGGTCATGTCTACATAGTTCTCGAACCTGTAGGGTCCGCACGCTTAACGTTTGATGACGATTTGTATTATGAGTTGTGTGATTTGATGACCGAAGTTTGTTCGGAGTCCCGGATGAGACCACAAACATGACGAGGAGTCTCGAAGACGTAAAGATCGATATATTGGAAGGTTATATTCGGACACCGGAATGGTTCCGAAGTGATTCAGGTATTTTTCAAAGTACCGGGAGGTTACGGAAACCCCCAGGGAAGTATTGGGCCTTAATGGGCTTTAGTGGAAAGGAGAGAAGGGTCGCAAGGGGTGGTCGCGCACACCCCATAGCAAGTCCGAATTGGACTACGGAGGAGGTGGCGCCCCCCTCTTTCCTTCCCTCTCTCCCCCTCATGGAAAAGGAAGGGGACTCCAACTAGGATTGGGAATCCTAATTGGACTCCCCTATGGCGCCCCCCTTGGCCAGCCTCCTCCTCCCCCACCTTTATATACATGGGCAGGGGGCACCCCAAAGCACAACAGACAATCTCTTAGCCGTGTGCGGTGCCCCCTTCCACAGGTCAACACCTTGGTCATATCGTTGTAGTGCTTAGGTGAAGCCCTACGCTGGTAACTTCATCATCACCATCGCCACGCCATCGTGCTAACGGAACTCTCCCTTGACCTCAACTAGATCAAGAGGTCGAGGGACGTCATCGTGCTGAATGTGCGCTGAATAACCCACCTGGCATGGAAGATATTGACAGCCCTAGTTGATACATGAGGTATTCGGGTATACAAAACTGATTATTATTTGAAGGTTTAGAGTTTGGCACATGCAAATTTACTTGGAATGGCAGGTAAATACCATATATAGGTAGGTATGGTGGACTCATATGGAACAACTTTGGTGTTTATGGAAGTGGACACACAAGCAGTATTCCCGCTTAGTACAAGTGAAGGCTAGAAAGAGACTGTGAAGCGGCCAACTAGAGAGCGACAACAGTCATAAACATGAATTGAGATTAACCAACATTGAATTCAAGCATGAGTAGGATATAAATCACCATGAACATAAATATCATAGAGGCTATGTTGATTTTGTTTCAACTACATGCGTGAACATGTGCCAAGTCAAGCCACTCGAATCATTCAAAGGAGGATACCATCCTATCATACTACATCACAACCATTTTAATTTCCATGTTGGCACGCAAGGTAAACCATTATAAACTCCTAGCTAATTAAGCATGGCATGGGTAACTATAATCTCTAATTTTCATTGCAAACATGTTTCATTCATAATAGGCTGAATCAAGAATGATGAACTAATCATATTTACAAAAACATGATAGGTCGAGTTCATACCAGCTTTTCCTCATCTCAATCATTTCATCATATATCGTCATCATTGCCTTTCACTTGCATGACTGAACAGTGTGGATAAATAATAATAGTGCACGTGCATAGGACTAAGCTGGAATCTACAAACATTTATTCAAAGGAGAAGACAAGCTAATATGGGCTCTTTGTTAGATCAACAATAATGCATATGAGATCAACTCAACATTTTCATCATGGTCTTCTCCTCTCGACCCCCAAAGAAAAGAAAAGAATTAGAAAGAAACACACTGAAATATTGTTGGAGTTTTTGTTTTTCTGAAGGAAGTAAAACAAGAACGAGAAAAACTATTTACACGGGAAAGCTCCCAACAAACAAGAGAAGAACGAGAAATATTTTTGGGTTTTCTTTTAATATTACAACTAAGCATGCATAGAAAGCGGAAAAAGAAAATAAACTAGCATGGATATTACAATGAATAAGTATGAGCACCGACAACTAGAATGAGTGTGTGAACATGAATATAATGTCGGTGACGAATACGTACTCCCCCAAGCTTTGGCTTTTGGCCTAAGTTGGTCTACGGCCACTGGACTGGTGGCTATCCAAATATGTAGTTGGGGTTGTACTGAGATACATCAGCTACTGCCTGAAGGGCATTAGCATGGAGACCAGCAGCCCCCGCTATTCTCTCATACTTGTTTGCCTCCTCTCTAGTTATAAAGTATCGTCCACTCGCCCGAAAGTTAAATAAAGAAGGAGCAGGAAGAGTAACAAGGACGACACATCGTCTATCAAAGATTAGTCGGTACTGGAGGATCTGATCGTTCCTCTTAAGAAATTGGTAAATAAATGAAATATTCCCTAGAGGCAATAATAAAGTTGTTATTTATATTTCCTTATATCATGATAAATGTTTATTATTCATGCTAGAATTGTATTAACCGGAAACTAAGTACATGTGTGAATACATAGACAAACAGAGTGTCCCTAGTATGTCTCTACTAGACTAGCTCGTTAATCAAAGATGGTTAAGTTTCCTGACCATAGACATGTGTTGTCATTTGATGAACGGGGTCACATCATTAGAGAATGATGTGACGGACAAGACCCATCCATTATATTAGCATAATGATCGTTTAGTTTTATTGTTATTGATTTCTTCATGACTTATACATGTTGCTCTGACTATGATATTATGCAACGCCGGGATACCGGAGGGACACCTTGTGTGCTATCAAATGTCACAACGTAACTGGGTCATTATAAAGATGCTCTACAAGTGTCTCCGATGGTGTTTGTTGAGTTTTCATAGATCGAGATTAGGATTTGTCACTCCGTGTATCGGCGAGGTATCTCTGGGCCTTCTCAGTAATGCACATCACTATAAGCCTTGCAAGCAATGTGACTAATGAGTTAGTTACAGGATGATGCATTACGAAATGAGTAAAGAGACTTGTCGGTAATGAGATTGAACTAGGTATAATGATACCAACAATGGAATCTCGGGCAAGTAACATACCAATGACAAAGGGAATGACGAATGTTTTACGCGGTTTGACCAATAAAGATCTTCGTAGAATATGTTGTAGCCAATATGAGCATCCAGGTTCCGCTATTGGTTATTGACCGGAGATGTGTCTCGGTCATGTATACATAGTTCTCGAACCCGTAGGGTCCGCACGCTTAATGTTCGATGACGATTTGTATTATGAGTTATGTGATTTGATGACCTAAGTTTGGTCGGAGTCCCGGATGAAATCACAGACATGACGAGGAGTCTCGAAATGGTTGAGAGGTAAAGATCGATATATTGGAAAGTTATATCCAGACACCGGAATGGTTCCGAAGTGATTCGGGTATTTTTCGGAGTACCGGGAGGTTACCGGAACCCCCCGGGGAAGTATTGGGCCTTAATGGGCTTTAGTGGAAAGGAGAGAAGGGTCACAAGGAGTGGCCGCGCCCCCCCATGGCAAGTCCGAATTGGACTAGGGAGGGGGCGGCGCCCCCCTCTCCTCCTCCTTCCCTCTCTCCCCTCTTGGAAAAGGAAGGGGACTCCAACTAGGATTGGGAATCCTAGTTGGACTCCCCTATGGCGTGCACCCCCCTTGGCCGGCCTCCTCCTCCCCCCTCCTTTATACACATGGGCAGGGGGGCACCCCAAAGCACAACAGACAATCTCTTAGCTGTGTGCGGTGCCACCCTCCATAGTTCAACACCTCAGTCATATCATTGTAGTGCTTAGGTAAAGCCCTGCGCCGGTAACTTCATCATCACCGTCGCCATGCCATCGTGCTAACGGAACTCTCCCTCATCCTCAACTGGATCAAGAGCTCGAGGGATGTCATCATGCTGAACGTTTGCTAAACACGGAGGTGCCGTATGTTCGGTACTTGGATCGGTTGGATTGTGAAGACGTCCGACTACATCAACCGCGATACTAAACGCTTCTGCTTTCGGTCTGCGAGGGTATGTAGACACACTCTCCCCTCTCTTTGCTATGCATCTCCTAGTTAGATCTTGCGTGATCGTAGGAATTTTTTTGAATTACTACATTCCCCAGCAGTAACGTACCATAGCCTCATAATCTAGAAAAGCAGGTGGCAACTCAATATCATACCCCCTAATGGGTACACCCAAATATTTAGCTAAACGAGTTGCATAAATCCCACCAAATAAATCTGCATCTTTAGAATTAAGGTGTAACCTCCTAGCAATAATGCCCCCCAGATTATTTCATTTATCACCTAACACCGCACACTTGAGGACACTATGAACTGGAACACAAATGTGCCAATGCTCATGCTTACCATTAATACATCTACCGATAAAGAGAGCAAAATAATGTATGGCAGGAAAGTGAATTCTCCCTATGGTTGCTTGTGTGATATTTCTAGGTTCTTGAACGGTGATGTTAGCAAGGAAATCATTATATTCAGATTTGTGAGGCTCACTAAGAAGGCCCCATTGTGGAATTTTGCATGCATCACAAAAGTCTTCTAGGTCCATGGTATAAGATTCATCATAAAGATCAAACAAGACAGTATGAGTATTACGTTTGGCTGAAAACTCAAACCTCCGCACGAAGGAATCGATGAGATAATAATACTGTACGCACTGGTCCGATAAGAAGTCCTCGAGGCCGGCATTATTTATGTACGCATAGAATTCATCCTTGAAACCTGCACAATCCATAAATTCATCTGACGAACATTCACATGGCTTCACTGGAGCTTCCCTTGGTGGTTCAAGGTCTTGCTCACGAATCTCAGGCCTTGGTCCTTGATTCCTTGAAGAACCACCTTGGTACATTTTCCTGGACATTTTTCTTCCTCCGAAAAATTTCTGAAATTTTTAGTGACTCAAAATAAAAGTGAACCAAACTCAACAAGATTGATGGCAACTACTCCTACAAGTGCCTAGAAGCTATATCATGCATCAAAACTACTTTGACCATATAAATTTGAGATGCAAGCTCAAGAACATGTTCGCCACAGCAGCAAAAATTTGCAATGAATAAAGCACTAGAACAAAAACTAATTGGACCATTGGAGGAGTCGCATACCGAAGAATAATCCCCCAAAGCAGTTTTGTGAATGGAGCTTTGAGCAAGGAGATCGAAAATGGCAGCAAGATGAGCAAGAACACGAGTTTGAGAAATTGAGTGATTTTTCTGGAGGAAGAAGGAGTGGATGGGTGCTGGAATAAGTGGAGGGGGCCATGTGGGGCCCACAAGGTTAGGCGGCGCGCCCCAGGGGGTGGCACGCCCTCCACCCTTGTGGCCAGCTGGTGAGGCCCGCTGGTGTGTTCTTTGCACCAGAAATTATTAAATATTATATAAAAAATCATATCAAATTTTCAGGGCATTTGGAGAACTTTTATTTTTGGGACATTTTTTTATTGCAAGGATAATTCAGAAAGCAGACAAAAAATACTATTTTTGCTTTATTTGATCTAGATAACAGAAAGTAAAAGATGGGTATAGAGAGTTTCTGCTTCTAAATTCATCCATCTCATGCCCACCAAAAGGAATACATTAACAAGGTTGATGAAGTCTTATTAATAAACTTCTTACGAGTGACATGTGAAAGTGCTAGTTATCGACTAGAGGGGGGGGGGGTGAATAGGTGAATTTTATGAAAGTCTTCAAAATACGAGGTCTTTGAAGACAAACAGTTGAAATGAACCTATTGATATGCAGCGGAAGATAGACTACACTAGACAAGCCATAGTCAAGTAAGCAATGTAGTGAAAGTACAAAGACTATCAACAGCTAGGTAGTATGGATCAGGATGGAAGACAATATGAAGCCAAACAGTAAATAGTCTTCACAGAGTGAAGTCAATCAGATCAGACAAGCTAGCAATGACTTCATGAAGAGAAACTGAAAGGTAAAGGGAAGTGGGAGATAGAACCAGTTGCTTGGAGGAGACAATGATTTGGTAGACCAGTTCCTGTTGCTGTTACAACTATACGTCTGGTTAGGGAGGCTGAGATTTAACTCAGAAGACTGTCTCTTCACCTTATTCCCCTTGAGCTAAGGACACCCTGTCCTCGCCCAATCACTCTGGTAAGTCTTCAAGGTAGACTTCCAAACCTTCACAGACTTTGTTCACCGGCGATCCACAATGACTCTTGGATGCTCAGAACCGTCTAGAGGATTCATAGTCCTCAAGCGTAACAAGTCTTCAGGTCATGCAGACAGAAAGACTTTAGTGATGCCTAACACTCTTTGGCTCTGGGTGTTTTGGGCTTTGTCCTCACAAGGATCTCTCTCTCAAATGCTTCAGAGGTGGGTTCCTCTCAAACGACAAAAGCCGTGCACTAACTCTAAGCAGCCACCAATTCATGGTGTAGGGGGTGGGCTATTTATAGCCAGGAGGCAACCCGACCTGATATGTCCGAAATGACCCTGGGTCACTAAGGAACTGACACGTGTACAATGGTCGGATTTCAAACACATGTGGTAGCTTGACTTGGGCTACAAGCAAAGATGACTCATCCAACTTTGGATAGTGATTTGCTCTCATTGTCTTCGCCTGAAGACATAGGATTTTGGTTGAGCATCACATCAGTCACTCTGACTTTGTTCACTTGGAACCTACTTAATAGTACGGTGGTTAGACTCAACAAAGAAGAAAAGGAAACTACAAAACAACTATGTCATCGCACTCCATAGTCTTCAAGTGAATGTCTTCTCCTGTCATAATCTTCATCATGAATGTCTTCACGAACCACCATTGTCTTCAAGATCTTCAGACGTTTTTAGGGGTCATCTCTGGTAGGTAATCCGAATCAATAAGGTACTACTACCTGTGTTATCCTGCAATTCTCACAAACACATTAGCCCCTCAACCAAGTTTGTCGTCAATACTCCAAAACCAACTAGGGGTGGCACTAGATGCACTTACAATCTCCCCCTTTTTGGTGATTGATGATAGACTGGTTGACGTTTTCAACGGGGATACATGTATGTGAAAGTTAAAGATTAAAGTCATTGTCTTCATAAGTTGCAAAAGGCTCCCCCCTGAAGATGTGTATATAAGTAGTTTGCTTTTGAATGCAAAAGCACATGGCAGGTTTTACTTTGTGGAGATCCTCTTCAACTTACGAAGATAATTCATCATGCATATATCTGAATAGCAAAGATAATGACACGCATAATGAGAAATGGGCATCTGTAGAATGACTTCATGCGGAATTTATCATCGCATCACAAAGTAGTAGCATAAGTGGAAGACGACCATCAAGTTCAAGTGTTACAACTCAAGAGCCAAATAGTTTCAAAAATGATAGTTGTAAGAACTTAGCAAAAATAATGCAACCACCCCATATGGGCCCACTTGAAGACTATCAACCTCGTATGCTTCTCCCCCTTTTGTCAGTAAGGACCAAAAAGGTTTGAAGACATAGAGGATCTACTCGTTCCCAGTTGGAGTAGATGATGGAGCAGGGTCGACGTTGCAGTTTGGTGGTGTAGATGGGCCTGAAGCAGAATCGTGGAGCAGTGCAGCCAGAGTTGGTGAAGTGGCGTCATCATTTTCATCATTGAATCTCACAACAACAGTTGTAGCCAAGGATGAATGTTCAAAATCTTCAATGGATGGTGTGCGACGCCAGCTTGCAGTGTGTGGAGGCCTGGAGTCAAACTTGAATCTCTCTGTGAAGCCATCTTCGCGCAGATCATCTTCAGAGTAGAGCAATGCGAGGCTCTTCCAGGACCACTGACAGGCTTCATGTGCAACGAAAGAGTTCTTGGTGGCTAAGTTGCGAATGTGATTAACATCCACCAAGATACTCTGCATCTGATGCTTCAGCTAGTCATGATGCATGTCCTGTTTTTGATGTAGAGACACCAGAAGCTCACGATCGTTGAGAACACGAGGACGCTTCTGAGGCCTTTGAGAAATGGTGTTGGCAATGGCTTCAGTGTTGGCATGGTGCAGCACATGCAAGTTGCCATCCAGAGGATAAGCAGGAGTTGCTGCATTTGGCACATGAATCCCTTCAATAGGGTGCGTGAAGCTTTGTAATTCTACATTCTGAAGGTGGAGTGGCTTCTTTGCAGGCTCGGGGGTAGATGGCTTCAATAGACATATCAACATCGGGCTAAATACAATATGGTTGCACAGTGAAGGTTGATAGTCGATGGTTGAATGAAGCTTGATCAAGCGCATCACCAATGGAGCATAAAATTTCAGGCCAAAAAGATCAATCCTGGAAGCAACAAGCTATCGGATGAAGAAATCCCGAGTGTTGAATATGATGCCCTTGATGATATAGAAAACCAATGTCTTCATGGCGCCTTCGAGTTTAGCTTCAGAAGAGTTTCCTTTGATAGGCCAGAGAGTATGCCTTAGAATATGATAGACTGTGCGTGGCAAGTACTCAAGGTCCTGAACAAAGAATTCCTTGTGGTATTCAGTGTCCTGGGGCAATGGCTTCATCATGCTCAACATTTGGCTCATGTTAGGCTCTGGCTTCTAGAATATGCTTTGCAGTTCATTCTGATGAAGCTAACAACCAGGTTTGTACAAGTCACCTGGAGTGAGCAGGGAAGTAAGCTCGATGATATCCTGAGCTTTGGCTTCATGATGAACATCACCTGTCATCCACTCAAGGATCCAAGTCTTTGGATCCTTGTTGTAGCCTCGAATGTGCAATGTTGCATAGAACTGGAGAAAAAGTTCTTCATTCCAGTGCTCCTTATCAGTCACAAACGGCAGCAGCCCAACATCCCGAAAACAATCAAAGGCATTTTCAAGGCATGGCAGCCTAGCCATAGCATCGCCATCCAGACGCTAGTGGGAAAAAATCCGGTCCTAGTTTTACAAGACGCAAGAGTAGTAGCTTCGCTCCTGATGTCTCCAAAACCTATCAGAGGAGAACTTGGGATGCTTGTATGGGTTCTTGATGCTGTCAAAGAAGGTGTTGTGTTCTTTGAAGCTGAGCATGCTGAATGAGCCCTCTGTTGTTGCAGCACTGGTAAGCGTTGGCAATCTTGGCTTAGGCTTCTGAACCTAAGGCCTCTGCTCCACATGATAATCATATGCGGCCCGTGAGACGTGGGTGGAACCATGATTGGCCATCTGATAGTCATCAACTCACCATGATTGAACGCGCATGCCATAGTATGTGGCCTTGGTGGAGGAACAACATCATCAGAGATGATTGGCGGCACAATGGTGTCAGTGGTCGCATTGGCTTTGGGCTCCACATTATCTTCAGCCATGACGGTGTCATTGGCTTCATCATTGTTGGTTGTGACAGCCTCATTGTTTTCAACCTCCATCTATTCAACAACTGGAGGGTCGGGCATGATCACATTCTCATCGGGTTGGACTGGATCACTGGTAGGGGGTGTGGCTTCTATTTCATCTCCTTTCTCTTCTTCTTTTTCTTCTTCGGCCGTTGCAGCCGGAATGTCTTCAGTAGCTTTGGCTTCAGACTCAGAGGCAGACGCAGAAGGGGTGGCTTCAGGAAACACTTGACGTGCTACTGAGCTGGTGTGCTGCACACACTCTTCTAGAATGCTTCTCATGGAGACCTGTGGCCTGAGGCCTTTGCAAAGCCTGCGAAATGCTGGCGATGCCTTTGGAGAGGGAGTTGGTTGTTCCATGAAATCGTCATCATCAAGTACTAGAGTGGTGACTTGAGGTGGTGGAGTACGTGGGGTCTCGTCTTGCAGAGGGGTGTCTTGTTGTTGTTGCTCAACCCATGAGTCATCTTGAGCAACTGGCGTCAATGGACGACTAATGCTAATAAGTTCACTGCTCGTGGGAGCAGGTGATATGATATCGACTTGGGTTCAAGCTGAGGAAGGACTTCATCATCATTCACATTGTCTTCATGACGAATGTCTTCAACTGAGTTGGGATCAGCGGCTGGAACTTCTACACTTTCTGGAGCCTCTATGGAAGCAGGCTCATGATCACCAGGCGGCGCTCTTGATTGGTAGAGGCAGGGAAAGCAACAGAGATGGGTTCAATGATGAGGGGCTCTGGGGAAGAGGCATGCTCTTTCTTTGAAGACTTTGAAGCCTTAGTATTCAACTTCTTTTTGGAGGGAGGATCATCAGATGTATCTTTGAGCTTCCTCTTCCTAGCTTCTGCTTTGGCTTGCCTGGTCTTCTTCTGTTCAGAAGCTGCTAAAGGGACCTTTGGCTTCGAGCTAGTCATGCTGGTAGGGAAGACAATGCTGGGTTGTTCCTGCCATTGAGCTTCAGGTATGGCTTCAGCAAACTTCTTCTTTTTCTTGGTAGCCATCTTGGGGTCAATGCTAGGACACCCACGATCCCTTCTCTTCTCAGCTTCATTGTGTGCTTGCACACATTTCTGCAGGTAGTACTTCATGTGCTTGCGTGAGCCTTTTGCTTCTTCATGCTTCTAGTTGAATTCGGCCTTGAGGTCATTCATCATCTTCTTGAAGATTTCCAATCAGCCGCGCTGAGCTTGGCCATGTGCTTCTTGAAGTGTGCCTTCTCATAATCAATCTTGTTCTTGAGCTCGATGATTTTCTGACCCAAAGCAAGTTCATTTGCAATGGCTCCGTGAAAGGTGACGCTGGTGTCCACTGGCAGCTGCAGATCATCAATGTTGATGTTTTGGTCCTCAAACCATTCATCAATGAAGTTGTTGAGAATGTCAGCATCAAAGAGAGGCAAATCATGAAAGATCTTTGCCTCTTGCTTGCTCTTGATCAACATCTCTAGAGCTTCATCACCAAGATCTACATCACTGGACAGATCAATGGTGTTTTCCTCATTGCGCAGAATGGCAGCAGGAGTCAGGTCATGCCCTGAAATCTTCTTGGGCTTCTTGGACTTCTTAGTCTTCTTGGAGACACGAGACAAGTCTTCAGACTGTACACTGGGTTCAGGAGGTGCAGTCTTCAATGGCTTCACAGTCAAAGCTTTTGGTGTAGCAGAGGGCTTTGAAGCTTTTGACTTCTTCTTCCTCTGCTTCGGTGGTGCAGGTGCATCTTCAGAGTCTGCATCATCAGTAGATTGTTCCACCGTGGCCCTCTGAGCACCAATATGGGAGAGGAGCCCATCGAAGCTATTGAAGGGGCCGATGACATTAGGATTGGCGTCACGTATGCCATCCTTCCTTGGAGCAGACGGACCAGGGTGGAGTGGAGTCCGAGCTCCTTCATGTTCTTGGCAGCTGACTCCTTTGTGAACTAAAAGTTGTGCTTGAAGAGATTGTCGTCATGATACCATAGAAGAGATGATGGGTTGGCATTTTCTCACCGAGGTCCTCT
Source organism: Triticum urartu (assembly GCF_003073215.2). Classification (NCBI taxonomy): domain Eukaryota; kingdom Viridiplantae; phylum Streptophyta; class Magnoliopsida; order Poales; family Poaceae; genus Triticum; species Triticum urartu. The sequence continues at coordinate 243,035,845 of NC_053026.1, read as the reverse complement.
GACCATACATGGATAGAAGCCTTGGGCAATAGCTTCAGGTTTCGACTTGGGTTGCGGATTCCTGTAAAGAATATCGCCCCACGGGCGCTTGATAGCATTCTTCTTAGCATATTCAGGAGTGACGACGTTGTAATTGAACCACTGTTCAAACCAATATCTTCGGATCCATTGTATTATGGTCTTGCACTAATTGTAGCTCTCCTATGGATCAAACTTGTATAGTTCAAACAGATCGGCAGGGAGATCCAGAGCAGTATTTCCACGACGCTGCCTGCCACCCTTCCTTGCAGATTTCTCAGTGGCCATAATATTCAGACAGAGAGGCTTCAAGACAGTGAGAGGCTTTCATCTACTTGTCAAAAAAGACAGTGGGGGTTAATGTGATGCTGTAAGAATTCTGCAAATGAATGCAGACTATGAGAACAAAGGGATTCTCCCACGGACATGTGATAACCCACAAGTATAGGGGATCGCAACAGTTTTTGAGGGTGGAGTATTCAACCCAAATTTATTGATTCGACACAAGGGGAGCCAAAGAATATTCTCAAGTATTAGCAGCTGAGTTGTCAATTCAACCACATGTAACACCCCGGATGTAACTTACCCAATATGTATTCCAACTCTTGCCATTTCCGGCGTTAAGTTATTTTATTTTCTCTGGTTCGGGTCTTTGTCTCCGTGTGTTTTTATCGTTGTCATGCATCTCATATCATTTCATCATGTGCATTGCATTTGCATACGTGTGCATCTCATGCATTCGAGCATTTTCCCCGTTGTCCATTTTGTATTCCGGCGCTTCGTTCTCCTCCGGTGGTCATTTCTACCTTTCTTTCGTGTGTGGGGATTAAACATTTCCGGATTGGACCGAGACTTGCCAAGCGGCCTTGGTTTACTACCGGTAGACCGCCTGTCAAGTTTCGTATCATTTGGACTCCGTTTGATACTCCAACGGTTAACCGAGGGACCGAAAAGGCCTCGTGTGTGTTGCAGCCCAACACCCCTCCAAGTTGGCCCAAAACCCACTAAAACCTTCTCCATCATCTAGAGCGTTCGATCACGATCGCGTGGCCGAAAACCGCACCACATTTGGACTCTCCTAGCTCCCTCTATGCCCATTTAAAGAACCCCCTCCGAAATTCTCTTTCTCCTCCCCCAAAACCCTAGATCCATTTCATCCGCCGCCGCCGGACAAAAACGGCCACCGACGGACATGTCCGGCTAGCCCCGCCGCCGCCACGTGTCGCCCGTGGGTTGGCCGCGCCGCCGCCCCACTCCCCCGTCGCCGCCGGCACGGGAGGCCCAGGAGGGGCCCTCGAGGACCATTGCCGCCCGCCGCCGCCTCGGATCTTCTCCCCCGGCTCCGGCCATGTCGCCGGTCGCCGCTGCCGACGTGCCCCGCGCCGGCGCGAGCTCGCCCCGCTGCCCGCCGGTGCCCGCGCCCGCCGCCGCCTCGCCGTCCCCTTCACTTCGGCAAGCGCTCCGGCCCCTCACCGCCCGGATCCGGCGCCCCGGCAAGTTCCTCGACGATTCTGGCGAACCTCGTTTCACGTGAAGCCCGGATCTGGATCTGAGATTTAAATCTCGGTTGACTTTCTCCCGAAACCCTAGTTCATATTGCCATGTTCATCGTGCCGTAACTTTGCATCCGTAGCTCCGTTTTGGGCATATAGCATATCAAAATGTTCGTATCAGAGAGCACATCATTTCATCTCATTGCATCATTTTCATTTGAGTTCATATTGACGCCCGAAATGCTGTTAGAAGAGTGCTACTTGAGATAATTGTCAGATCTGCTGCTCTATTTAGCTATTTGTCATTTTTGCCATGATTAATGTGTGCATGATATGCCCATGAGTTCTACATATGTTTTGTTAAGGGTTTTGCCATCTTTGCAGAGGTGCAACCCATGTATTTTTGTGATGTGTGTGGTGACTAGCACAAGCTTGCAAAGTGAGGCACTTGGTAATGCTGATTTCAGGGACTTAGCATTTCCACTAAGTCCTTGATCTGTTTTTCTCATGATGCCATATGTTCATGTTGTTTCCTAGAGATCCGTGCCTCTTTTGAGGATGATCAGTAAGGATGTTTTGTTAATCTTGTAGTGCTCTATCCATCCGTATCTTTTTTTGCAATTATGGAGCAACCTAGTTTGAGTCAATCGAGCTCTACTTTTGCTACTTCATGAATCTGGGCAGATTGTCTACTTGTTAGCGATTTTGCCGAGGATGTTGTAGTTGATCCGTGCATGCTATGCTATTGTTCTTGCCATGTCTAGCTTGCATTTTGTGTATTCTTGATGGATGTATGCTTAGCTTGTCATGACTTGCTCTGTAGTGAGTGCATCGAGCTCGTAAACATGCCTACTTGATATCTGTTTCAGCATGCTCCAGTTTTTACAAAGTCCGAGAACCGATTATGTTTTTGCCATGTTCACATGCTTGCAATTGTATTTTCTGATCCCTTTTGGCTCAAGGTCACTAAGGGACTTTTGTTAAGCTCTTTGAGTAGCTCCATGCCATGCTTTACTTTGCCATGTTCAGGTCCTGTAGCATATAGTTTTCATGCTCCAAAGAGTGCTATCTGATCTGAAATTTCAGACAAGTGTTAATTTCACTAAGTCTAAGATCTGTTTACCATATGCATTTTTGCCATGCTTGTTTGAACCTCTTAATGGATGAATCGGCCGTAGCTTAGTGCTAGACTTTTGTTAAGCATCATGAATAGATTCCTTCCATGTATTTTGTTGTCATGTTTGGGTGCTGTAGCATGTTCATCTCGTTGCATTTAGATGGCTACTTGCTGTAAATCGCAGAACATGGTCATATTTGAATTGCTTGCCATTTCCAAACCGTAACTCCGATTCCGACGTTCTTTATATCATTTTCAAGCGATTTCATCTCATATTTCCAGTGGCACACTTGGATTTCCATGTTGAGGCCAGGTTCATGCATCCCTTGTCAAATCTTGCATATGCATCCCGCATCACATCCCGCATAGCGTACCATCTTTGCATCATATTGTTTGAGCTTTGCACGTGGTTGATTGTGTTCCGTTTGCTTGTTTGTCTTGTTTGGGTAGAGCCGGAAGATGAGTTCGCTAACGAGGAGCCCGTTGAGTTTGCTTTCGAGCATCCAGTCAACTCTAACAACTTTGCAGGCAAGATGACCATACCCTCGAAATCACTACTATCTTTGCTTTGCTAGATGCTCGCTCTTTTGCTATGCCAATGCTACGATGCCTACCACATGCTTTCAAGCCTCCCAAATTTCCATGTCAAACCTCTAACCCACCATGTCCTAGCAAACCGTTGATCGGCTATGTTACCGCTTTGCTCAGCCCCTCTTATAGCGTTGCTAGTTGCAGGTGAAGATTGGAGGCCGTTCCTTGTTGGAACATTATTTACTTGTTGGGATATCATTATATTGCCATGTTATCTTAATGCATCTATATACTTGGTAAAGGGTGGAAGGCTCGGCCTCTCGCCTAGTGTTTTGTTCCACTCTTGTCGCCCTAGTTTCTGTCATATCGGTGTTATGTTCCCGGATTTTGCGTTCCTTACGCGGTTGGGTTATAATTGGAACCCCTTGATAGTTTGCCTTGATTAAAGCTTTTCCAGCAATGCCCAACCTTGGTTTTACCATTTGCCACCTAGCCTTTTCTTTCCCTTGGGTTCGGCAGACTCAAGGGTCATCATTATTTTAACCCCCCCGGGCCAGTGCTCCTTTGAGTGTTGGTCCGACTGAGCTGCCTGCGGGGCCACCTCGGGGAAACTTGAGGGTTGGTTTTACTTGTAGCTAGTCTCATCTGAGTGTGCCCTGAGAACGAGATATGTGCAGCTCCTATCGGGATTTGTTGGCACATTCGGGCGGTGTTGCTGGTCTTGTTTTAACCTGTCGAAGTGTCTTGAAGAACCGAGATACCGAGTCTGATCGGAACGTCTCGGGAGGAGGTCTATTCCTTCGTTGACCGTGAGAGCTTGTCATGGGCTAAGTTGGGACTCCCTTGCAGGGATTTGAACTTTCGAAAGCCATGCCCGCGGTTATGGGCAGATGGGAATTTGTTAATGTCCGGTTGTAGATAACTTGAACCTTAACTTAATTAAAATGAATCTACCATGTGAGTTACCGTGATGGCCTCTTTTCGGCGGAGTCCGGGAAGTGGACACGGTGTTGGAGTAATGCTTGCCGGAGGTTGTTCTCTAGTTTCTCTCTCGCGCTTTGCCTCCTCTTCTCGCTCTCTTTTGCGAACAGTTTAGCCACCACATATGCTAGTCGCTTGCTGTAGCTCCACATATATTTACCTTGCCATACCTATTAAGCTTAAATAGTCTTGATCGCGAGGGTGCGAGATTGCTGAGTCCCTGTGGCTCACAGATTACTTCCAAACCAGATGCAGGGCCTGATGATTCCGCTCCAGGTGACGCGCTCGAGCTCAAGTGGGAGTTCGACGAGGACTCTCAATGATACTATGTTTCCTTTCCTGATGATCAGTAGTGGTGCCCTGTTGGGGGTGATCGGGACCGTGTCGCATGTTGGGTTATCTTTTATTTTGGCGCCGTAGTCGGGCCATGAGTGTTTGAATTATGTAATGTTATTTATGTACTTGATTGACGTGGCGAGTGTAAGCCAAATATGTTCTCTCCCCTTTTATTATCTATATATTACATGGGATGTTGTGAAGATTGCCTAACTTGCGACATATGCCTTCAATGCGATTATGCCTCTAAGTCGTGCCTCGACACGTGGGAGATATAGTCGCATCGAGGGTGTGACACCACACCTGTAAACTTAATATCTGCAGCAAAGTGTTTAGTAGCAAAGTAATATGATAGTAGTGGTAATGGTGGTAAAAGGTAACAGTAGTAAAAGTAATGTTTTTGGTATTTTGTAGTGATGATAACAATAGCAACGGAAAAGTAAATAAGCGAAGAACAATATATGGAAAGCTCGTAGGCAATGGATCGATGATGGAGAATTATGCCGAATGTGGTTCATCATGTAACAGTCATAACCTAGGGTGACACAGAACTAGCTCCAGTTCACCAATGTAATGTAGGCAGGTATTCCGAATATAGTCATACGTGCTTATGGAAAAGAACTTGCATGACATCTTTTGTCCTATCCTCTTGTGGCAGCGGGGTCCTATCGGAAACTAAGGGATATTAAGGCCTCCTCTTAATAGAGTACCGGAACAAAGCATTAACACATAGTGAATACATGAACTCCTCAAACTATGGTCATCACCGGTAAGTATCATGATTATTGTCACTTCGGGGTTAACGGATCATAACACATAATAGGTGACTATAGACTAGCAAGATAGGATCAAGAACTCTCATATATTGATGAAAACATAATAGGTTCAGATCTGAAATCATGGCACTCGGGCCCTAGTGACAAATATTAAGCATAGCAAAGTCATAGCAACATCAATCTCAGAACATAGTGGATACTAGGGATCAAACCCTAACAAAACTAACTCGATTACATGATAAATCTCATCCAACCCATCACCGTCCAGCAAGCCTACGATGGAATTCCTCACGCACGGAGGTGAGCATCATGAAATTGGTGATGGAGGAAGGTTGATGATGACGATGGCGGCGGATTCCCCTCTCCGGAGCCGCGAATGGACTCCAGATCAGCCCTCCCGAGAGAGTTTAGGGCTTGGCGGCGGCTCCGTATCGTAAAACGCGATGCATCCTTCTTCCCTGGTTTTTTCTCACCGAAAGTGAATATATGGAGTCCAGGTTGAAGTCGGTGGAGCGTCAGGGGGCCCATGAGGCAGGGGGCGCGCCCAGGGGGGCAGCCGCGCCCCCACCCTCGTGGACAGGGGGCACCCCCTGACGTGGATCTTCCTTCCAATATTCATTTTATATTCCAAAATAATGCTCCATTGATTTTCAGGTCATTCCGAGAAATTTTATTTCTGCACAAAAATAACACCATGGCAATTCTGCTGAAAACAGCGTCACTCTGGGTTAGTTCTATTCAAACCATGCAAGTTAGAGTGCAAAACAAGGGCAAAAGTGTTTGGAAAAGTAGATACGACGGAGACGTATCAACTCCCCCAAGCTTAAACCTTTGCTTATCTTCAAGCAATTTAGTTGATAAACTGAAAGTGATAAAGAAAAACTCTTACAAACTCTGTTTGCTCTTGTTGTTGTGAATATGTAAAGCCAGCATTCAAGTTTTCAGCAAAGATTATGAACTAACCATATTCACAATAACATTTAGGTCTTATGTTTACTCATATCAATGGCATAATCAACTAGCGAGCAATAATAATAAATCTCGGATGACAACACTTTCTCAAAACAATGATGATATGATATAACAAGATGGTGTCTCTCTAGCCCTTTCCGAGACCGCAAAACATAAATGCAGAGCACCTTTAAAGATCAAGGACTGACTAGACATTGTAATTCATGGTAAAAGATATCCAGTCAAGTCATACTCGATGTAAACTAACAATAATGAATGCAAATGACAACGGTGCTCTCCAACTGCTGCTTTTTAATAAGAGGATGATGACTCAACATAAAAGTAAATAGATAGGCCCTTCACAGAGGGAAGCATGGATTTGTAGAGGTGCCAGAGCTTGGTTTTGAAATAGAAATGAATAATATTTTGAGCGGTATAATTTCATTGTCAACATAACAACCGAGAGATGGCAATATCTTCCATGCTACACACATTATAGGCGGTTCCCAAATAGAATGGTAAAGTTTATACTCCCCCTCCACCAACAAGCATCAATCCATGGCTTGCTCGAAACAACGAGTGCGTCCAACTAACAAGAGTCCCGGGGGAGTTCTGTTTGTAATTATTTTGATTTGATTTGCATAAAGCATGGGACTGGGCATCCCGGTTACCAGCCATTTTCTCGTGAGTGAGGAGCGGAGTCCACTCCTCTTGAGAATAACCCGCCTAACATGGAACATACAGACAGACCTAGTTGATACATGAGCTATTTGAGCATACAAAACAGGATGTTTATTTGAAGGTTTAGAGTTTGGCACATACAAATTTACTTGGAACGGCAGGTAGATACCATATATAGGTAGGTTTGGTGGACTAATATGGAATAATTTTGGGGTTTATGGAATTGGATGCACAAGCAGTATTCCCGCTTAGTACAAGTGAAGGCTAGCAAAAGACTGGGAAGTGACCAGCTAGAGAGAGACAACAGTCATGAACATGCATTAAAATTAATCAACACTGAATGCAAGCATGAGTAGGATATAATGCACCATGAACATAAATATCATAGAGGCTATGTTGATTTTGTTTCAACTACATGCGTGAACATGTGCCAAGTCAAGCTACTCAGAGGATACCACCCTATCATACCACATCACAACCATTTTAATAGCATGTTGGCATGCAAGGTAAACCATTATAAGCTCCTAGCTAATTAAGCATGGCATAAGCAACTATAATCTCTAATTGTCATTGCAAACATGTTTATTCATAATAGGCTGAATCAGGAACGATGAACTTAAATAAGAGAGGTTGATTTCAAACCAGCTTTTCTCATATCAATAATTTCATCATATAAACACTATTATTGCCTTTCACTTGCACAACCGAATAGTGTGGATAATAATAATAGTGCACGTGCATTGGACTAAGCTGAAATCTGCAAGCATTCAATTCAAGAGAGAAGACAAGGTAATATGGGCTCTTTGTCAGAACAACGATAATGCATATAAGAGCCACTTTAACATTTTCATTATGGTCTTCTCCTATCGTCCCCCAAAGGAAAGAAAAGAAATAAAACTATTTACACGGGAAAGCTCTCAACAAGCAAAAGAAGAACGATAAATATTTTTTTGAGTTTTCTTTTTAATTGCTACTACAAGCATGGAAAGTAAACTAACTAAAAGCTACAACTATTTTTTTTGTTTTTTATTAAGGTTTATTAAACACACAAGAAGAAAGCATAAAAAGGAAAATAAACTAGCATGGATGATACAATGAAAAAGTATGAGCACCGACAACTAGCAATGAGTGTGTGGACATGAATGTAATGTCGGTGAGAGATACGTACTCCCCCAAGCTTAGGCTTTTGGCCTAAGTTGGTCTATGGCCACGGCTGGCCTGGAGGATATCCAAAGTAATAGTTGGGGTCATACTATGAAGAAGCCTTGGATTGCCACTGGTTGGCAATCACCTCCGGATCCCACTGATAATCAGACTGTCGTGGAGGATCAAATTGTGATTCCGATTCTGGTTCTGTAGCTGCTATAGGGTTCCGGTAGGCATGAATGGCCTCCAACGGAACAAGGTGCTTGCCTACAGATAAATCAAACAAGGAAGGAGCAGGCAAGGTAATAGTCTCAGGATGATTTTTACCAAATATTAATTTGTACTTAAGCTCCTTTTGCCTATTCTTAACAATAAAATCATGTGCTACCATACTCTTATAATCTAAATAAATAGGAGGCAGCAATTTTTCTTCTTTCTCATAATGCCTAATAGGTATGTTAAAATGTGCAGCGAGGCGCGAGGCGAAGATGCCTCCAAGGACGAGGCCCTTAGTGCGGTTAAGATTTAACCGCTTTGCAATAATAGCACCCATGCTGAATGTGTCATCACGAAATAAGGCATGGCACAAAATAACAATATCAGGGGCACTCAGGTTTCCACAGTTTCCGTGCCCAATAAGGCATCTACTAGCAAATATAGCAAAGTAACGTAGAACAGGAAAGTGTATGCTAGTAATTCGTGCGTCGGAAACCTTCCTCGTTTCCCCTACATTAATGGTACCAATAAACCCATCCACATCATCACGATGTGGTTCCTCTATGATGCCCTCGAAAGGGATCAAACAAACCCGACAAAAATCATGAAGTAACATCTCCTTATGCTCATCATATAAATAAAATTCCACCGTAGGTGGTGAGCTCCTAGCATGGAAATGAAAATTTTACACAAAGATATTGGTGAGTAAGAGATATTGTTCGCGTTAGTCTTGGAGGAAGGCGGTGAGGCCCGCATTCTCAGCCAATTCATAGAAATCATCATAAATCCCGGCTGCTCTCAAGAAATTATCACAAAGCCATTCACATAGTCGGACCTCCGTGGTGCGAGGGAGATTATACTTGGGCCTCTTATCCTCCTCACTTTGCTTATCCTTAGAGCTTCGGCTTGATGAGCCCCTCAAAAATCTCTTCATCTTTTTCTGAAAATTTCTGAAATTTTTAGTAACTTCAAAATAAAAGTGAACCAAACTCAACAATATTGATAACAACTACTCCTACAAGTGCCTAGAGGCAATATCATGCATCAAAACTACTTTTGCCCATACAAATTTGACATGCAAGCTCAAGAACAGGGTCACCTAAGCAGCAAAAATATGCAATGAATAAAGCACTAGAACAAAAACTAATTGGACCATTGGAGGAGTCACATACCAAGGAACAATCCCCCAAAGCAGTTTTATGAGAGGTGCTTTAAGCAAGGAGATCGAAAATGGCAGCAAAATGAGCTTGGACTTGGGTTTGAGCTGGTTAGTGGTGTTTGTGGGAGGAAGAAGGAGTGTGTGGTAGCTGGAATAAGTGGAGGGGAGCCACCTTGGGCCCATGAGGCAGGGGCGCACGCCCTGGACCCTAGTGGCCAGGTGCTTCCTCCCCCTGCTATGTTCTCAGTGCCAGATATTCTCAAATATTCCAGAAAAATCATATTTAAATTTCAGGGCATTTGGAGAACTTTTATTTCCGGGGTATTTTTTATTGCATGGATAATTCAGAAAACAGACAGAAATTACTATCTTTGCTTTATTTAATATAAATAACAGAAAGTAAAAAGAGGGTATAGAGAGTTGTGTTTTCGAAATTCATCCATCTCATGCTCATCAAAAGGAATCCACTAACAAGGTTGATCAGGTCTTGTTAACAAACTCATTCCGAATAACATGGAACCGGAGAGTTTTCGAATAACACTAGGTTACCTCAACGGGGATATGCACATCCCCAACAATAAGAATATCATATTTCTTATTGACAGTAGGAAGAGGAAATTCAAAACCTCCAAAAATAATCGATGGAATTTTTCCAATAGAGTTTATACTATGAACTTGAGGTTGTTTCCTCGGAAAGTGCACCGTATGCTCATTGCCATTAACATGAAAAGTGACATTGCCTTTGGTGCAATCAATAACAGCCCCTGTAGTATTCAAAAAGGGTCTTCCAAGAATAATAGACATGCTATCGTCCTCGGGAATATCAAGAATAACAAAGTCTGTTAAAATAGTAACGTTTGCAACCACAATGGGCACATCCTCACAAATACCGACAGGTATAGCAGCTGATTTATCAGCCATTTGCAAAGATGTTTCAGTAGGTGTCAACTTATTCAAATCAAGCCTACGATATAAAGAGAGAGGCATAACACTAACACCGGCTCCAAGATCACATAAAGCAGTTTTAACATAGTTTCTTTTAATGGAGCATGGTATAGTTGGTACTCCGGGATCTCCTAGTTTCTTAGGTATTCCACCCTTAAAAGTATAATTAGCAAGCATGGTGGAAATTTCAGCTTTCGGTATCTTTCTTTTATTAGTAGCAGCTTCTTTCATATACTTAGCATAAGGATTCATTTTTAGCATATCAGTCAAACGCATACGCAAGAAGATAGGTCTAATCATTTCAGCAAAGCGCTCAAAATCCTCATCATCCTTTTTCTTGGATGGTTTAGGAGGAAAAGGCATGGGTTTCTGAACCCATGGTTCTCTTTCTTTACCGTGCTTCCTAGTAACAAAGTCTCTCTTATCATAGCGTTGATTCTTTGATTGTGGGTTATCAAGATCAACAACAGGTTCAATCTCTACTTCATTGTCATTACTAGGTTGAGCATCAATATGGACATCATCATTAACATTATTACTAGGTTCATGTTCATTACCAGATTGTGTTTCAGCATCAGAAATAGAAATATTATTAGGATTCTCAGGTGTGTCAATAACAGGTTCACTAGAAGCATGTAAAGTCCTATCATTTTTTTTCTTCCTTTTAGAAGGACTAGGTGTATCAGTAATATTTCTTTGACAATCTTGCTCAATTCTCTTAGGATGGCCTTTAGGATATAAAGGTTCCTGAGTCATTTTACCACCTCTAGTCATAACTCTAACATCATTATCATTTTTCTTACTATTTAATTCACTAAGCAAATCATTCTGAGCTTTAAGTACTTGTTCTACTTGAGTGGTAACCATAGGAGCATGTTTAATTATAAGTTTAAGTTCACCTTTAACATTAGCCATATAATCACCCAAGTGTTCAAGCATATCAGCATTGTGTTTTAATTATCTACCAAAATAAGCATTGAAGTTTTCTTGTTTAACCATAAAGTCATCAAACTCATCCAAGAATGGGCTAGCAAACTTAGTAAATGGGATTTCAGCTTTATCATATCTATAGAGAGAATTTACCTTTACTACCTGTGTCGGGTTATCAAGACCATGTATTTCTTCAATAGGTGATGGATTAAAACCATGTATTTCTTCAACAGGCGGTAAATTAAGACCATGTATTTCTTCAATAGGAGGTAAATTGTTAACATCTTCAGCTTTAATACATTTTCCCTCATAGATTTCTTTGCCTCTTGCCTATCTTCAGGACTGAGAAATAGAATACCCCTCCTCTTCGGAGTTGTCTTAGGAGTTGGATCAGGAATTGGATCAGGAAGTGTCCAATTATTTTCATTAGTCAACATATTATTCAATAGAATTTCATCTTCATCTGGTGCTCTTTCCCTGAAAACACAACCAGCACAACTATCCAGGTGGTCTCTGGAAGCATCGATTAGTCCATTATAAAAGATATCAAGTATTTCATTTCTCTTAAGAGGATGATCAGGCAAAGCATTAAGTAATTGGAGAAGCCTCCCCAAGCTTGTGGGAGAATCTCTTCTTCAATTTGCACAAAATTGTATATTTCCCTTAAAGCAGCTTGTTTCTTATGAGCAGGGAAATATTTAGCAGAGAAGTAATAAATCATATCCTGGGGACTATGCACACAACCAGGATCAAGACAATTAAACCATATCTTATCATCACCCTTTACTGAGAACAGAAATATCTTAAGGATATAATAGTAGCGAGTTTTCTCATCATTAGTGAACAGGGTGGCTATATCATTTAATTTAGTAAGATGTGCCACAACAGTTTCAGATTCATAGCCATAGAAAGGATCAGATTTGACTAAAGTAATTATCTTTGGATCAACAGAGAAATCATAATCCTTATCAGTAACAAAGATAGGTGAAGTAGCATAAGCAGGATCATATTTCATTCTAGCATTCAAAGTTTTTTGTTTCAGCTTAGCTAATAATTTCTTAAGATCACTCCTATAATTGCAAGCAAGAAAATCTCTAGCAGTTCTTCATCCATAACATAGCCCTCAGGCACAACATGTAATTCATATCTAGGGGGAGAGTCTTCATCATCACTTTCATCAATATTATCAGTTTCAATAATTTCATGCTCTCTAGCCCTAGCAAGTTGTTCATCAAGAAGTTCACCAAGTGGCACAGTAGTATCAAGCATAGAAGTAGTTTCATCATAAGTATCATGCATAGAGAAGTGGCATCATCAATAACATGCGACATATCACAATTAATAGCAGAAGCAGGTATAGGTGTTGCAAGCTTACTCAAAACAGAAGGTGAATCAAGTGCAGAGCTAGATGGCAGTTCCTTACCTCCCCTCATAGTTGAGGGATAAAATTTTGTTTTAGCGTCTTTCAAGTTCTTCATAATGATAAGAAGATATAAATCCCAAGTGACTCGAAGAATAGAGCTATGCTCCCTGGCAACGGATTCACAAAATAGTCTTGATAACCCACAAGTATAGGGGATCGCAACCGTTTTCGAGGGTAGAGTATTCAACCCAAATTTATTGATTCGACACAAGGGGAGCCAAAGAATATTCTCAAGTATCAGCAGCTGAGTTGTCAATTCAACCACACATGGAAACTTAATATTTGTAGCAAAGTGTTTAGTAGCAAAGTAATATGATAGTAGTGGCAATGGTGGTAAAAGGTAACGGTAGCAAAAGTAATGTTTTGGGTATTTTGTAGTGATGATAACAATAGCAACGGAAAAGTAAATAAGCGAAGAACAATATTTGGAAAGCTCGTAGGCACTGGATCGGTGATGGAGAATTATGCCGGATGCGGTTCATCATGTAACAGTCATAACCTAGGGTGACACAGAACTAGCTCCAGTTCACCAATGTAATGTAGGTGAAAGCACAAGTGCTCCCTAGGTGGTTTTGGTAATTAATGACAACATATCTCTTGTTGGACTAACACTTTTACCTAGTATGTTTCAGATAAGTTCAACAATGAAGTGGCATGGACTAGAGGATGTGGAACCCCTTCAAAATGCTAAGGACAAAGGATTGGCTCAAGCTCCAAGCTCAAGACTCCACATTTTCTATTTTAGTGATCGAAGATCACATTGAGTCTATAGGAAAGCCAATACTATGAAGAAGGGATGAGGTGTTGCTTAATGGCTTGCTTGCTCAAAGTGCTTAGTGATATGCTCCAAAGCCCTCAACCACTTTCTCACTTCCAAATATGTCCTAAACCAAAAGTCAAACTCGGCCCCACCGATTCTTTCTATCCGGAGCCACCGAGTTTAGTTGACATAGCCACTGCCAGAAACCCTAATCAGTTCGGTCTCACCGATGGGATCTCGGTCTCACCGAGATGGGCTTGCAAACTCTCTGTTACCTGTTGCAATATTTTCGGTCCCACCGAGATATGCAATCGGCCCCACCGAGTTTGCTTGGCCAACTCTCTGTTTCGCTTATTACCCAAATCGGTCCCACCGAGTTTGAGTAATCGGTCAAACCGAGTTTTGGTTTTACCCTAACCCTAGCACATCGGTTCCACCGAGTTGATCTAGTCGGTCCCACCAAAAACCCTAACGGTCACTAGGTTTGCTAAATCGGTCCGACCGAGTTTCACAACTCGGTCTCACCGAGATTGGTAAATTGTGTGTAACGGTTAGATTTTGTGTGGAGGCTATATATACCCCTCCGGCCACTCTTGATTCGTGCATAGAGCCATCAGAACATACCTACACTTCCAATACACATTTTCTGAGAGAGAACCACCTACTCATGTGTTGAGGCCAAGATATTCCATTACCACCATATGAATCTTGATCTCTAGCCTTCCCCAAGTTGCTTTCCACTCAAATCCTCTTTCCACCAAATTCATATCCTGTGAGAGAGAGTTGAGTGTTGGGGAGACTATCATTTGAAGCACAAGAGCAAGGAGTTCATCATCAACACACCATTTGTTACTTCTTGGAGAGTGGTGTCTCCTAGATTGTCTAGGTGTCACTTGGGAGCCTCCGAAAAAGATTGTGGAGTTGAACCAAGGAGTTTGTAAGGTCAAGGAGATCGCCTACTTCGTGAAGATCTACAGCTAGTGAGGCAAGTCCTTCGTGGGTGATGGCCATGATGGGATAGACAAGGTTGCTTCTTCATGGACCCTTCGTGGGTGGAGCCCTCCATGGACTCGGGCAACCGTTACCCTTCGTGGGTTGAAGTCTCCATCAACGTGGATGTACGATAGCACCACCTATCGGAACCACGACAAAAACATCCGTGTCTCCAATTGCGTTTGAATTTTCCAAACCCTTCCCCTTACATTCTTGCAAGTTGCATGCTTTACTTTCCGCTGCTCATATACTCTTTGCATGCTTGCTTGATATGTATTGTGTTTGTTAAACTTGTGCCAAAACTCCACTTCAACTTAAAGAAGTTAAAAACTGCACCTTTTAGCACTTAGTGTCTAATCACCCCCCCCTCTAGACACCTCTTGTCGATCCTTTCAATTGGTATCAGAGCTTTAGTTTCCAGTGCCCTTGTTTAAACACCATTGGAGGAAGATGGATGAGTGTACTTTGGGGAGTCTTAGACGTAGAGTGCCTATTCTTGATGGAGAATATTTTCATGAGTGGAAAAATGAAATGCTTGAGATTTTCAATGAATATCACTTCAACAAGTATATTGCTATCCCTTGTGCACCTGATGTTGATCCCATGCATCCTACCCTTGATGAGTCAATTGACATGATTCGCAATCTTAGAACTGTTAATCTTATCACTAGAGGCTTGCCTAGAAACTTGATTGGATGTTTGCCGACTCTTAAGTGTGCCTACACCATATGGAAATTTCTTGAGGAACTCTTTCCAAATTGTTCCTTGAAAGATCTAGATGAAATTCTCCATAAGTCTGTTGCCTTGATTAAGATGAGTTCCAATGATCCCAAATTTGGTGACTGCTTATTTGAGCTTACTAATCTTACGAGTGCCAAAGGAGACGTTGGAATCATTAGCAATATCATTTCCAGAGCTATTAGAATTCATAAAGATAACTATAGAAATGATGATTTATCTAATGAATTACCCTCTCTAGGAATTGATCAACCACAAGATGATGTTGAACATGGATACCCTGATGAGGATGATGATGATAGTGACTATGATCTCGGTGATGCAATGCGACACTTTGGTCTTATGGCAAATCTTCGCGGCTACATGGCTGGAGGAAAGGAATGGGTCCTTGATAGTGGATGTACTGATCATATGACTGGAGATAAAGACATGTTCCGTGAGCTTGCTGAAAACGACGGCCCTCGAAAGTATGTCACTTTTGGTGATAATTCAAAGGGTAAGGTGGTTGGCCTTGGTAAGGTGGCCATCTCACATGATAGCTCCATACAAAATGTCGTGCTCGTTGAATCTCTTAGCTAGAACTTACTTTTAGTATCTAGACTTGCTGATTTTGGTTTCAATGTCCTATTTACTGAAGTAGACTGCCAAGTGTTTCGTAGAGATAATCATAAAATGGTCTTTACCGGTATACATAGAGGAGATCTTTACATTGTTGATTTCACTAAAAAGTCTCAACCTAAAACTTGCTTAATTGCTAAATCTTCTAAAGGCTGGTTGTGGCATAGAAGGCTAGGCCATGTGGGCATGCAAAACCTTGACAAACTCATTAAAGGAAATCATATCCTTGGCGTTAACGATGTCATATTTGACAAGGATAGACTTTGTAGTGCTTGTCAAGCAGCGAAACAAGTTGGAGGAAGTCATCGCGCTAAGAACATCATGACCACAAGAAGACCACTCGAGCTACTTCACATGGATCTTTTTGGTCCAAATGCCTACAAGAGTCTCGGTGGTAACTCATTTGGTCTAGTCATAGTTGATGATTTTTCAAGATTTACGTGGGTGTTCTTTCTTGATAACAAATCACAGGTCCAAAAGATCTTCAAAAACTTTGCTAGGAATGCCCAAAATCAATTTGACGTGAAGATCAAGAAGGTTCGGAGCGACAACGGAACGGAGTTCAATAACGCAAATGTGGACACCTTTCTTGACGAAGAAGGGATCGCACATGAGTTCTCGGCTACGTACACACCTCAACAAAATGGAGTTGTTGAGAGGAAGAACCGGACTCTTATCGAGATGACAAGAACGATGCTTGATGAGTACAAGACGCCAAAACACTTTTGTGCGGAAGCGGTAGAGACAGCTTGTCATGTAACAAATCGCGTGTATCTTCACAAGCTACTTGACAAGACGGCATACGAGCTCCTCACCAGTAACAAACCCCAAGTTGGATACTTTCGAGTATTCGGCTCAAAGTGCTACATTCTTGATAAGCATCGTCGTTCTAAATTTGCTCCTAAGTCTCATGAAGGTTTCCTACTTGGTTATGGCTCAAACTCTCGCACATATCGTGTCTAGAACAATTTCACCCGAAAGGTTGAAGAAACGATAGATGTGAAGTTTGATGAATCTAACGGCTCGCAAGTAGAGCAATTGCCAATTGATGTAGGAGACAAAGAACCCTCGGAAGCAATCCAAGACTTGTCTATTGGCAAGATTCGTCCAATGGAGATAAAGGAGAGTACCTCGTCCATCCAAGTGGAAGCTTCTACCTCACGACAAGGTGAACCAAGAGTTGATACGGAAGCATCCACGAGTGGGACACACCAAGATGAAGAAAACTAGGAAGTGCACCAAGACGAACGTCAACAACCTCCTTCTCCACCACGACAAGAGAACGGCAATGCTAACAATGAAGAAGGACAAGAAGAAGAACAAGATGAAGAAGATGTTCAACAAAGACCCAAGCAAAAGCTTTCATGAGTTCGAGCAAGAATTGCTAAAGATCATCCCGTGGAGCAAATCTACAATGATATCCAAACCGGGAGAATCACTCGCTCAAAAACTCGTTTAGCTAACTTTTGTGAACACTATTCATTCATCTCTTGCATTGAACCTATGAAGGTTGAAGAAGCATTAGAAGATCCGGATTGGATAAACGCTATGCATGAAGAGCTACACAACTTTGAGAGAAATCAAGTGTGGACATTGGTCGAGAAGCCCGACAACAACCACAACATCATCGGTACCAAATGGGTATTTCGCAACAAGCAAGATGAAGATGGACAAGTGGTTTGCAACAAAGCACATCTCGTTGCCCAAGGCTACACACAAGTCGAAGGTATGGACTATGGTGAGACATATGCTCCCGTTGCTAGACTTGAGTCCATTCGCATCTTACTTGCTTATGCTAATCACCATGATATCACTTTGTACCAAATGGACATTAAAAGTGATTTTCTAAATGGTGAAATTGAGGAGGAAGTTTATGTTAAGCAACCTCCCGGCTTTGTCAATCCTAAGAAACCTAATCATGTCTACAAACTTCACAAAGACCTTTATGGTCTTAAACAAGCTCCTAGAGCATGGTATAAATGCTTGACCAAGTTCCTTATTGAAAAAGGCTTTGAAATTGGAAAAAAAAGATTCTACTCTTTTTACCAAAAGGGTTAATGGAGAACTATTTGTATGCCAAATTCATGTTGATGATATTATATTTGGATCAACTAACCCTCATTTTAGTGAAAAGTTTGGGAAGCTAATGTCGGAGAAGTTTGAGATGTCTATGATGAGTGAACTCAAATTCTTTCTTGGTTTGCAAATCAAGCAAACTAAGGAAGGCACATTTGTCTCTCAAACGAAGTACACCAAGGACTTATTCAAGAATTTCAATATGCAAGAATGCAAAGGTATGACTACACCCATGCCTACTAGTGGACATCTTGATTTGACCAAAGATGGTGAACCGATTGATCAAAAAGTTTACCGCTCTATGATTGGTTCATTATTATATCTATGTGCTTCACGTCCAGATATCATGTTAAGTGTGTGCATGTGTGCATGATATCAAGCTGCTCCTAAGGAATGTCATCTTAAGTCCGTGAAGAGGATAGTGAGATACTTAATACATACACCAAATTTTGGCATTTGGTATCCAAAGAGAGCTTCCTTTGATCTTGTTGGCTACTCCGACTCGGACTATGCTAGTGACAAGGTTGATAGGAAGTCCACTTCAGGTACTTGTCAATTCCTTGGTAGATCTCTTGTGTCTTGGTCTTCCAAGAAACAAAACTCGGTATCCTTATCCACCGCTGAAGCGGAATACATTGCCGCTGGTTCATGTTGTGCTCAATTACTCTGGATGACCCAGACTCTTAAAGATTATGGGATATATGTGAAACATGTTCCATTACTTTTTGACAATTAAAGTGCTATCAAGATTTCTCACAATCCCGTGCAACACTCTCGAACTAAGCATATTGAAGTTCGTCATCATTTCATTCGAGATCACGTTGCTAAGGGTGACATAAACCTTAAGCATGTTCGCACCGATAAGCAATTAGCGGATATATTCACTAAACCACTTGATGAGAAAGTGTTTTGCAGGTTAAGAGGTGAATTGAACATCATTGATGCTTCAAACTTGGAGTAGGAACTCCATTGGATACATGCAAGACTTGAGCTCACGACTAATCACTTGATATTTTGATGATTATCTTATGTCTTGAAAATTTGCATCTTGCATGTTATCTAACCCTTGTAGGTACTTGGACGAATCTAATTCTATGAGATTGCAACTCACTCACATCTTGAGAAATCTCTACATCACCAAGTCTCTACACAATGGTGGTTGATGACAAGGAAGCACGAAACCTTTCAAACATATCCTTTGACAAATTCTATGTTGAGTTTCATGATTGTCATGTTGGATACACAAGTTCTCTTCCTTGCGAAAACTAACACATGTAGGTAGATGAACTCAAAATCCAAAGGGTGCTCCCAACTCTTGATGGGATACATCAACCTTGAGCAACCCACACAAGTTCAACTACATGATCTCACTTGACTCCTAAGTCAATGTACTCTAACATAGGTGACTTTGTCACCGCCCAACTCTAGATGAAGTTCTCTTGTGTTCTTTTCTGTGTTCTTGCACTTGTCTCATGCATATTGTTTCCTCTTTCAAACTTCATCCAGACCTTTTAGTTTCTTTTCTTTGTTTTTTGCTCTGCATTTTCTGCATCCAATTCATTGCAAATCTTTGTGAGATCTTATTTGTCTAGTGAGCTAAGGTAACAAGTGTTTTTCTCTGTGATGAACTCGGTTCCACTGGTTTCATGATTCCGGTCTAGCCGGAGGTTTTTGGGGCAACCAAAGCATCCAGCTCAGTGACACCGATTTCACTACAGGAAAAACATTTTGCCACTTATTCCTGCTTTATTCTTGACCCAGCTCCACTCAATGAATTTTGTCCTCTACAAGCATCACATTTACCTTAATGCTTTGTACTGTGATTCAAGGACCGAACCCATTCACAACAAATTCCAGAAGACCCTTCTTGTAAATTGATGTCAAAGGGGGACACTACAAAAAAAACACTTCCGTGATGATACGTGTTTGTCACAGTAGGTCACTTTTTTTGTCATGCATTTACATCCATGACAAATTTATGACAGAATCAAGATAGTGATACCTGTGTTGTCGTAGAAGTGTTCCATGACATTGCCAAAATTATCATCATGGAAGTGTCCACTTATATGACAATAAATCGCGCGTCACAGAAGTGCTTTCGTCAAGGGTGACCGACACGTGGCATCCATCGTAACGGAACACCGTTAAGCTATCGGGTCGGGTTTTGGATCTGATAACCCGTTAACAGCCCCGACCAATGGGGATTTTCCACGTGTAAAATCATCATTGGCTAGAGGAAACACGTGTCGGCTCATCGTTGGGACAGATGTCATCCACTCACTAGACAGAAGGCACCTATGATACGTTGACATGTGGCACGGCCCAACAGTGGCCTATTCCTGTGAAAAGGACGGCCCATTTGACTTGGTCAAAAGCTGGCGGGCTGGCCCATGGAAAGCCTGTTAACAGCCTGTTCGCATATAGCCCATTTACAGCCCGCTAACCCAAGGCCCGTTACGCCCTATCCAAATTAGGCCCAGTAGCATCATCTGGGCCGTCCAATATGATTCTAGCCAATTTTCACTTCTGGCCCATGTATAGCCCATGACGTCTTTCGGCCCATATGAGGCCCTTTGTAACTCTTGGCCCATTAGCGGCCCGTGCTGAAACTGGCCCGTAATGAACAGTGTATCACTTTACACCCATTAACGGCCCGTGGTGAAACTGGCCCGTAATGAACAGTGTATCACTTTATACCCATTAACGACCTGTTATTCCGTTGGGCTGTCTCCAGCCCATGTTATCTTTTGGCCTTCTCAGAGCCCATTTATTCTTGGGCTCATTTCCAGCATTCATTTACTTACGGCCCGTTACTGTCATTTTCTGCTTGTGGGCCAAATTCAGCCCGTGGTTACAGTCGGCCCGTTTGTGGTCCGTTAATACGTTGGGCCATTTTCATAGCGTCATCAAATACGGCCTATTAACGATGGCACATTATGGTCGGCCCATGAACGGACGATTCCAACTCTAGCCCATTTACGGCCAGAATGCTGTCTGTTTGGCCAATCGATCATACGGCCCGTATAAGGCCCATTGATGATACGGCCGTTAGAAGGCCCATTGATGATACGACCCATAGAAGGCCCATTGTTTCTATGGCCCGTAGAAGGCCCACTGTTTCTATGGCCCGTAGAAGGCCCACTATTTCTACGGCCCGTAGGAGGCCCAGTGTCACTACAGTAAATATTAGCCCATGGTTATTGTGGCCTAGTTTTAAAAAATAGGTTATTGCAGCCACTAGCAAACCGCAGAAAAAGAACTGCACTGACTACAAGCAAACAAATAAACAAGACAACAAGGAAATAAATAAGCAAGCAACTTACACTCGGCTATCACGGCTATTACACATATTACATCCACTGGGCATCAAAGTTCGCCACCGGTGCAAATATAGGGAACATAGCAGCATATAAACGCTGCAGCAAAACAAGTCCAGAACTGAAACCACTTCAGAAGAGCTCAAAAAACAATATCCTGGGTACCCATAATGCTAGCAAGATGCTTAGCAAGCTTATTAAGTTTCTCTTGTTTGGCGCTTAAGTCCTCCAGCGCTTGCTGTTGCACCAGAAAGTATGCATCTGAATTCTACAGGGACTTCCTCAGTCCTTCGGCTTCCTGTTGCATAACATCTGATCGATGTCTTTCAACTTGAAGTTGAGACTCAATAAGCCGAACTAATTCATGCAATGAGTTCGAAGAGCTGGTGCCAGCAGTGGTAGCCAGTAACTCGAACACTACATCAAGACAGGACTTTGGGGTTGTCTCAGTGTCTCCAATATAGTTTTTATCAGCTTTCTTGGAGACCAACAGGGATGTCTCACTATCTTGAACCTTATTTGCATTACTTCCTTTACCATTGCATAACAGGGTACTCTTCTCCAATATTTTATCTGCGTTCTAAAAAAGAAACAAACAAACACATCTCAGGTTTACAATGTAGTATATGAAACTCATTTTTGGTAAACCAGTTCAGTAGTAAGGTAGACAGGATAACAGCATGAAACAAACATATATCTATGTAGTATGGTCACTGTATGGTCTATATCATTCGAGTTTATGTTGCCAAATCAAGATAGATACAGTTCGAATCATATCTATTTAAGACAAAGCAGCATAGACAGAATATAAGTGTGGGAAACTACACAACAATAACAACACTTGTAATGTGCATGGCTTGAGAACATAACTGTTTATTCAATTGAAACTGAAATCAACATAGAGCAAGTTACAACAGCAAACAGCCAAACACGTTGAACAAACAGGTTTAAAACATACCTGTTGCGCCATTGGAGTTTCAGTTGCATCCTTCAAATTTGAAATTAGTTGGTATCAGTAAATACAGTGATGCAAGAGCAAAGTAGTATGAACCATAGCTACAGAACCTGACCTGAGAACAATTCTTCTTTTGCTGTAAGCGTTGACTTCGGGTTCGGAGTGGTGGTCCTCGTGATTTGGGCACTGCAGTTGCCTTACTAACTGCTCGTGTTTGGGTGCTCTGTGGTAGAGACTGTGCTGTGTCAATGGGAACTGGGTGTCTATCTGCTGGGGTTGGGGTTAGAAGGGGTGTAGCTGGTTCTCTATCCAACTGGGTAGGGGTACAATCTGCATGAGTGTGGGTTATGTGTGGTGGGGCTGGTTCTTGGGCAAGTACAACCGTGGTTCTATCTGCATCAACAGGTAGCATGATCTTTTTTGAAGACCATGTTTTTACTCCCACAGATACTGCCATCACTCCCTCCAATTGAAATGGCTGATAAACAAGAAAAGTAATTGAATGTACAGACATTGTAAGATAGACAGGTGCAATGGATAGTAGGGAAGAAAACAGGGCATGAAATAATTCACATTTATGTTGTCTAAGCAAACAGAATAGCAGGACATAATTTCACATATATGATGGCTAATTAAACAGGATAGCATGACACAATTTCACATGTATGATGGCTAACTAAACAGGATAGAATGACATACTTCAAAATATGATGACTATGTAAACAGGATGACATGATATAACTATACGATGTGTCTATTAAAGTGGTTGGCATGCCATAAATCACAAACATGCCGTCGATGGAAACATGATGGCATGATATAATTCACAGATAGAATGACATAATTTAAATATGATGACTATGTAAACAGGATGAGATGATATAACTATATTATGTCTTTAGAAAATGGGTTGGCATGCCATAATTCAGATACATGTTGTCTATGTAAACATCATGGCATGACATAATTCAAATATATGATTTACTAAGGAAGTGAGTAGAGGGCAATTGCATATATGATGTGTCAACTAAGGAGATGGCATTCAATATTGTGTATATGATATAAAAACTAAGCATTGCAATACAACATATGCATTATTTGAGTAATATAACCCTGCCAAGTTTGAGCATACACCTTAGGGGGATAATAGGACTGGTAATCTGCCTCTGAATCCTCCTTTGAAGAGCTATCTGTAACCAGCAAGATATCTGCTTCAGCAGGTAGCATTGTCTGCTCTTAAGACCTTGTTTTCACTCTTGATTTCTCCATCACCAATTCAAATGGCTGATGCACAGGAAGAGCAGTTGAATATACAAACATTGTCGACAAAAGCAATGAGAAATACAAAAAAAGGATGGCATTATATAATTCACATATATAACGCTTGCCTAAACAGCATGGCATTGCATAATTCACATACATAATGCCTTGCAACAAGATAACATTGCATAATTCACATATATAATGTCTTGCAACAAGATGGCATTGCATAATTCATATATATGGTAATTAGACACTAAACAGGTGGCATTCACACAAAGCATGTCTAAACTAAGCAAATGACATAGCAATGCAAGATACCATACGCACGATATGAGCAACATAACCCTGCCAAGTTAGGGCATGCACCTCAGGGGGGAAATATGACTGGTCATCTGTCTCTGAATCCTCCTATGAGGAGCTATCTGTAACCAACAAGATATCGCTTCGTCAGATAGCATTGTCTGCTCTGAAGACCTTGTTTCCACTCCATATTTTTCCATGACCGTGCCAAATGGCTGATGCACAGGAAGAGTAATTGAATGTACTAAAATTGTTGACAAATTTAACACGTAATAAAAAAATGATGGCATGATATAATTCACATATAAGATGACTAGCTAACCAGGGTGGCATTGCAAAATTCACATATATGGTGCCTGGCTAGACAAGATGGCATTGCATGATTCACATATACGATAAAGAAACTAAACATATGGCATTGACACAAGGCATGTCTAAACTAAGCAGATGACATCTTTAATGTATACAGTAAGCAATGCAAGGCACCATATGCATGATATTACCAACATCAGCATGCCAAGTTAGAGCGAGGACCTCATGGGGTAAATAGGAGTGGTCTTCTCCTTCTGAATCCCCCTCATAACAGTTATCTTTCTCTTGATTACGATTTGAAATGGGTGGAGGGGGGCTGCCTTTGCGCCCACCATGGAACGACGTCTGCATGAAATTTTATTGCCACGCAAGGCTCGTCTCTTTTGCTCTACATGATCAGTTCCATTGTGTACAATAACTGACATGCATAGGAATAAAACATAGTGAGATTATGTAAGGAGTGCATGCACAAATCCACAGTGATGGTAGCAAACTGTGGATAGACACAAAACCAATGATAGCAGGCAGATAATAGCTTTAGTTAAAAAATACAGATAATGACTCCTTTAATGTTTGTTTGCACCCAACATGAGACTCATACTAGACACCGGAGATTAACCAGATAGTAGACAGATAGTACTGATTGCTGCCCCAATATGTACCCCACAACCATTTAAAAACTCAAGTTTCAGCATTAGTTTGGACCTGACTCGGAGTCTAATAGGTGAACACGATGATAAGGTAGCATGTCATCATATTAAGCGACGCATAACATAAGCAGACACGGAAGAGTGCGACCTCTCTTGCGGACCCGTGTAGTCCTGAAGGTCATCTGCTCAGTTGATGATGGTAATGCAGTTGCCGTGGCTGCCGGCAGCGGGGAAGAAGATTTGAGGCGGCGAAACACAGTCTGGAGAGCGGATCCCTGCTGTGGTGAACCCTTCCATTGTTGGAGCAGCTAAGTTGGGGTGGAACACAGTGCCGCAGGAGCAGGACAAACCACACAAGGTTTTCTTTGACACATATCTGTAACAGAAGTAATTGAGTAAGGGCTTGTTTGAATTTGAGGATTCTAACAATGCAGGGATAGGAAATAGACAGGAATAGGATAGGAATGCACATGCAAAATAGAGAATTTAAAAACACAGGATTTCTGCCAATCTAGGTGTTTGATTCACAACAATTGGAAGATCACAGGATGCAAAAAAGCATGGTGAGATTAAGTCAAACCACAAGAAAATGTACGGTTATAATGCTATTATGCTACTATCTCTTAGTCTTGTGCTTGATGAATAGGAATATGAAAAGGAGGAGAAGTGGAAATTAGAATTCCTACGGTTTTTCTTTCAAGGAGACACTAAAGGAACAAATCCTACAGTTTTCCTTTGCTCCATTCCTTTGCACCAAATTCATGAAAAGTAGTACCATAGGAAACTTTCCAATTCTGATGTTTTTCATTCACTTTTCCTTTCAAGCACTGGCGATTCTAGTAGGCAGGCTTGAGCAAGGAAAATCCTACACTAAAAAAATGTTTTTGTGCTACTTCTATTAGTTTGGACCCAGGCCATTGCCATACTAGCTCAACTCCCAGGCCCATCGACAAATGCACAGCTCAAACGCGCAGAGATAAATAATGATGGCATTCAAGAGAGTCCATCACGGATAGCTAAGTTGCCTGGTACCTCACTGCTTGTCATATAGTAGGATAAAATAATCATATTTCCCGTTACTACGAGTGCTCACTAGACAATATATATAACATGTAGAGTAAAAAAGAGATGCAACAAGTGTACAACCTCTTTGGCGAAGCCATGTCGATCTCAGCGTGATTGGGTTGGCTGGTGAGGATGCTCCGGCTGACTTGGCTGTCGGAGGAGGGGAAGAAGATCTTAGGCGTCTGGATATGGAGCCCGAGGTACTGCTCCGCTGTGATGGAGGGTTTCGTCATTGGAGCAACTCCGGTGAGTTGTACAACGCCGAGGCTGAAGCAGGACAAGAGAGACAACAAACAACGTTAACCTGAGTGGAATTCTAATAGAATCTCCAATACATGACGTAAAATACATAAACACAAAGTGCTAGATGTAAAATACATTAGCCGCTCATCTCTGAACTTAAATGTCGAAACTGAATTTAACTGTCGAAACTGAATTTTGCTTATGAAACTGAATTTTGTTGTTGAAACTGAACGCACTAGCAAGGTGAGGCTACACGTCGGTCGACTGACTTTTTCATCTCTGGTCAGTCGATTTTGCAGCCATTGGATACGAAATCAAGGGCCTGTAGTTCATCTTCAACCTCCACCCCCTAAGCCGGCCAAATAGCAGCCCCCCGCCGCCCGCGGCCGGCGGTGCGCCGCCCCGCCCGCCCCGTAAACACTCCCCACCGCCGGTCCGCCGCCGCCCCGGCCATCCCTCTAGCTCCCCCCCGTGCCGAGCTTTTTCTCCGGCGATCCCCACGCCACCGCCCCGCCAACGCCCCGCCACTGCCGGCGACCACCGCCCCCATCCTGAACCCTAAGATAGATAGTGGGGTACCTCTCCGGCAAGCCCCCCTCCCCGCTGCGGCTGGTTCTTCCTTCACCCCGGCGGCATCGGAGTGAAGTGTAGCTAAATCGGAGCAGCATCGCAAGCAAGAGCAAGAGCGAGAGCAGCAGCGCGTGCAAGAGCAATAGCAAGAGTAGACCAGGCAGGGGACCGAGAGCAAGAGCAGAGCAGCAGCGCGAGCGAGAGCTAAAGCAGCAGCAGGTCCTACTGATGTGGACGTGCCGCCGAGGGAGCGACGCCATGGAGGAAGTGGCCGGTGACGCCGCCGTGGATGGAGCCACACCGTGTCGGCTCGGGACCGAGCGCCGGCAGCACCGTGAGACCGAATCAAGAATAAAATGCGGCGATTAGTGTACAACCTCTTTGGTGGCGTCGATTAGGCCGCAGCTTCATCCGAGGAAACGGTGATGATGATGCTCTTCCGGTGGTGCAGGTGAAGACGGCGGTGTGGGAATGGAGGTGGCACGGAAGACGAGGGGAACATCGGGGAAGCTCCTTGGAGGTGGAGGACGGTGTGGCTGAACCGGCGGGACAATGAGATCGATGAAGGATCCTCATCCAGTATGGTGGATGAGGGACGTCGAGGTGTTGCTGTGGACGACGTCGTCGGGGAAGAGGCTCCGGCTGGGTGGCGGACGGAGCAGGGTGTGGGGTTTCGTCGTGGGTTTTCACGGCCTCGGTGTACAAATGGGTGGGCGGATGGGATGGCAGTGGGGAACCATGGCATAGAGACGTGCTTGTCCGAAATGTGGGGTAAGTTACGAATGTACCCCCACCAATTTGAGGCGGTTCTTTCGGTTCAGGGGTACCATGGGCATTTCGCGTGTCGGAATTTCACAGGAGGTGGGAGTTTTCGTGCGCGTTGTAATTTTGGAATAGCAAGGCGTGGGTTGAGATGGAGGGAGTTGTCGGAGCACAACGAGACAAAGATATATCTTAAATATTTTGGGCTAACAAGGCGCGGGTTGAAGAGGCGGGAGTTTCCCAGCACGATAGACAGAGACGCTAGCTTGAATTTTCGGCATAACAAGGCGCGGCTTGAAATTTCGGAAGAACAAGCTTAACGTGTACCCAAAAAAGACAATTTGCACCTCAACACGCACAACACACACACAAACACCATTTAGACTAGAGTAAGGTACACGTGCATTGCACACATGAGATTTGGCAACCAAATTATGAATAAATACCACATTATAGCATGCAAGATTTGAGTCATATATGCATGATGTAGATGTCCGTTTAATTCTTATAGTTCATTTCATTCAAAATCATCTAGTTTTTATAAGAAAGCTAATCTATTTTAAGATTCATGGAATTGTGCGTCGTAAGACATAAAGTAAAAACAAATAATGGCAAATCATGTAGAAAAACATTTGGGCAATTCTGATACGGAAGATTCTAGAACAAATAAGAAGTGCTTGTGTTTTGATGTTTGTGCATTATGCTTAAGTTCAACCATGGAGTCTTCTAGATTATACATGTGGCGAAATCTGGTGGAATCTAGATGATATCCAATGACCAGTAGTGCTCAAATTTGCCATCGTTGTACCATCGGATTCGCCTCATCCAACGACCATCTTTCAAAGTTAAAGTTACCCGCACACAATATAAAAAATATAATATATATAGGGGTATATATATATGTGATGCAAAAGCCGCCCATCATCTCCAATTAGAATAGTGTGTCCATGCACGGATGCGACGTGGCCAAATGATGTCTGCCATCGGTATCTCAAATTCAAATCAGTCTGACCTTGTTCAATGTGTATACATTACAACATGCTCGTTTCCAAACCACACCGCGCAGATCTCCATTATATTCATGCATGCATGGGTTTCAAACATCAGGATCTCTTATTCAAATATTTGAATTCAACTTTACATTGATTGTGACCTCACCTATTCAGCTATTCTTTTACACCCACACAGTAGTCTTCTCTTTATAATTGTACCACTAACCTTCTCTCGTGCATGCATGCACACACACTACCAGTCAGCATTATCCATCGCACGCATGCAATCTTTTTCTTCAGGTCGGTCTCCCATGAAGGCACACACCAACACACATCCCCCTCTCCACCATATCGGGCATTCTTTATCTCTCATGCGTGCATGCGTAACGATCGATGTTCCCCTATGTATGTTTGTATATAGCTAGGTCTTTCATAGTTTTCCACACAAACCGATCAATCGATATATCCAGTGAGGTCTCACCCTCTTTCCCACGTCCACATCGATCAATCTATACCTCTCTATATAGGATTAACATATATAGCTAATACACCCACATTAATTATGTATCCAACGTCCCCCTCTCATCATCCATGCCTTCCGCTTCATCTCTCAGACGCGTGCACAATGGCGAAGACAGGGGGTAGTAAGGGCCCTGCCCCCCTCCCCCTAACATCACTATATATCAAGGCTAATATGAATGTGATCATTAGACAATTGTTGCTAAAAATGGTTTAAGTTAATGTATTGACCCTCCTCGTAAAGGATTAGCAATGCTTGGCCCCCTAGCTCATTTATTTTTCATGGCTCCGCCACTGCACGCATCAGCGCACGTGTTCGCCCTCTCTCTCTAAATATCGATCTCGCACTTGTGCATTCCTTCATAGTCTCCCTCCACTCGGCCCCTCGCACCATCTTCTAGCCCCCCACCGGATATTCCCACATGTACAATCTAGCAGACTCCATGGTTGAACTTAAGCATAATGCACAAACCTCAAAACAACAGTGGTTATCTTTTGTTCTAGAATCTTCCGTATCATAACTGCCCAAACTTTTTTGTAGTTGAATTGCCATTATTTGTTTTTACTTTATGCTTTACAATGCACAATTCCATGTATCATAAAATAGATTAAGGGCTTCTTTGATTCAAAGGATTCTCAAAAGAATTTTGGAGGATTCTAATCATGAGGAATTTTTCCTATCTTGGTTGTTTGATTCGTAGGATTGTAAACCATAGGAATTTTTCCATATGATTCATTTGCACTAGATTTCATAGGAAACATCCCATCCAATCAAACCTCTTTGAAAGAATTCTGCGTTTTTTCTATGCACAATCAAACACTCGTACAATCATGTAGGATTCAAGACGACATTCCACTATAATCCCATGTTTTTCCTATTCCCGCGTTCATAGCTTTTTTATAAAAACTAATTGACTTTGAATGAGATAAACTATAAGAATTGAACGAAGGGCTACATCGGGCATATATGACTCAGAGCTTACATGCTATAGTGTGGTCTTTATTCATAATTTGGTTGCAAAATCTGATGCGTGCAATGCACGTGTACCTTACTAGTACTTCGAGTATGTGGAAAACACGTAAATTAGAATACCAATGGCACGCTACATAGTGTCTCTCTTAGAGTTCATGAAGCCACGTGGCACATGTGTAGGCGTTGTCGCGACCTCCTTGCGTGGATTGATCACAATGACGTGCTGCTGTTCCAGAAGAATGTACTCGTCCCCCCTGAGCCATACTGGCGGTACATGCACGAAGCGAAGATGTGCACGCACGCCATGCATGCACTCATTCCTCGCACACACATGCGGGTACACGGGCGGACGCAATTTTGTACCAAGATCCACCCCATGTGATAGTTTGACGCGTGTAAAGTCGTTCACTTCATTGATGGTCAATTAATACAGCGCATGGAAATTGAGTGGACATGAGGGGGGAAGAAAGACATTATTACTCCACTGCGCGCATGCGAGTAGTTAAATCGTGGGTTTCTAGTAGTACTTCCATTGGTCTCCTTCGTATTTTGTGCCAATTTTTGACAGTAACATAATATTTACGCATTTCAGCAGTGTAGTAGTACTTGAAATTTATGTTCCGCTAAACTCATCAGGAGCCGTTTCGGGCCTCGAAACCAAAACCATCAATTAATCTTTACCTTGTTCCCATCACATTCGAAAGCATGCTCACACCTACTAGTAGTACGTACCAAACCTAAATGTGTTCCCACTATGCAGGTATTAGTACTAGTGCTAGTACTTAGGTTATAAAAAGGGGAACTACCTAACCGAAAATCACTCTACCTTTCCTCCTCATAAGTGCTTCTTCTTCATCCGTCGTTGCCATGGCCGGTGAGCAGAGCTCTAGGTCGAGAACTACTCATAACAAGGGAGCGGCAACCAAGGCTACGGAAAAAAAGAGGGCTTGCCACCACGCAGAGTCCTTGAAAGATCTCTCACGGGCAGGCGATGGCTCCCAAGAGCACCCTAGACGCGGAGGCGAACATGCCGAGCCGGCGGAGCTGGAGTCGTTATCCCTCGACGCCATGCCCGATCAGCTCAATAAGCAGAAGGAGTTCATACAAGGCTTGATGGAGTTGCTGAAGGAGAGCCTCGATGACATGCCCACTGAGCTCAATCAGCAGGGAGAGTTGACCGCCGGCTTGGTGATGCTGCTGAAGAAGAGCATTGCCTCGAAGAAGAAGGCGACCGGCGAAATCCTGCGACTTTGGGAGGACAATGCGAAGCTCTGCCACGAGATCGACCTATTGAAGGAGAAGAACGCCGGCTGGAAGAAGCTGCATGAGAATAGTAGTTCCTCGATGAAGATGCTGCAGGCCCTCGCCATGGAACAGAAGGAAGAGTTGGCGAAGCTCCGCATCGAGCACCCGGCTACTGTCAAGGTACGTAATATGGCCGTGGAACAGATGATGAAGGCTCGCGTCGAGAAATGCCACGTCATGGACACAATGATGAAGATGGCGGAGGAGACGTGCAAGGAGATGGAGGTCGTGGAGGCGATGAAGAAGCAATTACGACTCTGCGGCGAATTAGATCGTTTGGGGTGATAATCTTCCTTCTCATTTTGCTCCTGTGTTTCATCTTTTGCTTCGGGTGTTTCGCCGCACGTGTCACGTTCTCTGCGAGGCATGAATAGAATAATGTTTTTTAGGGAATGAATAGAACAATGCTAACAATGAGATGACTAGCAAATTAGATCATTTTTTATCGCCATATGGCACTGGGCTGCCATGTTTCATGCTCCTCTGTCGCAGTACTACTCCAGTGGAAAACTTGAGTATAACGCATGGTTCTTTGCTCCTCCTCGATCAGGTCGTCGGCGCATTTATACGAGCAGTCAAATCACAAGGCCCCGCCTTCCAGCAGTAATGAGCCGTCAAATCACAAAGGCCCTCGCCTCTTGTGAAACCGACCAAGCTAGACTGCCCCGCCCTCTAGCCTTCTAAAAAATGTATACTTTTGTACAGCAGTAGTATCGATGGATTGCGCCATGGAGCAAAACTTGAAATTTGAAAAAAGGTGGTACATATAGAGAGCGCTCGTCGCCAAATTATGCATATAGTACTATTAAAAAGGCTAGTCACAATAATGGTGTCCAGCACAACTCACCCCTCAAATAAAACTAAGAAGGTGCTTGGATACGTTTTAGTTCCATGACTAAAAGTAGTGGGACTAAAACATGCTAGCCTCACCCATGCTTGGATCCAAATACTAAAAAGGCTAAAATCAAGTTAATGAGCATTTATTATCATCCAAACCCTCCTATCCAGAACTCGCCTGTGTTAAAGGAGAGGAGTTAAATGAGTAGAGAGAGGACTAATCCACATTTTAGTAGGGGTACCCCTGACTAAAATTTTTTAGTCTCAAGACTAGTTTTAGCCCCTCTTTAGTCAGGGGTGCTTGGAACTTTAGCCTCTTAAAGAGACTATTTTTAGTCAGACTAAAATAAGTCCCTTGGATCCAAGCACCCTCTAAGCATCTTGGAATTCTTTGACAAAACTAAGCACCCTGAAATTCTTTGACAACTAAACTGCTGGCTATATGATGTTGGCCATACATATTGTATGTATATAATGTGAAGAAACGAGTGGTAGTACTATTCCGATAGACACTGCATTAGAACCACCATGAGCAATGACACTGCCACCTTACTCGGAGTCCTCGTCCACGTCCTCGACTTTGTCCTTGTCCCTGTTCCTCTTGGCCGATACTTCTTTGCTTGAACCGCACACTTGGCTGTTGCTCTTCATCCAACCCTTGTAGATATTGAAGCAAAGGTAGCCATCCATTGCAGCATAGTGGTCTATATCTAGTACATTCCGCTGCCATGCATGACGATGAAACGTGTAATGAGGTTTCTCTAGTTTACCATACGAAGGATGAACCATGGCTGCTGCCAGGGTCAGCATTGAAGGCTGACGAGAAGACACCAGCTGATTCTTCTGGAGGTCGAAGGTGTTGCCTACAATGAGGCCTATCCGATGCAGGACTTCTTTGTCGTTACCAAAGTCTACAGTAATGAATTTGACTATGTTTCTCTCGAGGAAGTCCTTAAAATCCTGGCACTCAACGTCGGCATGGCATAGTGGTAGACCAAGCATAAGTCATGCACGCAAACCTGGATCACGGCGGGCTTCTTCCTCTCTTCGTCCTTTAGATCCTTCTCTCGTCGCAGGACTATGGTGTACTCAACATCTAGCCCAGCGACCCACTCATCATCTGAGTCTTCGAACATGCATCTGAAGCGAGAAAGGCATCCTTTCACCATCGTGGAAGAACGGGTGTAGATGACGTCAAACTCAACGCCGGTGATGGTTCTAACCTTGTACTCATCGCCGATCGTGGAGATTTGGGACGCCATAGATTTGGGAGGAGGGTTAGGATTAGTGGAACTGTCGTAATGTGAATGGACAGGACGACTAGGAGCGAACCGCCGTAGTATTGAAGGACGTGCGGGGACGAGTAGGAGCGAACTGCCAGCGTGCGAACGGCAAGGTAGTGGCTTTCCATTCTCCCATGATACGGGCTTCCGAGAGCCCTTGGATCTGAGATCGAATGGTTGCATGGCGTGATTCTAGACCTATGGGTGAATATCCTATCCTGGAGGGTTATTCTGCAAATTTTTAGCAACTTAGCATGCGACCGTTTGATCTCAGATCCAAGGGCTGCCAGCAGCCCGTATCATGGTCGCGCCCTTGGAGATTTAACACGGTGTGTTAGGCTATCTGATGTTGGCATGTCATACATAGTCATCACTTAGTCACTCATACTACAACAAGGTTGGCTATAAGTGTATTTTTTTACTCCTCTCTATCTCTTTCTTCGTACTCAAGGAAGAAACGGTGCCAAGGAGTGACCTCTTCCAATGAAATGGTGTTGCTAAGTTTGCTTCATTTAATTAGCTATAGACTCAAAATTGTCTTTTCACCTAGGTACACGCGCTTAGCACCTTTTCTTCCTTGGGTCACCAAACTAGTCTCTCTCCTCTTGATTAACTTGCCACATCAGACTTTATGCTTATGTGGCAAGCTTAAGCACCTATAGGAGCAAGTAAAAGTAAGTACAATAGTGCGCTTTACATGGCATTTTTGCATATGTGGAGGAAACAGAGGCAAGGAAAAAGTGGAGAAGTGGGCTCTCATGCAAGAGCCAGCCTCTACTACATGGTGGAGCACTGGGAGAGGCACCTGTATGGAGGTGGTCAGGAATCTGGGAGACTCACGCCGGTCATAGCGCCGCAGTTAAAATGATAATGGCAAGTCAAATCACGGGGCCCCACCTGTCTAGCAGTAACTCGCTGTCAAATCACACAGCCCTACGTTTGCAGCAGCCTACTCCCTCGTCTTCTCGCATCTCTATCGAACCGACTAGGCGGAACTGCCCCGCCGCCTACCGCGCAGGAAAAGCCCCGCCCTCGACTTTTAAATAGTATACAATATACTAATTTTGTATCCATGGATTGCGCCCGCGCCATGGAGCAAAGCGTCTAGAAAACGGAGGAGAGACGGTGGTCTTGCAATAGAGAAGAGGGAGAGGCGAGACGGTGGTTTTGGAATGGAGATGATGGAGAGGAAAGGAGGTGGTTTTGCAATGGAGAAGAGGGAGAGGAGCGTGCAGCAGCGATTTAGGATTGGACGAGAGGGCTGACGTGCTCTGACTAGATCAAAATCAAAATCAATTTGGTGACATGCATTCGCATTTTGCTTGTCAAATACAGTACGTGGTCAAACTTTGACCCAAAATACGGGAAACAACAAAAAAATACTTCCAAGACCAGCGCTGCTCTTCCGCTCTTCTCCTCTTAAACCACCGCCGCTCCTCTCCTATTCCAATCTAAATGCAGCGCCGCTCCTCTCCTCTTCCATTTCAAAACCACTGCCCCTCCTCTCCTGTTCCAATCCAAAACCAGCGTCGCTCCTCTCCCATTCTAATCCAAAACTAGCGCTGCTCCTCTCCTCTTCCATTCAAAAACCACCGCCGGTGAGTGAAGGTGCTGTGGAGAAGTAGATCGATGGAGGAGTACAACCAATACGTGAGGATTGCAGACGGCGACCCTGTGAAGCTAGCTAGGATGTTGGAGATACAGTCTTGGTTTGACAACAAGGACCAACTAGCGGCGACGGCGACATCCATGGCCAAATATCTACAACAGAGCGAAAAGGTGGCGATACTCCCGGAGGGAGTCGCGCCGGAGTACATAGAGCTGCTCCTCTGGGCCATGGAGCAAACAGATTCACCGAATCCGATTGTGAGGGAGCGGTGGTGGGAGTATCGATCCCAGATGGAGCATCCACCAGAGATTAAAGGATCGTGCATCTACAGGGTGCCGTTTGTGAGGGTTTCCTGCCAGAGCGAGCCGGTGGAGTCTTCGTCAACCGAACCCAACTGCAAGAGGAGAAAAGCAGTTGGCCCGACAACGCTTCCCCGCCATCGTCTCCCTCGCTGCTCACATCGTCTCATGGGACAGCTGTCTGCCGCCGAGGAATAGGAGGGGGCTGCCCCCCCAGCCCAATAGTCGGGCAGGTTGTGAATTGTCAGGAGGAGCTTAGGGTTGTCAGTATTTGCCGGTTGTGAATTGTGTTTTGTGTTGTGTATTTTGAGAGTACTTTCAGATATGAATGTCTTTTGAATTTCCGATTTGCAGTATTGAGCATATGAAGTATTTTATGAATTCTAGATATCTATTTTTAGCACTTAAAAAATGTAGTTTCATAGGAGTATAAAAGTGCAGACAATGTGATTCTCAGAGAAGAAACTGCAAGTTTCAGTTTCAGATAAGAAACTGCAAGTTCAGTTTCAGATAA
Source organism: Triticum urartu (assembly GCF_003073215.2). NCBI lineage: Eukaryota > Viridiplantae > Streptophyta > Magnoliopsida > Poales > Poaceae > Triticum > Triticum urartu. The sequence goes on along the minus strand of NC_053026.1, from coordinate 243,000,189 downwards.
GAAACTGCAACTTTCAGAGGCAGAGCATTTATATTAACACGGCCTTTTCAAACAGGGTTAACATCATGTTGGAAGTTTTATTCATGGTCGAAAATGGAACTACCAGCCAGTTAACATCATGCTGATCAACATTCATGCATAGCACATCTTCATGTGATGCATAGTCAAAATGCCCACACAATGTCGAGTGTGCGAAACACCGAGAAAACGAGGGACGAAGTTTTGGCAAGTGTTGGATGTGGTTTTGGGCTGCCCCGTCTAGGCTTTCATTTTTAACATGCGCAACCCATGTCCTCGGATGGGAGGTCCATAGGCCCGTTCATATTTTCTTAGGGCCGTCATGTATCGACCGTCCTATGGACCTCCCATCCGAGGTTTTATTTTTGGCAGCCCAATTTATGTATTTTTTTGAAGAAAACGCAGAGGTCTGTTCTATTTTTATATAAGAATAGGAACGCCAGGTCCAACTTATGTTTCCCTTCTAACTATATTGTATATATTTAAATTATTTTATATGTTGACTGTTTAGTTCACATAATTGGCAAATTGATGACCGCTCTCGCAATCCCCTTCGCCCCCGCCACCACTCCACCCTCGCCGCCGCCCCCGCCACTACATCCACCCTCGCCGCTGCCATAGATCTCGCCGCCACCCCCCGCCTCCTGACTCCGGGTGTGTCAGCCCCCCTCAGCAAGTCCGCTCGCACGCCCCATGGAGTCGCCAGCAAAATCCACGGGAGAATGGCTGGAAGATAGGCAGATGTACAAGATGCATCTCCCACATGTCTACAAAGCCTTCCCGCGGATGCTCCAGCCGCTTGACTCCGTCGCGCCGGCGGTGCTGCGGGAGACTCGAGGGAGGAGATGGAGGGAGCGGGCGATGCGGATCCGCGATGACGCTCTCTCCTGGACCCAGTGCACGTGCGAATGGAGGTAAGTAGAGGAGGAAGCTGCGAGGGAGGAAGCCAAGGAGGGACCGAATCCGTTCTCTCACTCGCGCAGGTATGCTCGGATGTGCAAGGATCATGTGGATTGGGAGCTGCTGAATCTAGCCCTGCGGATCTACTTCGAAGGAGATGTCTCGGAGAAGCACAGGATGCCCCACCACAGTGATCCGCCGATTGCGTTCGTTCGATGGGCGAAAGGAGAAGTGAATTCAGGAGATCCACGCCATGCTGCGAGATGGGAATGCTTGACTGGACTCCTGCCCACCAGCACGCCACCGGAGGCGGAGCAGGTGGATCCCCTACCTTACCTCTCCCCCAAACCTGCAGAATATTGAAATTAGGCTTGCAATCTGCTTGAATTGAGCTATCTGGTGGTTATTTCTGCTTCCTGAGAGACAACATCTGGCTGGAGGATGAGAAGGAACCAGGAACTCCGATGAATTTCCCCTATCACAATGGGGGGAGCGCCGGTTGGGCAACGGTACGGCTCACCTCCGCCCCAGATGGGGGCACAATCTGGGCTGGCTCCTGTAATTACCCAAGATCAATCTGCTGGTGGTTCTGACTCTCAGATCAGTGGGAAATCTCAAGGCAAGAATCAGCAAAAGAAGAGATAGGACATCTAGAAAACTGCTCCTGCCCCTGCTTCGGGCCTTATGGCATACTCTGAGGTATCAGCTACAACTGTGGGGAACCAGGGCATCATTTGGATAAATGTGTCACCCCCAAGAGTTGTTTTATCTGCAAAATGGTTACTCATAAAGTTGAGAATTGCCCTGTCAGAAGGAAAACCCACAGTTCTGCTAGATATGTTGGAAGTGCTGCTCCAGGATTATGTCCACCATTGACAGAATTTTCTGTGACACAGAATTAGATAGTTTTTTCCCCTTTCTAGTTGTAGAGCTCTGCCCAGATGTGTTAGTGACCACACTCCTTTGCTCTGGGACTCTGGTCTTAACCAAACTCCAAAGAGCAATAGTTTTAAATTTGAAAAGTGGTGGTTGCTTAGAGAAGATTTTACCGAGCTAGTCAGGAAAATCTGGAATGAGCCTACTGGGAGCAGCTGCCCCCTAGAAAATTGGCAGATCAAAATCAAGAGATTTAGAAGAACTACCAAAGGGTGGAACTCCAATGAGGAAGCTAATCTTAGAAGATACAAAAGGCCTCTCCTCCTTGAGTTTGATTCTCTAGATATTAAGGCAGAAACCACTGACCTCTCTGAGGCTGAGACTAATAGATTAAACTTTGTCCATGGAGAGCTCAAGAAAATTTGGCTTCAAGAAGAAATCAAAGCCAAACAAAGTCTAGAGATAGGAACATTAAGGAGGGTGATAGAAATACTGCTTACTTCCATGCAGTAGCTAACCAGAGGAGGAGGAAAACCCTCATTCACTCCCTTGATGGTCCTAATGGCCCTGTTAGTGAGGTAGATGTGATGCTAAAAGTGGCTAGTGACTTCTACAAAGACCTGTTTAAGAAAGAAAACCCTTCTGGGTTCTCTCTACAAATAATTTTTTCTCTGCTTCTGAAAAAGTCTCTCCTGCTGAAAATGAGCTGCTAGAAGCCCCTTTTTCAGAGACAGAGGTGAAGGAAGCCATTTTTAGCTCTTATCCTTATGGGGCTCCTGGTCCTGATGGGATTCCCTTTTTGTTTTACTAGCATTTTTGGGACTTGGTGAAAAATGATCTCTTAGATCTTTTCCAAGCCTTTCATAGAGGTGAGTTGGATCCAACAACTTACTCATGGGGGGTCTGTTGGGATCAAGTTAAATAACTGTGAAAGTGATTTTTTCCTTGCTGGTAAGGCCTTAGGCAAGGTGACCCCATCTCCCCGCTTTTGTTTAATTTAGTAGTGGACGTTCTTACTAAAATGCTGAGCAAAGCTGCTGATCATAGTCTGATTGCAGGGCTCTGTCCTGAGGTCTGCCCTGGTGGCATCATCTGCCTTCAATATGCAGATGATACCATCCTTTTCTTAGACAATGACTCCACACATGCTAGCAATCTGAAAACTGTTCTAACCTGGTTTGAACAAGTCTTAGGCATGAGAATCAACTACTCTAAAAGTGAACTCATCCCTATCAACATGGATGATCAGGAGTTAGCTGACTTCCTCTCTATTCTAGTCCGTAATAAAGGTAACTTCCCCATTAAGTACCTAGGTATCCCTCTCCACTATGATAAACTGAGGAGAGAGGATATCCAACCCCTTCTGGATAAAATCATTAAAAGGATTGCTGGGCGGAGGGGCAAACTTCTCTCTTACAGAGGTAGATTGATCCTCATACAAGCTTGTTTGGCTAGCATTCCAGTGTATCTCCTCTCCTTCTTCAAGTTCCCTAAATGGTCAGTGAACCTCATCAATTCTCAGATGTCTCATTGCTTGTGGAATGATTTTGAGGGAAATAGGAAGCTACACCTTTCTAATTGGGCCCTAGTCTCTATGAAAAAAGATTTTGGAGGCCTAGGCATACCTAACCTCCAAGAAATTAACATCTGTCTTCTCGGGTCTTGGATTAAAAGATTCTATGAGGAAGACCTAAAACCCTGGAAGCTTCTTATTGCCCATAAATACCTAGGAAATAAACCTAATATTTGTGTCCCTTCCTCCAACCCTAAGACCTCTAGATTCTGGAAAGGATTAAAATCGATTATGCATGCTGTGAAATTTGGCTACAGATGGAACATGGGGGATGGGAGCAGAAGCAGGTTCTGGGAAGATACTTGGTTTGGAACATCCCCCCTAGTAGTCCAATTTTGGCCTATTTACTCTGTCCGCAATGAGCTTAACAAAAGTGTCAATGAAGTTTGGGACGGTCAATGCCTAAAACTCTCTTTTAGAAGGAACTTTAGTGATAGTCTCATGGAACAATGGTTCCAGTTGGAGGAAATTGCCAAAAGCATTACCTTTACTGCTGAGCCGGATGCCCCGATTTGGCAGCTGGACAATAAGGGGAAGTATTCCTCTTGCTCCCTCTATCATGTTATCAACTTTAGAGGGGTTCAACCCATGTTTATCCCTGCTGTCTGGAAATTGAGAGTTCCCCCTAAAATTCATGTATTTCTCTGTCTTCTCTCCAAAAACAAATTGATGACTAGGTATAACCTTAGGAAGAGACACATCATCAAACCCCTTGTTTGTGTTTACTGCTTGGAACAAGAGTCTTGTTCTCACCTATTTTTCAATGTATAGTTGCTAAACATCTCTGGGCCCACATTGAGGAATATTTCTCTAGTCAGATTGGCTCATCCTTCGAATCTGTCGCCAGATTCTGGATTGCTACCAAAAAGTGCTCAGTTTTAAACACTGCTAGCTCAGCTGTCCTTTGGTGCCTCTGGAAATATAGAAATGCTATGGTTTTTAGTAACACCTCCTGGATTTCCATTCCACAGGTCTTGAGGTTGATCAGGAACATGGTGAGGAACTGGGTGATTCTCTCCTCCGAATCGGACAAGGACAAGTTGCTGAGCTTCGTGGAAACCCTAACAAGATCCCTCCAGAAACCGTTGGCGATCACTTGTGGCTGAACAAGGCTCGACCTGCTCTGGGGCTGGACCCGTGGGCTCGTCTCAAGATCTCTGATGAAGATGATGGGCACCTAGCGCCGAAAAAGAGGGACATCCACCATGCTATGCCTTCCAGCGCGGTGTCTCCGCTTGCTTACTGGTCGCCGCAGGCTGACACGGCCCCTCGGCTGAAGACCATGAAGGCTTCGTTGGACCCTCCTTGTGCCATTTGAGTGTTCTATCCACTCTGCCTCTGGCACCGCTCGGGTGATTTGTGTTATTCAGAGAACTTGTTCATCCACCCCCCTAGTGTGTAGTTTTTCTACCTTTGCTTTCGAACTGCTCTTTGAGCTGCTATATCAGAATATGTTGTGGTTTCGTTCTCAGCAATGGAACCGGGGAGATGCTCCCTGTTTTTCTAAAAAAAATTATTTTATATGTTATTATATAAAGCTTGGTAAGACTATAAATTTAACGACGAATGTAATAATATCACTTATTATTTAAATATATTTATAACAAAATGCTCAACCCCTTTTTATTTTTTGATAACATTGCTGGCCCAACCCAACATTATAATTAGATTCAGCCCAGCAAAATCGTGTATTTCGAGAAAGTGCAAATGGGCCGTAATTTTTTAGGAAATAAAATAAACGGGCCACATGGACGCTACATTATTTGTTCACCCAGCCCAGCTAATGGCTGTAATTCAAAAAAGAAGATCAAATTGACTGTAAATTCTACCGCGCAAAAAAAGACTATAAATTCTGAAAAAATGGGTTGAATACGTGCCACATTTTTGGAGGCTGAAATGTGGGCCAATAGGTCGAAGCCATGCAAGTCGTTGTCAATTTAGTCAACAAATGATTCTGACATGTTAGCCGTTGGATTTACATCCAACGACCGACATCCATCTTCAATCTCTCGTCTTCTTCCTCCAGTGCCACCAGGACCACCTCCCGCCTCCTGCTGCTAGCAGCTCTGCTTAGCACGCTTCTCTACGAAGCGCTACTCCACCGTTGGCCAGGCCATCCCTCCACCCCTCCACACCTCCTGTTCTTCTCCACCGACTGCCGAACCACACCGCACTAGAACCAGTTAACCCTCGTACACCTCTCTGTCTGCGAATCTACTCCCGCGTCTTCCCATCTCCGGCTCGTTGATGTCCGGGGCCTCGCCGTCGTCCACCACCTTGGATGCGCTCGGCGCGGCATGGTCAACGTGGTCAACGAATGACACCATCGGAAGTAGACTGTGCGTGGAGAGGCTGATAGCTGGGTCCACGGCCGCACACAAGGAAATGCCTCCCTATTACGCGCAAAATAATGATTCCTCTACCTGACATCTGGGACCCACCGGAAGGGCCTCTGTATTTCGCGAAATAAAGTGCCCCGTACTGACATGTCAGACCCACTAGCTGTCTTCGCACACAAGGAAGTACGTCCATATTATGCACAAAAAAATGAATATTCCCCCTGCCAGCTGGAACCCAGCATAGTGGGAGGCTGACTTGTGGGCCTACAAAGTTGATGGGGACGGAGGGCTTTGTCAACTTAGTCAATATGAATGGTTCTAGCTCCAGTGACCGTACGATGTCCATCCAACAGCCATAGTGCATCTTGAACCTCTGGTCTTCTTGCTCCAGCCGCCCAAACCAGCGCTGGTCGTGCCGCGTGCTCCTGCCTCCCATGGCCGGCTGTGATGCTGCGGAAGCCTCACCGCCCCTACTACTCCCACCGCTGGCCAGGCCATCCCTCTACTCACCCACACCCCCTGTTATTCTGCGGCGACAGCAGCCTCACACCGCAGCCGAACCAGTGAACCCTCGTACTCTTCTTCGCGTGGGCATCCACTGCTGTGTCTTCCCCGGCTCCGAGTCGTCCCCTTCCTAGTCCTCGCCATCGTCCACCGCCCTGGTGCTCTCGGTGCGGCGTGGTCAACATGGTCAATGATCGACTTCCATCAGAAGAGTACTGTACCTAGAGAGGCTGACAGCTGGGTCCACGGCAGCCGCAAGGAAGTGCCTCCTTATTACGTGGAAAATAATTATTCCTCCACCTGACAGTAGGGACCCACCGGAAGGGCCACCAGTATTTTGTGAAAAAAATCGTTTCCCCCTGACTTCTGGGACCCATAGGACGGCCCACCGTATTTCGCGAAAAAAAGTTCCCCCCGCTGTCAGCTCGGACCCACCGGAGATGCCTCCTTATTGTGCACAAAAAAATGAATACTCCCCTGGCTAGCTGGGACCCACCTTGCTGGGAGGCTGACTTGTGGGCCTACTAAGTTGACGGGGATGAAGGGCTTTGTCAACTTAGTCAATATGAACGATTCTAGCTCCAGTGACCGTACGATGTCCATCCAACGGTCGTAGTGCTTCTTCAACCTCTGGTCTTCTTGCTCCAGCCGCCCAAAGCAGCGCCGGTCGTGCCGCATGCTCCTGCCTCCCGTGGACAGCTGTGCTACCGCAGAGGCCTCACTACCCCCTACTATTCCCACCGCTGGCCAGGCCCTGCGGTGACGGCAGCCTCACACCACAGCCGAACCAGTGAACCCTCGTAGTCCTCTCCGCGCGGGCTTCCACTGCCGCGTCGTCCCCTTCCTAGGCCTCGCCGTCGTCCACCGCCGTGGTGCTCTCCACATGGCGTGGTCAACGTGGTCAAGGAACGACTTCCATTGGAAGAGTTCTGTACGTGGAGAGGCTGACAGCTGGGTCCACGGCCACAACCCAATTTTTTTGTGATTTGACAAGTAAGTCGCTTTGTCAAGCCTATTGGGCTACAAATCTTTCAAGACGAGGAGAGCTTTCATTCGGCTGGCCGAGAAAATGGCCCATCAGTAATGAGCAATGGGTTGTACATTTTTAAAACACATCAAACCGGCAATTAGTTTGAAATATCTTTTTTTTCATTTCAAGATTTTAAATTACATTAATTTTTATGCGTGGAGAATTTGTTGGATTTTATATTGATATACATTTATTTTTAAAATCAGTTTGAATGTGAGTCGAAATTTCGGGATTAAAAACAGTTCGGACCGCACCGAAATATGCAAAATTTCGTATAATTTTTAACCTTTGCCACAATATGGGCTGTAATGCTAACAAAAATAATATGGGCTCCAAAAAAACCTTAAGAATTAGCAAATGGGCTGTAAATTATTAGAAATAATGGCAGATGGGTTGTATGCTGTTTTCCACAGATTTGAGGATTTCCTAAAAAAAGGTTGACGCACAAGCACTGACTGTTGGATGTCCATCCAACGGCCGTCGTGCTTCATCAATCTCTGCTCTTCCTGCTCCAGCCGCTCAAACAAGCGCCGGCGGGACTGCCTGCTCCCTCCTCCTCGTGGCCGGCTGTGCTGCCGCGCAGGCCTCACCGCCCGATCGTACTCCCATCGCTGGCCTAGCCATCCCTCTACTCACCCACACCTGCTGTTATTCTCCGGCGAGGGCATACTAAAGAGTAAATCCTTGTATAGTCGTACTCCCCTCCACGTGGGAAACAACTGCCGAGTCTTCCCTGCCTCCGTGTCGTCCCCTTCCTAGGCCTCGCCGTCGTCCACCGCCCTGGTGCTCTCAGCGCGGCATGGTCAACATGGTAAAGGAACGACTTCCATCGGACATGGACTGTACGTGGAGAGGCTGACAGCTGGGTCCACGGCCGCAGCAAGGAAGTGCCTCCTTATTACGCAGAAAATAATGATTCCTCCACCTGACAGCTGGGACCCACCGGACGGGCCATTGTATTTCGCGAAAAAAATGTTTCCCCCTGACTGCTGGGACCCACCAGCTACATCTTCGCACGTAAGGAAGTGCGTCCGGGCAAAAAAAACGATTCGCCCGCTGACTGCTGGGACCCACCAGCTACATCTTTGCAAGCAAGGAAGTGCCTAACAGTCGGGACCCACCTGGTCGAAGCGTATGTAGGATTGTCATTCTGGTCGCGAACGTGTACGTACATACTAGTCGATGTAGAGGCGCGCACATGTCGTAGTAGAGACGCGCACGTGTCGTAGTAGAGGTGTGCACGTAGCATTTACACGTACGTACAGCGGCCAGGGTGCAAGAAAGAAAATACGGCCATGTATGTGTACATACTGGCGGGGTCTCGAACGCCTACTCGCGCATACGTACGGCGAGGGCTCGTGTACATGGCTGGGTCGGAACGGAGAAACGGCATCGTCATCGTGTTCATGGGGAGGCAACGGAATGTGTCGTGTTCATGGGGAGGCAACGGAAAGCGTCGTGTTCATCGGGAGGGCTTGGACGGAACAGGCGATGGAAACGAGGCCTGGCATATCGCAGAACGGAGGAAACGGCCTTGTGTTTGACCGGCCACGTTCGAAACGGGATCCTGTTGATCGGGAGGGGTCTGGCGTACCGCAAAATGGAGGAAACGGACCTCCTACGGTCAAAACGGGGGTCCTGTTGATCGGGAGGGGTGTGGCGTACCGCAAAACGGACGAAACGGACTTGTGTTGGAGTACTACGGTCGAAACGGGGGTCCTATTCATCGGGAGGGGTGTGGCGTACCGCAAAATGGCACTCCACAGGATACTGTTCACCTCCACTGTCGACCCCCTCCAGCCTCCACGAGCTACTGTTCATCCACCGTCGACCTCCTCCAGCCTCCACCTACGACTGTTCATCCACGGGCTCCTGTTCATCCAGCCTCCACCGCGTGCTACTCCACCGGCTACTGTTCAACCAGCCCTCTCCACAGGCTCCTGTTCAACCACCCCTCCACGGGCTACTGTTCATCCTTCCCTCCACCGTCTACTATTCATCCTGCCCTCCACGGGGTGGTCCTGTTCATCCAGCCCTGCACGGGGTCCTGTTCATCCAGAGGCAACACCACGGGGTCCTGTTCATCCACCCCCACCCGGAAACTGTTCATCCAACCCACCCCCCGCAACGCTCACTGTTCATCCAGAGGCAACATCGATCGGCTTCAGTTAGCAGCAGTAGCAAAGGAATCGCTCGATCGGGTTCAGTTAACAGCCATAGATCGATCGCTCGGGTTCAGTAACGCGTAGCCTGCAGTGCAATCGCTCGGGTTCAGTTAGAGCCCAATGCCTCGCTCGGGTTCAGTTAGAGCCAATGCCTCGCACACACACGCCTACGTGTACAAGAGAAACGTGCATCGCTGGGCCTCCGACCTCCCACCGTAACCGGGAACTCCCCAAAATTTTCCTCCCCCTTGCTTCTACCACGGTTTTTCCGTCATGGACGGCCCAAAGAATGTCATGCAGCTGCGTCTCCGGCCCGCCCAGGATGAAAAGACCATTTTTTGTCATGATTTTTTGTCATAGAAGTAGGAGCCCACCACATCTATGATGATACCGGGTTTTGTCACAACTATCGTCATAGAAGTGTCATATGTATGACAGAAAAAATTTCGTTCGGCCCAAAATGTCACGGATGTGTCTTTTTTTTGTAGTGGGAGAGAGATCACATCAAAGCTTAATCATATCTCTAGGGGAGAGATCTCTAGGGGAGGAATACTCCAGGAAAGAGTAATCTTCAAGGATCCCAGATGCTTGATGTTCAAGAGGAGAGATGCCACATGTCTTCTTGGGGGAAGACATGTTCATATGTGATTATTTGCATTAGCTCTGTTCATTTGTTTCCTTGAGCTCTGTTTTTCTGTTCCCTATCTTCTCCCAGCATCCCATGCTAGATTTAGGGGGAGAAAGACATCCAAGGGAAAGAAATTCATTAAATTCATTGCATATCTTTCTCTTTGGGGACATCTCAATATCTATCGTGGTACTCTGTACTCACTCTACATGTCATCCCAGTCTTGGTACTCTTGTGGTTTCTTTTGTTTGCTCTAGCTAGTAGGGGCATCTGTGTTATCTAACCTTGTTTACGCAGGTTCATCCCATCCTAGCCAACTCAAGACCACAAGGTAAGTATATGCATCATGGTCATGTGTATGAGAAATTCTTGCTGATGTACATACTGTTTGCAAGAAGGACTCATGGGCATGAAGGTACATTTCTCATATTTTCATCACTTGCTCTGATGCATATAGCCAAGATACATGTAACACATTGCTACCCTGTCATGGTTATGCTCTCACATGCTTCTATATACCATATTCACATGATTGCATACATGTAGGGGGAGCCTATGCTTGTTACATGTCTTTCCAAAGCTTTACTTGCTACTCTCTATATCTTTATCTAAAGCTTTGATGTATGTTGCCAGCAATTACCAAAAAGGGGGAGATTGAAAGCACAAGTGCTCCCTAGGTGGTTTTGGTAATTAATGACAACATATCTCTTGTTGGACTAACACTTTTACCTAGTATGTTTCAGATAAGTTCAACAATGAAGTGGCATGGACTAGAGGATGTGGAACCCCTTCAAAATGCTAAGGGCAAAGGATTGGCTCAAGCTCCAAGCTCAAGACTCCACATTTTCTATTTTAGTGATCCAAGATCACATTGAGTCTATAGGAAAGCCAATACTATTAAGAAGGGATGAGGTGTTGCTTAATGGCTTGCTTTCTCAAAGTGCTTAGTGATATGCTCCAAAGCCCTCAACCACTTTCTCACTTCCAAATATGTCCTAAACCAAACGTCAAACTCGGCCCCACCGATTCTTTCTATCTGGAGCCACCGAGTTTAGTTGACATAGCCACTGCTAGAAACCCTAATCAGTTCGATCTAACCGATGGGATCTCGGTCTCACCGAGATGGGCTTGCAAACTCTCTGTTACCTGTTGCAATATTTTTGGTCCCACCGAGATATGCAATCGGCCCCACCGAGTTTGCTTGGCCAACTCTCTGTTTCGCTTATTACCCAAATCGGTCCCATCGAGTTTCAGTAATCGGTCAAACCAAGTTTTGGTTTTACCCTAACCCTAGCACATCGGTTCCATCGAGTTGATCTAGATGGTCCCACCGAAAACCCTAACGGTCACTAGGTTTGCTAAATCGGTCCAACCGAGTTTCTCAACTCGATCTCACCGAGATTGGTAAATTGTGTGTAACGGTTAGATTTTGTGTGGAGGCTATATATACCCCTCCACCCACTCTTCATTCGTGGAGAGAGCCATCAGAACATACCTACACTTCCAATACACATTTTCTGAGAGAGAACCACCTACTCATGTGTTGAGGCCAAGATATTCCATTCCCACCATATGAATCTTGATCTCTAGCCTTCCCCAAGATGGTTTCCACTCAAATCCTCTTTCCACCAAATTCATATCCTATGAGAGAGAGACTTGAGTGTTGGGGAGACTATCATTTGAAGCACAAGAGCAAGGAGTTCATCATCAACACACCATTTGTTACTTCTTGGAGAGTGGTGTCTCCTAGATTGGCTAGGTGTCACTTGCGAGCCTCCGACAAAGATTATGGAGTTGAACCAAGGAGTTTGTAAGGGCAAGCAGATCGCCTACTTCGTGAAGATCTACCACTAGTGAGGCAAGTCCTTCGTGGGTGATGGCCATGATGGGACAGACATGGTTGCTTCTTCGTGGACCCTTCGTGGGTGGAGCCCTCCGTGGACTCGCGCAACCGTTACCCTTCGTGGGTTGAAGTCTCCATCAACGTAGATGTACAATAGCACCACCTATTGGAACCACGACAAAAACATCCGTGTCTCCAATTGCGTTTGAATTTCCCAAACCCTTCCCCTTACATTCTTGCAAGTTGCATGCTTTACTTTCCGCTGCTCATATACTCTTTGCATGCTTGCTTGATATGTATTGTGTTTGTTAAACTTGTGCCAAAACTCCACTTCAACTTAAAGAAGTTAAAAACTGCAACTTTTAGCACTTAGTGTCTTCCGAATATATTCCGAATATAGGTGGTGCTATTCTCGATCCTTTCAGTAGGCATGTATTCCGAATATAGTCATACGTGCTTATGGAAAAGAACTTGCAGGACATCTTTTGTCCTACCCTCCCATGACAGCGGGTCCTATCGGAAACTAAGGGATATTAAGGCCTCCTTTTAATAGAGCACCGGAACAAAGCATTAACACATAGTGAATACATGAACTCCTCAAACTACGGTCATCACCGGTAAGTATCCCGATTATTGTCACTTCGGGGTTAACGGATCATACCACATAATAGGTGACTATAGACTCTCATATATTGATGAAAACATAATAGGTTCAGATCTGAAATCATGGCACTCGGGCCCTAGTGACAAGTATTAAGCATAGCAAAGTCATAGCAACATCAATCTCAGAACATAGTGGATACTAGGGATCAAACCCTAACAAAACTAACTCGATTACATGATAAATCTCATCCAAACCATCACCGTCCAGCAAGCCTACGATAGAATAACTCACGCACGGCGGTGAGCATCATGAAATTGGTGATGGAGGAAGGTTGATGATGACGATGGCAACGGATTCCCCTCTCCGGAGCCCCGAAAGGACTCCAGATCAGCCCTCCCGAGAGAGTTTAGGGCTTGACGGCGGCTCCGTATCGTAAAACGCGACGAATCCTTCTTCCCTGGTTTTTTCTCCCCGAATGTAAATATATGGAGTCCAGGTTGAGGTCGGTGGAGCGTCAGGGGGCCCACGAGGCAGGGGGCGCGCCCCCACCCTCGTGGACAAGTGGGGCACCCCCTGACGTGGATCTTCCTTCCAATATTCATTATATATTCCAAAATATTGCTCCATTGATTTTCAGGTTCCGAGAACTTTTATTTCTGCACAAAAATAACACCATGGAAATTCCGCTGAAAACGGCGTCAGTCCGGGTTAGTTCTATTCAAATCATGCAAGTTAGAGTCCAAAACAAGGGCAAAAGTGTTTGGAAAAGTAGATACGACGGAGACGTATCAACATGTACCCGTGACAGCATTAGAGATGCGAGGGAAGGGGAAGAGGTCATATGCATTCTTAGAGGATCTTTGAAGACCAATTAGTTTGAAGACATTGACCTCATAGTGTGAAGACATTCACTTATTTGTAGTGAGTTGGTTCTAGATTTGTACGAATCCATGAATAAGTACAAGTGAGGAATCTAACTAGTTATGAAGCATATGTGAATAATCTTTGCAAGATATGAGATTCAGAAACAGAAAGATCTATATTTGGAAGTGTAGAAACCCCTTTTGGTTGAAGTGGATGGATCGGACAGATTGAAAAGGCTGTAAAAAGTGAGATTTAGTTACCACAGACGAGCTGCTAGACGAGGCGGAACAGATGCCAAGTAGTACAATCTTCCGCACCCTAACTTGGCGGCGGAAGACACCTACGGCAGCGGCAGAGAAGACGAGGTCCGCGGCCGGAGTGAGGACGGCGTCGAAGAGGTCGCGGCAGCTAAGCACTTCCTCTCCGGCGTCGACGCGACCTAGTGGTGGTGCTACGGTTTGAACGAGATGGCAAGATGGAAGAGGAGATAATGACCGCGTGGGTGTGTATTTATTAGGTAAAGGGCTATGCAACGTAATTATGCAGGTGTCCTTGGTGGTTCACATCTGATGGACACGCACTACAAAAAAGACACATCCGTGACATTTTGGGCCAAACAATTTTTTTCCTGTCATGCTTATGACACTTCTATGACGATAATTGTGACAAAACCCAATATCATCATAGATGTGGTGGGCTCCTACTTCTATGTCAAAAAATCATGACAGAAAATGGGCTTTTCATCCTGGGCGGGCCGGAGACGCAGCTGCATGACATTCTTTGGGCCGTGCATGATGGAAAAAACTATGGTAGAAGCGAGGGCGAGGAAAATATCAGGATTTCTCGATTATGGTGGATGGTCGGGGCCGAGCGATGCATGTTTCTCTCGTACATGTACGCGCGTGGGTGCGAGGCGTTGGGTTCTAACTAAACCCGAGTGATTGCACTGCAGGCTACGCGTTACTGAACCCGAGCGATCGATCGATGGCTGTTAACTAAACCCGATCGAGCGATTCCTTCGCGCACACTGCTTGTACCTGAAGCTGGTCGATGCTGCATATGGATGAACAGTAAGCGTTGTGGGGGGGGGTGGATGAACAGTTTCCGGTGGCAGGTTGGATGAACAAGACCCCGTGGTAGTAGAGGTCGTTGCCACTGGATGAACAGGTCCCTGATTGATCGAGCCGGCTGGGGGTGGATGAACAGGACCCCATGGAGGGCTGGATGAACAGGACCCTGTGGAGGGCTGGTTGAACAGTAGCCGGTAGAGGGCTCGATGAACAGTAGCCTGTGGAGGGGTGGTTGAACAGGACCCTGTGGAGAGGGCTGGTTGAACAGTAGCCGGTGGAGGAGCAGTGGAGGCTGGATGAACAGTCGCAGGTGGAGGCTGGAGGAGGTCGAGGGTGGATGAAAAGTAGCCCGTGGAAGCTGGAGGAGGTCGATGGTGGAGATGAACAGTATCCCGTGGAGTCCCGTTTTGTGGTATGCCACACCCCTCCCGATGAACAGGACCCCTGTTTCTACCATAGCACTCCAACACAAGTCTGTTTCCTCTGTTTTGCGGTACGCCACACCCCTCCCGATCAACAAGACCCCGTTCCGACTGTAGGAGGTCCAAGAGAAGTCCGCTTCCTCCGTTTTGCGGTACGCCAGACCTCTCCCAATGAACAATATCGTGTTTCGACCGTGGTCGGTCGAATACAAGGACATTCCCTCCCTTTTGCGATACGCCTAGCCTCGTTTCGATCGGTTGTCCCGTCCAAGCCGGTTGGCTCCCGATGAACACGACGTATTTCGCTGCCTCCCGATGAACACGATGCATTCCATTGCCTCCACATGAACACGACAACGACGCATTTTCTCCGTTCTGACCCAGCCATGTACATGAGCCCTGGTCGTACGCATGTGCGAGTAGGCGTTCGAGACTGTGCCCGTATGTACGTATGTGGCCGTATTTACTTTCTTGCACCCTGGCCGTTGTACATACGTGTACACGATATTAACAGGACTGTGTGACATGCTATGTGTGTCGGATTTTGGGTTCCGGCAAAACCCTTGAGGTTCGAACACTGGGGTGCGCACGAAGATCTCCCCCCTCTCTAGCTCGCACACTCAACGATCTCATGGCCTAGCTTGACGGACCCAAAGAACATGAGACACAAGATTTATACTAGTTTGGGCCACCGTTGTGGTGTAATACCCTACTCCAGTGTGGTGTGGTGGATTTCCTCTTGGGCTGAGGATGAAAAATTACAAGGGAAGAACAACCTCCCGAGGAGAGGTGTTCTTGTGCTTGGTGAACTTGTGTGAGGCTAAGGACGGAATGGCTCCGATCCAAGATGAGAGGTCGGATGGATCCCCTCTCCTTTAGCTATAGTGGTGCCTAGTCCTATTTATAGAGGCCCTGGTCCTCTTCCCAAATATTGAGCGGGAAGGGATCCCACAACGGCTAATTTGAAGGGGGACAGCTAGTACAAGCTATCCAGACAAAACTAGTCTTCGCCTACCAAACGCTCTGGTGGTGATGCCGTCCTGGGCTCCACGGTGACCTCCGTCTTGCCATCCTGCTGGTCTTGGTCTTGTTGCACCAATATGGAAACCTTTGCCTGATGCCTCGGAACTCCTCGCCTACGCTTGCCTCCTTAACATCAAAGAGGGAACGAGGACACTATGCTCACTGGCGCCCGCTTGGTCTTGATCGTCATGGCTTATGTCATTGGAACCTCGCAAGGTTCACCTTGCCTTGATCTCTCCGCCCCTCGCGAGCTAGCCTGGTGAGGCCGCCCCTGAGGAGGTCGTGCATCGTCCGCCTCATAAGGCTTGGCCCCTCGCGAGGGTCTTGGGTGTTTGCTGGTGAAGGTGGGCCGTACAGGCTGCCGGTGGAGCCACGTTTTTTTTGAATATGTACTGCAAGGCAACAGCCTCACAGCTCTTTATTGAAAACAACAAAGTAACATAGTCCTGTTACAAGTCAAATACAAGAAAAAAGAAGAAGAAGACAGAAATACTTACAACCCAAGCAGGGTAAAACACACTAAGGGAGGTTACTGTAACGCCCCGAGACCGATGCGCCAGGTGTCTCCCAGTTATTCGCCATCATTGCCATGTCATTCGCTTGCGTGTTGCATCTTGTCATGTCATCATGTGCATCGCATCATCATGTTTTCATATCTTGCATTCGTCTGGGTTCCCCCAGTTCCGTCCGTTGTCCGTTCTGAGCCCAGATACACTTGCACGCGACCGCGGCATGTCTGAAATAGTATTTTATAAGTGGCCAGAAAATGTTCTTGGATTGGGTTGAAAGTTGGTGTGCGGTCTTATTATAGTGTAGATAGGCCACCTACCAAGTTTCATCACATTCTGAGTTCGTTTGATGCCCCAACGGGTAACTATAGCGACATTATAGTCGGTCAAATCGTCGAACGTTTTCGGTCTCTGGAAACAGGCGCCGGGTTGCATTCCTCCTCTCCTCAGTCCGACCACACACTTAACCTCATTCGCCTAACCCCTCTCTGCACAGTGCTCCGACCCCTCGCGTGTGTCCGAAGCTGTCCCGAACCCGACGCGGACAGTCGTCACCGTTGGGTCCGGATCATCCCCAAACATCTATATAATACCACCGTTTTCTTAATTGGGCTCCCTAACCTATTTATCTGAGACCGTCTGATTTTGATCGGAGGATCCAAACCTAATCCTATTGTCCCTTTATATCAGTCCAAACCATAGGCTAGTCAATCCCATCAATCATTTCCTCCTCGCCGCCGCAAAAACCTCCACTTTGTCTCCTCTTAGTTTTTCCCCTCGGGATCACTAGTGAGCCAATCACCAGCCTCATTCTTCCCTAGTCCAGATCCAACCAGCAACCGCCACCTCTCCCTCTCAGATTGACCCCACGCTCAATCCCGATTGGATCGAGGCCCTTCCTCCTCCCTCGTCTCAGCAGGAGCCTGAGCCCGAGCCTCGTGCCACGTCCTCGCCGGCAAGCTTCGTCGGAGATGAGAACCAACGCCCTTTCTTCTCTTTCCCATGCTCCTCCCGTTTCCCTCTCTGAACCCTGTGCTTTCTGCCTATCTACTGCAGGAGCAGCTACGCCCTGGCCAGTAGCACACCAGGCGCCATGGCAGCCGAAGGAACTCCGCCTCCTCGCCAAATCCACGCCTCCACCTCTCCCCCGCGTCAAGGTCGCTGTCCCTACCGAAGCCCACGCCAAGTCCCTCGCAGAGCCGCCGCCAAACTCCGGCCTCCCTCGCCTTTCCCCGTGTCACCGGAGCCCCACATCCAAGCTCTGCAAGTCCCGCGCCTTCAGCAGCGAGCACCTGCGCCTTGGGCTGCCTACGCCCCCTGCCGCCGCAAGATCCGGCAAGTCCAGTGCTTCCCCAACCTCGTCGCATCTGCAACCGCATGCTCCGTCGTGCCGTCTCTCTTATTCATCGATGAACAGCGCCGCCATCCTCTACGCCATGAGGACGCTCGAACCTCCTCTGCTTCTCGCTCGTCCGCACGTGTCCGCATCGACCTACCCTGTTCCGTTCATCACTCTCGGCCAGATGCGGCGCCTCCCTGCACCCCGGCCTCGTCCCTGGCTCCAAGTCACCATGCCGCCCCAACGGAGTCCACCAGCGATGGTGACCTCCGCCACCCTGCGCCCCTATCGTCGCCATTGCTTTGCTCCTGTCGAGCAGAGGACGAGCGGCCTCGATCTCAACCGAGCCGGCCCACTGTTCTCTTCCAGCTGGGCCAAGGCCTGATGTGAGCAGCCCCTCCAGTTTCCCTCTTCCTGTTGGGCCAACAAGATTCGGCCCAGTGGATGTTTTTTTTTGGTTATGCGAATTTGCTATTTAACCAGGGATTTACAGATTTACAGAAAAGTCCCTCTAGATCATGCATATAATAACTCTTAAACCATGCATTGGATTAAAATGTTTTAAATATGTAAAATGCTTAGAATTTTGTGTAGATTAATAATTTGCAACTTTCATCTATGTTTAAAATGTTTAAACTGCTGTTTGCATTAATTTGCTCTTATGCCATGCTAAAATGCTTTAATTCATAACTAAATAATCGTAGCTCGGTTTTAAATAATCTTTATATGTAAATGGGGTAGAAAAATGCCTAGTTTAACATGGTTCACTTTCTTTGCATGTTTAACAACCCTAACATTGTGTTTAGGGCAGAACGGTACCAATTCCATTAATATGCACATGAGGCTTTCCGGACTTGTTGCTTGTTGTTCCGGCCTCATTTAAACTTGCCTAGATAGGTAGTTTTACTTTGCTTCACCTCTTGCCATGCTATCCCACATTTAATATTGTTGAGTACCTAAACGAGAGAGAACTAAATAAGTCATGTGGGGTTTTCCTCAATATGCAACTCCGTTGCATATTGATCTCCACTTAATTTGTAGTGTTGTTTGTTGCACTTTGCCATGTCATGCTTCATTAAACCGGACATGCATCATACTTGACTGTGCATCATGCCATGATTATGTGATGGTTCTTTACTATGTTGTGTGCTTATTTTCGGTGTCGCTTCTTCGGGTTGGTTCCCATAACGTCGCATTTGTGAGGTTTCGTTCAACTTCGTCTGCTTGTCTTCTTCATGGACTCGTTCTTCTTCCTTGCGGGATCTCAGGCAAGATGACCATACCCTCGAAATCACTTCTATCTTTGCTTGCTAGTTGCTCGCTCTATTGCTATGCCTATGCCGCGATACCTACCACTTGCTATATCATGCCTCCCATATTGCCATGTCAAACCTCTAACCCACCTTGTCCTAGCAAACCGTTGTTTGGCTATGTTACCACTTTGCTCAGCCCCACTTATAGCGTTGCTAGTTGCAGGTGAAGATTGGAGTTTGTTCCATGTTTGGAATATGATTGTTGTTGGGATATCACAATATCTCTTATTTAATTAATGCATCTATATACTTGGTAAAGGGTGGAAGGCTCGGCCTTACGCCTGGTGTTTTGTTCCACTCTTGCCGCCCTAGTTTCCGTCATACCGGTGTTATGTTCCTTGTTTTTGCATTCCTTACGCGGTCAGGTTATAATGGGAACCCCTTGACAGTTCGCCTTGAATAAAACTCCTCCAGCAAGGCCCAACCTTGGTTTTACCATTTGCAATAACAACCTAGCCTTTTCCCTTGGGTTTCCAGAGCCCGAGGGTCATCTTTATTTAACCCCCCCAGGCCAGTGCTACTCTGAGTGTTGGTCCGAACTGAGCTGCCTGCGGGGCCACCTCGAGGAAACTTGAGGGTTGGTTTTACTCATACCTAGTCTCATCCGGTGTTGCCCTGAGAACGAGGTACATGCGACTCCTATCGGGATTTGTCGGCACATCGGGTGGCTTTGCTGGTTTAGTTTTACCATTGTCGAAATGTCTTGTAACCGGGATTTCGAGTCTGATCGGGTCGTTCTGGGAGAAGGAATATCCTTTGTTGACCGTGAGAGCTTGTGATGGGCTAAGTTGGGACACCCCTGCAGGGTTTTGAACTTTTGAAAGCCGTGCCCGCGGTTATGGGCAGATGGGAATTTGTTAATGTCCGGTTGTAGAAAACTTGACACTTAACTTAATTAAAATGCATCGACCGCGTGTGTAGCCGTGATGGTCTCTTTACGGCGGAGCCCGGGAAGCGAATACGTTTCTTGTGTTATGTTTGACGTAAGTAGTCTAGGATCACTTCTTGATCATATCTTCTCGAACGTGCTTTGCCTTCTCTTCTCGCTCTCATTTGCATAAGTTAGCCACCATATATGCTAGTGCTTGCTGCAGCTCCACCTCATACCTTTTCCCTACCCATAAGCTTAAATAGTCTTGATCGCGAGGGTTTGAGATTGCTGAGTCCCCGTGACTCACAGTTTACTTCCAAACCAGTTTGCAGGTGCCGATGATATCGTGCAGGTGACGCAACCGAGCTCAAGGAGGAGCTTGATGAAGATCGTGTTTGTTATGTTGTTCCGTTTCCAGTTGATCAGTAGTGGAGCCCAATTGGGGCGATCGGGGATCTTTTGCATTAGGGGTAGTCTTCTTTTATTTTGGTTCCGTAGTCGGACCTTAATTGTATCTGGATGATGTAATGCTATATTCATGTATTGTGTGAAGTGGCGATTGTAAGCCAACTCTGTACCTCTTTCTTTTCAGTACATGGGATGTGTAAAGATTACCCCTCTTGCGACATGCCTACAATGCGGTTATGCCTCTAAGTCGTGCTTCGACACGTGGGAGATGTAGCCGCATCGTGGGTGTAACAGTTAGAGATCGAGGTTAGAAGGCTATCCTTGTATTTACATTTTATCCTATGAGAAAGAAGAGTTATGTCATGGATAAAGTTGTGCCTCCAGGCTCTGAAAGAAGTTCTCTCATTCCTGAAAACCTTGCCATTCCTCAAGATCCAAATGTTCCAAGCTACTGTAAAGACCACTTCAGTGAAGAAAAGATGCCCAAAATCCTTCCTAGCCTTTACAGCCATGTTGTAGGTTGTCATCCCAGGCTGGGGATCCCAGTGAATCTGCAAGTAATTCCAGACTCTAACACTAAAATTACAAGAGAGGAACAAATGTGCACAGTCTTCATGGATGAGATATGGACATAGGACACAAGTATGATCCTCCACATGCCAATGCCTCCTCTGTAACATGTCTCTGGTGTTTAAACGATCCCTCAGCAGAAGCCATCCAAACATTTTGATTTTCAAGGTGCATCAAGATTTCCAAATCCATTGGAAAATTGGATCTACAACAATATGTTGATGCTCATGCACATAAAATGATTTAGGTCTGAAGCAGCCTCTATGAAAAGGCCATATCCATGTGTCATAATTTTCAGAGCAAGTATAAGCATTTTGAATTGTTGGAGACACTCAAGTTCAGCAAAGGCTTGTGTAGAGAGGGGTAGATGCAAATTTGACAGAAACTCCTGGGAAAGCACATTAGACACTGAAAGTTGTTCATCAATAACAAAAGAGAAGAGCCTGGGAAATTTTTCACTAAGGCAAGAACCCTTAAGCTCAACCACCCATCTATCGGTCCAAAAGAGAATAGACCTACCATCTCCCAACATTGGATTAGCCAGCTGCCAATATTTATGAGCCAGTTTAAACACATCACGCCACCAAAAGGACCCACAGAGGCTGGTAGTATGAGGGACAGAGCTGCCATAATAGGCATTCTAGATGAGGCCAACCCAGGGGATGTCATGATGATTATAAAACTTGTGCAAGAACTTCATAAGTAAGGCCTCATTCTGCACCCTGAGGTTTAGCACACCAAGACCCCCTTTATTTTTTGGTAGGCATACCAAGTCCCAAGCGGCCAGAGATTGTCTTGGGGTATCAGAGTTCCCTGTCCATAGGCATTGTCTCTGGATCCTTTCAATTTGTTTCAGAATTCCAGGTGGGATGACAAGTGTGCACAGGAAATATATGGGCATTGAAGTTAAAACAGACTGGAGCAACTGCAACCTACTACCTTGGTAAAGAAAGCATGAAGTGGCAGACAATCTTCTTTCAATCCTATGCACAAGAGGCATGAGATCTTGAATTGAGGGCCTTGTAGTCCCCATGGACAGACCCAAATAAGTAAAAGGCATGACTCCCACACTGCATCCAAGAATTGAGGCCAACCTGTTAGCTTCATCAGTTGACATGTTCATAGGCACCATAAGGGATTTTGCAAAATTCAAAGATAATCCTGTTGTAGCAGCAAAAACATCAAGCATGTCTTTAAGAGCAAGCAGCTGATGATCAATAGTAGGCAACACAATTAGTGTATCATCAGCATACTGAACTATGGGAAAATCCTGGCCGTGAGAAGGGATTGGGAGAGTCAAAATTCCTTTACTGAACATATCATTCACTACAGACTGAAGCAGGTCAGCAGCAAGGACAAAAATTAGAGGTGACATTGGGTCTCCTTGTCTAACTCCCATCTTACATTTAAAATGTTTGCCAGGTACACCATTAAGAAGCACAAAAGATGAGCCAGATGACAGAATAGATTGCATCCAAGAAATCCATTTGTCATTAAAACCCTTGTATCTTAAAATTCTAAGAATGGCATCATGCTCAATAGTGTCAAAGGCCTTAGTAAAATCCAATTTCAGCAAGACAATTGGTCATTTTTAAGCTTTACACTGGTGGATGTACTCAAAACACCAAGCTAGACAATCCTGAATATACCTGGATTTAATAAATCCATATTGGTTTTTATGAATACAGGAAAGAATAACTTTCTGCAGCCTGTTTGCCAGAAGTTTAGTGAGAAATTTCAAACAGGTATTTGTCAAAGAGATTGGTCTGTAGTCATTCAAACCCTCAGGTGAAAGCTTTTTTGGGATCAAGGTTATGAGAGAAATGTTGATACACTCCAGATCAAGGTTTCCCTCAGAAAACTCTTTGACCAATTGATGAAAATCATCCTTAATTATGTGCCAACACTTCATAAGAAAAAGACCAGTGAAACCATCTAGCCCAGGAGCTCTGTCAGGAGGCATCTCTTTAATAACACAATCAATTTCCTGCTCAGAAAAAGGCTTGGTCAAATCATCAAGTCCCAGAACCTTCTTGATAATATTTGGCATATCAAAACCCATTTGGGTATTATTAGTGCATCCCATCCTCTGTTTGAACTCCTGCAAAAATAGTCCAGCAATTGATGCATGGTCAGAGGTCACTTGCCCATTATCAGAAGTTATACTGGAAATAGAGTTATTTCTATATCTCTTAGTGGCCATGGCATGGAAAAATTTAGTATTTTCCTCTCCCACTTTCATGCTCCTACTAGTACACCTCTGCTTCCAGTAAATGTATTGCAATCTTAGAGTTTCCTCCAAATGTAACTTAACAATTTTCCTAAAAGTTTCCTCTGGCCCAGACAAAGGCCTCAACTCCTCAAGGCCATCCAGAAAAAGTATGACTTTGTTGTAGTTGGAGATTATAGCCTTAACCTTAGAGAGACTAATGTGCCAATGTTTGAGTGCCTTCCTGAGAGCTTTAAATTTTGCAGAGATAACAGCAGCAGAAGATCTCTTATGAACTGGCCTACTCCAAGAGTCACTGACACAATCAAGAAAACCAGGCAAATTAGTCCAGTAATTTTCAAATCTAAAAACTTTGGCCTTGGGAATAGAAGTTTTGATTTGCACCACACATGGCACATGATCTGAAGCAGTTCTGGCTAGAGGTAAGACCATAGTGTTAGGATAAGAAAATGTCCATGAGGGAGTTGTAAAGAACCAATCAATATGTTCAAGCAAAGGAACATTTTGCATATTTGTCCATGTATACTTTCTGCCCTTGAGAGGTAGCTCGATTAAGCCCAGGTGCCCAATAACCTCATTAAAAATAAACATGTCATTAATGTCACCACTTGGTTTGTTCCTATTGTCCATTATGCGCATGAAGTTGAAATCATCCAATAACAGCCAGTTAGCATCATCAGGGATAATTAGATCATGCAACCAATTAATAAAATTATCCCTAGCTGGGTTTTGATAGGGTCCATAGACTGTGACTAGTGTCCAGGTTTGAGAATTATGAACAGAAGTGAACTCCACCACAATACCAAAACTATTGGACTCAATCAATTTACCAGCAAACATAACATTATTCCATACTACCAACAACCCACCCGAAGCTCCAGACAACGGCACATGAATAAATTGATCAAAACGTCGTGGACAACACTTGCGAATGAAACGCTGATCAATGATCTCACATTTTGTTTCTTGGAGGCAAGCAATGGAACATGCACTTTCATCGATTTTCTAACGAACTGCACACTGTCTGTCATCCGAATTCAGCCCACGCACATTCCAGCATAGTACTTTCCAATCTCTAACATCATACTGATTCATTACAGACCATAATAAAGCAACAGCAAAAGACTGCCACATAATGATAGTACAAGTTCAGCCAAGTGATAGCATAAAAGTTCAGATAAAGCCTAAAATATAATAGCAAATAGATGGTTTTCACAAGGGTTAGCCATAAACCCCACCATTTTAAGAATTCAGCTATCATTAGAGCTAGAAGAAGCAGAAGAAGTCTTGCAAGAACAAGCCTCAAGCTTCTCCTTAGAGAGCTTCTCAGGTCCAATGCCGAGGCAAAGGCCAACCTGCTGCAGCACATTGATTGGCGTCAGCGGTGGGATAGCATCTTGATTTGCATCTTGAGGAGGAGCCTGCGGCGGCTGTTCATCAGCTGTAACCTTGCGCTTCTTCTGAGACTTTGCTGCAGGTTTCTTCAAAGGGGCAGACTTGGCCAGAGAAGAATGCATGAAACCATCTCATAGGGCAGAGAGCCTGGCACTGCGCCTGGCATCAGACTCAACTATCACAGGCTTTGGTTTACGATCTCGAACTGGGCACTCACTCGGAGCAGCAGAGAAGTTGAAAGCAGACATCTCGACAGCAGACAAGGCTGGATCATCCATGGCATAGTCCTCATCTGTAGAATCAAAACAAAGAGCTCGAGCAACAGGAGGCTTCCTTGGAACAGTCACAGTCCAACGATCAGGGGAAGGATGAATAACCAGCTTGTTACTCATAGCAGAGTAAGAGAAAGATACTTCCCAAGAGCGTTTTGATATTAAAACTGGTTTAAAAGGACTAAAGAACTGCAACCCTCGAGGAATATGCATTATATCAAATACGGGAATCATACACTAAAAAGATCTAGTCCATTGAATCATTGGAGGAAGCTCAGGTCTGAAAGCTGTCAACACTTGACCAATAACAACAGGAGGCTGGATCAGAGGAGGCACATAAGCTGCAACAATCCCTTGCTGATTGTTGACCGATCCCTCAGCAGAATCAACAGGACCTGAGTTCTCCAAGACCACTAACTCTTGAGAAGCTGGCTATGCTTCATCCTCAAGAATTTCCTCAATAATGGCATTGTCCTGCTGATTATCATGCTGCTGATCATCATTGTGAGCGTGAGGGGCCTCATTCCAACCCAGTTCTGGAAACTCAGGCATGACAAAGTTAACATCATCAAAACGCATGTTTCCAGGCAGCGGATGAGGTTTTCCATTGAACAACATCGGATCTTCATCAGCTGGCATACTATCAGCAAATTCTGCAGAGAGAACATAGATAGGTGCAGTCCCAAAAATACGTGTGGCTCCAAAATCTGCATACTCACGATAGACTACATCTCTAGGCACTTGTTGAGGGCTTGGGAAAGAAACATAAACCAGAGTCCTGCCCGGCCGCGGATCATCTTGATGCCAGATATGATAGCAACCAAAAGTGCTAACTGCCTCAGAAATATGTTGTGTGGTGCGGTAATCCAAAGGAACACCTAACATCATAATCCAACCCCTACGAAACCCTGAATGGCTCTGTGATTGATGCCTTGATCATGCGGAACAAAACGAACAAAGTGACCGTTGCTGAGATCATAGGGAGGATGATTCATAATAGCATGTCTAGACGCAGGAGATCGAAAATCAAACAAACCGACTCCCTCAATCCTTTGCTGATCACTAAGAACGTCATGGTGCAACTGAGTCATCACAAAATCACTAACCAGTTGCCGGAAGTGATGAATCTGTCCAGGCGGCGGCGGAGGCTCGACAAAGTCAATGGAGAACTGCTCGTGCCGGCGCTCAGGTGCAATGGCCGGAGAGTAGAAGGTCCGAGGCACACGGGTTGGTCCTCCATCGATGATCTCGAACCCCGGCAGAAGGAACTTGAGAGGATTTGGGGAAAGTTTGCCATGTCTTGCTCTAGTGGAGGTGGAGCAGGCTGGTGGTGCACGGGAATAGGTGAAGACGTGATGGGACTCGTCTGCACCGGCGCGTGGGTCATCTCTATACCTGAGGAGTCCCTAGGCGAGGGAGTAGGAGGCTGACTCGTGGCGGGCGTGGGAATCAACAGTGGAGATTTTTTTGGATTTTGTTTAGGTTGTTTAACTCTCCAAACATAACCATTATATTTTGCCCAATTAATGCAATCCCGTCGACGGTGACCAGAACGTGAGCAAGCCAGGAAGACAGAACAAGAGATTGACAGGTGGCCCCATTGGTGACATTTAGAGCAGGTTAGAACACGGTCCACCATGTCATTGACCATATCATCAAACATATCAGCAGCTTCCTGGGTATATGGCATATCTGTTGGCTGGGTGGTGGGCCGTGACCCGTCATGCGGAACTGGCCGAACATGGGAAGCATGAGGATCAGGGGCCGACATGACCAAACTAGCCGACGTAGGTGTATTGCAAGGCATGTGAGGATCACCAAGATGAGAAACCTCGGCCGGAGAAGTAGACCGCTCAATCCGCGGCGATCCAACAGAACCAAAAACAATCGGCGGAGAAGCTATAGTCCACTGGAGATTCGCCGGCGGCGAAGGTTGAATGACCAGACGCTCATTTGCAGAGACCACATATCCAGCATCAGAAACTGTATCAATACAAGCTTGCGTGGCCAGATGTCTATAACCCTTGCATACATCATAATTGTGAAATGTTGCAAAGGATAGTTTCTTTTGCACAGAACCAGAAGATCTAAAGGAGGACTTAGACGGTGGTTTATGCATAGCAATCATCCCAAGCGCCGCCCTTCTCTTAGATGGACTGACTAAGATCCATTGCGCATCACATTCTAACTTCCAAAGATTAAACTCACGTACCCAATTTGGTCCTCCACGGCCCCAAAGATTAAAAAAACATTCGAATTGTGGGCAATCATAGGATCGAAGATCAACAATATAGAAACCAACTTGCTTGGAGGAAACGTTGAAAGAATAAACCTTGTCACATATGCATGAGACACCCAACTCGATCGCAGATCCACCAATAGCGGCCTCCAGCGCCGCCGCCACAGAATGATCATTAAGCCTGAAGACATGGCGGCTAAAGGACACCACCAACGTGAAGTGGCCTGTGTCCTCCGTAGGGTGAACCGAAAAACCAGTAGATCTGAAAATTTTATCCGCAAACTCCAAACCCTTGGAGAAGTCCAAGCCAAGGGTTGATCCCGAAGAGAAAACCATGACCCCTAGGAGAGGGAGAGACACCAGAGAGATTGATAGGGAAGGATTAGGGTTTTAGTGGTGGTGGGAGGAGATCGCCGGAGGTGGGTGTGGAGGTGGGAGGTGGGCGGGCCGTAGGCAGGCAAGTCTGGGGACCCCCATTCCCAGAACGCCGACAGTACCCCCGGGGCCCAATGCGTGCGCGGGCTTGGCTTCGAGGTGAAGCCAAAGGGCAAGTGCGGAGTGTCGCGGGGCCCAATAGCCTGCGGCCTTGGTCGACGCATGGCGACTGATTTGACATGGGCATTTCAGCTTCCCCATGCAGCCTCGGCAACTGCCCGCCTGACAAAAGGCTGGCGCGGGCTACGCTCACCTTCATTGCTTTCATCCGCCTTGCTCCAGATCCCCTTTCTCGCCCCTTGCTTTCGAAACCTCCAGTTCTGCTCTGATCTCCT